>NC_058408.1:76956714-77051617 GCF_002201575.2 Neomonachus schauinslandi
CTATGGAAGGACACAGCCAATTTTGTTTTGGTCCACTGTGTCGAAGAGATTGTCTAGTACAAAACCGAAAATGTGATCGCCTGTCCACAGGAACGTGTCGAACTGTTACAATTCCTGTGGTCGGGGAGCATTGGAGAAAGGCTCCTTGAGAAGTATTCGAGGACAGCTTTTGCTTTTGAGTAGTAGTGCTGGGCTCAATTCATCTTGGTCATGGACCGTCCTTAGGAAATCTATGAAAATTAAATAAAATGGATTCATAATGCCCAAGGACTGACCTTGTATCTCTGAGCTTCAGGCAACTGGCAGGCAAGAAAATGAGGTTATTTTTAAAATTTATTCTGACTCATTATGCTTCATCGAATTAGATAACTCCTGGATAGTATTTTGTTACAAGCTTATTGCAGCAAAAAAAAAGGGAAGTATGTTCAAGTATACATTAAAGCTTAGTGGCTTACGGATGGCTTAATTTTTTTTTTTTTTTGGATGGCTTATTTTTAGAAGGCATAATTTCCAGGAAATTTTAGTACCTCAACAGCAAAATAACAAAATTAACATGCTCGTATGGTTTTAGGATAACAAAATAATTTGTACAAAAGTGAATTTCTCCCCGATACCTCAGATTCATTTTCTAAGTGTTTTATGATGCATATTAATTGGATCATCTCATTAAGAAAAAAAAAAACAGAATCCTAAATCAGCACATTTATGTGCATGTGAAATGCCTTTTGAAAACCACAATTTAGAACTTACATTAAAAACCAGCACATAATTGAATTGAACTGAGTCTTGGTAGAATAATTATGTGTTTGAATTTCTCAACTCCATATTCCAGGTGGTCAATCCACAGACTATAAAACAAGTGAAGGGAATGAATGCTCTTTTCTTTTTTTGGCATAGACAAGATTATGAATCAGATCTTTGTAATGCCGAACTGAAATTTCCTTTTTCTCTTTTCTCCGCTTAAATACATTTGCTGAAAAATCACGAAACATAGAATACAAGGAACAGTCCTCAGGAAGCTAGAAGTGAAGTGGTATCTTAATTCTAAAGATGGTGAAAGTAATGAGATAATAAAAATAAGAACAGAAATTAATCAGATAAGGTTGCGAGGAAAAACCAGCCCAAAAGCTGATTCTTTGGAAATCATTGATGAAGTAGCTAAATTTCTGACAACGTTAACCCAGAAAGAAAGAGGAAAACCCACAAATAATTAATATTAGGAATGAAAACTATAATTACAGACCCATTAATTATTTATTTATTTTGGAAAGCTTTTATTTATTTATTCATTTGAGAGAGAGAGCAGGGGGCAGGGGGAGGGGCAGAGGGAGAGGGAGAGAATCTCAAACAGATTCCATGCTGAGCATGGAGCACAACATGGGGCTTGATCTCACAACCCTGACATCAGAACCTGAGCCGACACCAAGAGTTGGACGCCTAACCGACTGAGCCAGCCAGGCACCCCATGACCCATTAATAATTTAAAACATCTGAAGAGAACACTATCTGCATTTGACAAACAGATAAAATGGGGGAAAAATAGAAAATCTGAGCTACTAAAATTGACTCCAGGAGAAAGCAGAATACCTGAATAATACAATAACCATTAAAACACTCCAGTCAGTAGTTAGAAGTTTCTCATAGGGGTGACTGGGTGGCTCAGTCATTAAGCGTCTGCCTTCGGCTCAGGTCATGATCCCAGGGTCCTGGGATCGAGCCCCGTATCGGGCTCCCTGCTCAGTGGGAAGCCTGCTTCTCTCTCTCCCACTCCCCCTGCTTGTGTTCCTGCTCTCGCTGTCTCTCTCTCTCTCTGTCAAATAAATAAATAAATAATCTTTAAAAATAAAGGAGTTTCTCCCCAGTTGCCCCACCCCCCCACACCACCTCCATGTATATTCCCTGGGTCAGATGATTTTAAAGGCGTGAACTTTCATTTCTGCAGTAAATCCTATCATTCTTATCCAAGCCCCAAGGATCTGACTTTGCCCTGATTTCACCATCAACTATCACGTGCTGCTTGAGCTTGAACTCGGGAATCCTATGCACTTAGTTCTGAGTCCCTGCTCCACCCCTTGCTCAGGTTACTTACCTATTCTGGGCTCTTTTTTTTTTTTTTTAAAGATTTTATTTATTTATTTGACAAAGAGAGATACAGCGAGAGAGGGGACACAAGCAGGGGGAGTGGGAGAGGGAGAAGCAGGCTTCCTGCAGAGCAGGGAGCCCGATGTGGGGCTCGATCCCAGGACCCTGGGATCATGACCTGAGCCGAAGGCAGACGCTTAACGACTGAGCCACCCAGGCGCCCCTATTCTGGACTCTTGTTTCCTCATCTGTAACATGAAGATAATGGTGTAGTCATTTGTTAGCACCAAGCATCGTGCTCTATGTTTTATAGGCATCCACAGCCTTTTCCTTACTTACTGTTCTCAACCCCACTTTGCAGCTGGAGAAGCTGCCATCCTGCATTTAGTGGTTGGAGTCAGAATATGAACCCAGGTGGTCTGACCCTGGAGGTTGCACATTTGATCTCTAGGCTCAAATGCCCCCTATCTGTTCAGGCTTTGGTGAGGGTTAGCGGGTTATTCCAGTTAACCAGGGAAGGAAAGCTTTCTGTTCATAGTCATTATGATGATGATAGCTCTTTTGCTATATTAAAGGATGTATAGTGCTACAATAATCCCTCACCTGCCCAGAACTCACCTTGCTCTTATCTAGGAGACAGTGGAGGAAAAAAAAAAAGGGGGTAAGAAAATGGTCTTTGTGTAGCCAGTTTGGAAATCATGTAGCACCTTCACTGTAATCAGCATACAGTTTACTCACAGGGGGACCCCTTGAGATCCGTGTCCAGTCTAAACTTTAATTTTACAAATAAGTGTAAATTATTTCATCAGTGAGCTAAAATTAAAAGGATAGAAAGACAAGTTAGAGGGAAGTTAAATAAAGCAGTTCTTTTTTAATTGATTTTGTATATAAGAGCAAATGAGAAATGGAGCAAAGCATTGCTATGGGAAGGTACATTGAAATACGGTTGACTCATCAAGAAAGAGTTAAATAGTAATTACATTTTAATCAAAGAAGATGTAATATCTTGGAGATATTCAAAAATGGTTAAATCTTACAGAATTCTATTGTTATTATTTTAGTGATACAGAATCACTACTTTTTGCCATTGGAAGGAATTACATAGCTGAAGAGTTCGTTATGTTGCCAGAGAAACCCTATATCAAGGCAATATCTTACAGAATCCTGGGAGTGTCCCAAACAATGGCACTTACATCTTATATGGTAACAACAGTTCAGAGGAGGATAGTTGTAGGGTAAAACTCGGCACCTCGGCAGCCTCAACAAGAATCCCACCTCATTCCACCCTTTGGCACACCAAGAGCTTCTCAGGCTTGACTCCCGTGCTGCAAGATGGCAGTTGCATTTCAAGTCTTGCATGAAGACACATGTCCAGCCGATGAGAAGGCACGTACATATTCTCCAGAATGTCTCCTGGTATTAGAGATGAAAACCTCTCACAGTCCTCCCAATAGTATTCCCCTTTTGGTCCCATTGTCCAAGATTTGGTCACTTACCAACTAGCCAACTAGTCCTGAGTGCAAGGGACACTGGGAACGGGAAGGTCTCTGGTGAGGTTAGCACCTGCTGGCAAGGAAAACATGGCGGGCATGGGGGGCAAGTAGTTGCTGGGTGGATAACTGAGAGTGTCTGTCAAAAACTAACTGCAATGAAGCAAGTCCCTCCACATCGATCATCTCTGATCTCTATAACAGAAATCAACACTGGGGGACAGAGGCAATTAACCTCACTTCCCTAATCACCTCATGTGAGAAGGGGCTGGTTTTCTTTGACTTTTCTACTGTGTGCCAGGAACTGTAATAGAACTTCTATTTATTACCTTATGTTTTGCCTTACATATATCTCTCTTATATATTTAAGTTCTGTTGAGTTCTTCTGGAAAGGTGTTCTTTCCCCCTATTTAATAGAGGAAGAATAAGTACACAGAGAAGGTTATATAAGATGTCATAGGGGCGCCTGGGTGGCTCAGTCGGTTAAGCATCTGCCTTCGGCTCAGGTCATGAGCCCAGCGTCCTGGGATCGAGTCCCGAGCCAGGCTCCCTGCTCATCGGGGAGTCTGCTTCTCTCTCCCTCTCCTCACCTGCTTGTGCTCTCTCTCAAATAAACAAATAAAATCTTAAAAAAAAAAAAAAGATGTTGTAGCACTCCCAACTCATAAATGGTGGAAGTTGGATTCTCCTACAGGTGTATATGGCCCCAAAGCCTGAGCCGTTGGTGCTAAAGGTCCCCAGCCATTTCCTTCTGATGTCAGGACAAAAATGCTATTATGCTATGAGAAATAATTACTTTATGGCCAAAATGAGACTTGATAGCTTTCAGTGTAGCCTAGACTAACCTTGAAGTAATTTAAAACATGCATCAGAGCAATAATTTATTTAATAACCTTTCCTGTAGCAACTGCATTCTTGCTGATTGATCAAATCTAAACCACACTATTGTGGTATGTTTAACCTGGACTATCCCTCTAGGGCTAAGAGACAAGCACCTGCTATCTGGTAGGTGCTCCCATATGGTACTTACAAGTATAGGGGGAAAATGCAATAAAACTATTTCTAATATTCTTACCCAGTTTCATATTTATCTTCTCAATGTTTTAGTACAAGTAAGGTGTTATCTTATATGTAAAGGCATATTTATTTGTATCAGCTTATTTCTGATTTGCAGGTATTTACAGAGGAGAATAAGAGAAAGTAATCTTTGGTTTTAATGTCTGAATTTTTAAATCTTTTGAAGTGAACAGCACGTGTGGGCCTAGGTCATTTCATTCCTAAAGCCGGTCCCAACCTGCAAGAGAGTGACTTGGGAGATGCTCCTCTCTGCTCGTGTCCTTTAAGGCTTGAGAATGACCCTTTACCTGCTTTTCTCTAAATCAGATGATGACACTGTAGCTCACAGCCTAGCTGATGATCACTTCCTTTATTTATCTCCACCATAGTAAATTGCCCCATGTCGTTCCTGAAAAACATAAACTCTAACCCAGTGGGGACAGGAAAGGCTGCTGGTCGGCCAGTTAGAAATGATAGCCTGGGAGGTGGCATGAGGTGCTCCCAGCCTGTGTCACCGGCTGGCAGGGTGCTCCTGCTTTTCCAGTTCACCCCAGCAGTCTGGTCCGAGGGAGTGCCGGCGAGCAAATGCCACACCCGGGATCTCACCTGGCTGCCTCTTCTGTGTGCTGGCTCTCGGAGGAGACTGCTCATTGCCCGCTGGATGCCCCTGTATTCTGGAAAATATGGTTGTGTGCATGGAAGTGGGTCAGAATTCTGAGCTTAGCCACAAAAAGAAGCACACACACACACACAGATGCACACACACACAGACGCACACAGACACACACAAAAGAAAGTTAAGGGACTTAAAGTAAAAGGTCATGAGATAAACAGTGTGCTAGGCGAGATATTTTCTTCTTCATTCTTGGCATTATCTGCAGCTGGTTTTTCTTTTTATTTATTTATTTGTTTTTAAGGATTTTATTTATTTATTTGAGGGAGAGAGAGAGCATAAGCGGGGTGAAGGGCAGAGAGAGAAGCAAACTCCCCGCTGAGCAGGGAGCCCGATGCGGGACTCAATCCCAGGACCCCGGGATCATAACCTGAGCCGAAGGCAGACGCTTAACCGACTGAGCCACCCAGGTGCCGCAGCGGCTGGTTTTTAATGCAAAAGCAGCCTCATAGAGCTGCTTTCACACTGCTTTTGGCGGGGAGGAGCAGTTGAGACTTGGAGAGAGCCAGCTGGGACCCCAAATTCAAAAAGAATTCTACTATTGGGCTGTAAATCTATGGGGACAGAGGGAGAGTAAACTCTCACAAACTCAGAGCTGTGAGGTGTCAGCTAGGAGAGGGTTCCTCCCCCCTCCCAGGCCACTCATGAGTGAGACCCGCTTTCTGTCCCATCCGCCCTGGGCCTGGTTGGGAATTGTTCCGTTGTTTCCAGGAGGTACCCCTTAGCTGGACAGGAGTTGGCCTGCATGTGTTCAGTGTGAATATATATGGTTTTGACCAGTTCCCCAAGCCCTTGAGTGCCAGGATTCATGGAAGGCAGACACTCCCCCTCTTCCTCTTTAAAAAGTCCTTGAAAGAGGAAAATGGTGTGTCTGTGGAAGCTACAGGGAGGAAAAGGGGCTGGAGGTCCAGGCAAGAAGACAGGGGGCTCTAAAGCAAAAAGAACTCTCGAGAGGTGCCCTACAGGTTAAATGTATCTGTGGGCCGTGGTTCAGATTTATGAAGTCACAGAAATGTGGGCTCCCCTGGGGTGGAGGGAGGCTAGGGAGCAAGTTGAGATTGAAGCCGGTGTTCCTGGTGAATGTTTGCAGTTGGTTGTGGGCCACTCCAAAGTGATGAGCCCAGTTGTGCAGGAGGGAGGGGAGCCTGGGAGGGTCCAGGAAGGATGAGCGGCAAGTGGACGATGCAGCCAAGACTCCCAGCCAGGCCGGCTGCAGAGGCTGCCTTTGTTCTTCGTGCCCCTCGAGCCTCCGCTTCCAAAGGGAACTTAGGTGTTACTGGTGCATGATGCTGAGTACTTCCTGTCCGCCTTTGGCATTCTCTGCTATTTATTTCTGATCCTCCAAATTCCAGTGTTTATCTTATCTTTAACACCTGAAGTCATCGTTGGCCTGCTTCCCACGATGCTTGCTGATGAGCAAGGAGCTCCAGAACATGGTGCGGCCAGTGTTGGGCTGGCTGGCCTCCTCCAGCCAGCTGCCTTGCTCTCTCTCAAGCACGTGGTGCTTCTACCCCAGGGCCTTTGCACCATCTCTCTCCTCTCCCTCAACTCCTTCAAGCCCTTGCTTCATTTTTGGCTTCAGGTAAGACCTACCTTGAAAATTCTGTTTCATACTGGCATCTGCTGCCCAGCCTACCCCCTCCACAGGGCCTCTCGTTCCCTTTGCTCTTTTTCTTTTTTCAAAAGCACGTATCACCTTCTAACTTATGATACGATTTATTTAAAAGATTTGTTGTTTATCTGTCTCTTCCGACTAGAATGTAAACTCCACAAAGGGCAGGAACCTTTGCCAATTCAGTTCATGTCCCGCATGCTTGGAATAATGCCTGGTATATCCTAGATGTTCGGTTGCTGTTTGTTGAATGAATATGTGACTGAATTAATGAACAGACGTGTGTTAAGAGAATTAAATGAGCTATCCGTAAGTTCTTGAAGGCTGGTGCATTTGGGGGATGTATTTTAGCACAGATTTAGTGCCAAACACTTACCAAGCGCCTGGGAATGTGATGGGGAGTATACTGTAGACTTTAAGGAAACTGTTTCCTCATTCACACAACAAATACGTACGAGTAACAGGCACTGTTCTAAACTCAGGTTAGAAGATAAAAACAAACCAATGTCCCAAGTACTGGGCCCAGTGGTGCCAGATCCTCTGATTTTTTTTTTTTTTGAGAAGCTAAAACCTGAATTTTTATATGAAACCTCCCGATTTTTAAATATTGATAACTAAATTAGAATTTTTTTAATTTACTCTAACAACCAAATTAAACATTTATAACAATCAAATGTTGCCTTTGGGGCTGTAGTTTAATAATATCTGAAGAAGTGTGAAACTTCTGGCTGGGCATGTGGGATCTCCCAGGTTGGGCAGGATTTGGGTGAGTTGTGAGGTCACGAGGAGGGAGGAGGATGTTTCTGCTACTCTCTGTCCCTGGAGCAAAGACGTGGACGCAGCACAGCCGAGCGCTGGGGCGTGGGGGGCATGATGGAGGGTTGTCGGTATCGGCCACGGTCTCCCTTGGGCCACGCTGCCTCATCCTTTCTAGGTTAAACCATTGCATTTGTCAGCATGCAGGTCCAGCTGCCTAAACAAGACACAGTATTGCACAAGATAGACGTTTGTGTCTGTCACGGTCTGAGCGTAAGCAAACTGGAGTGCTTCCTTTCTCTTCTTGCTTTGCTCTACCTCGTGCTCCTGACCGGCTCCCCACACCTGCTCCGCCACATTCCAGCCGCCAGGAAGGGCCAGGGTGGGTGAGGAGACCGGGTCCCTTTCTCTAGAGGGCACGATCCAGACTTTGATCCCCGTACTTCTGTTCACACCCCATTGGCAGGGCTTGGGGACACGGCCATGTCTAAGGCCAGGACAGGCTGGAAAATGTAGGTTTTTACCTGGGTTATATATCATCAAAAAATTATATTTTTCTACTAGAAAAAGAGAGTGGATATCACAGATATCAAGCAGTATATGGCATTTGCTTTTCTGGGTCTCAGGTTCTGTTGCGGTCGGGCACTTCTTACAGTGCCCTCAGTTTTTTGGGTTTGGTTTTGTTTTTAAGATTTATTTAGTTAGTTAGTTTTTTTTTTTAGAGAGAAGGGGGCGGGGCAGAGGGAGAGGGAGAGAGAATCTCCAGCAGACTCCCCGCTGAGCCTGGAGCCTGACGCGGGGCTCAATCTCACAACCCTGAGATCACCAGCTGAGCCGAAATCAACAGTCAGACAGTTAACCGACTGAGCCACCCAGGAGCACCTGCCGTCAGCTTTTTTTTTTTTTTTTTTTTAAGATTTTATTTATTTATTTGAGACAGAGAGAATGACAGAGACAGAGAGCATGAGAGGGAGGAGGGTCAGAGGGAGAAGCAGACTCCCTGCTGAGCAGGGAGCCCGATGCGGGACTCGATCCCGGGACTCCAGGATCATGACCTGAGCCGAAGGCAGTCACTTAACCAACTGAGCCACTCAGGCGCCCCTGCCCTCAGCTTTTTAAATTATTTTAGCAGGACCCCAGTAGCGCCAACGGAAGGTGATACTCAACATGTATTTTTTTCTCTTTTAGTTTCTTCTGGACCACACTATTTGTGTTTAGATTGAAGTCACATGGCGAGATTTTGTTTTGTTTTGTTTGTTTGCGTAGTTGGTCTAGAGCAGTGTTTTTCAAATGTCTTGGTCTTGGGACCCCTTTGCACTCTTAAAAAGTACTAAGGATACTAAAAAACTTTGCTTATGTGGGCTATATGGATTTATATTTACCATATTGAAAATTGAAACGGACATTGACAGGAATATGCAAATAAGCATTCAGTTAACTTGGACCCTCTAGAAGTCTCCACTGCAGAATTGTGACATATTGATAGTAAAGGAGCAAATAACGTTTGAGTGATATTATGAAAATAATATTGACCTTGCACACCCCTTAAAGGGGTCTTGGGGATCCTGTACCACACTTGGATAGCTACTGGTCAAGAGAACATAACTGGTTATGTTGACTTGGGTGATAGTTGGTGTTGAAACTGATACATGCTAAGATTAGAGGTTAAAAAACAAATTAAGACGGGACCACTGCCATTGAGTAGTTAATGGTCCAAAGAAATAAGTTGACCGACCCATCTATAAACTTCTTTCATCTTATATCTGAGGGGAGTTGGTTTCTATTTCTGAATTATAAATAAATTTATGTGTGGGCGTTAATAGTGATGGGTTTGCATCTATGGCAAATTAATAAAATCTGGTATTCAAGATATATTGAATTACACATTTTGTACATTCAGAAGCTCATTACAGAGAAGTTTGTTTGAGTCTTGTGCATGCTTATCATTGTTTTTGGCCACCCAGGCTGGCCACCCGGTACCTTTTCTCACTGGGCACATCCCACCGCCTCCTGTGGAAGTGTCAAGTGCTGGGGGTTTGCATTTTTCCGGTGCCAGCCTGCCGGCATGTGACCTAGGCTCTGCCAGCCACGCACCCCCGTCCCATACTTTGAACTAGGAACTGGTGACATCAAGCAAGACATGGCCGCTGGTGGTGGTGCTGGAAGCTGGGGGGGCCCCCCTCCCCATCAGACCAGTGCTGCTGAGTGATTTGGGGGGCTGTTTCTGGATATGTAGCCTCCAAGCCCCATTTCCCTGGCCCTCCTGGAAATCTGTGATCTTTCTACTGTCCTATGAATTCAAGAGTCAGTGCCTTCGCTTGCAACTAAGAACCCTGCTTGATGCATTCCCAAAGACAGCATCTCTGCAAGTATTGTTTGGAAACCTCGTGTATCAGATTTACCTGCGCCACATCCTAACCATCAGTGCCGATTGGTGGGCTGACAACTGATGGATTCAGATTCTAGGAGTCTGCATTTTAAATAAGCCTCAGGCTTGCGTAACTTTTAGATACAGTAAAATTTAAGAACCACTGTTACAATGTTTTTAATTTTAAAAATTATTTGTCTCCATTTAAGGATCTGAGTAACTCCCCAAAAATAACTCTAGGCTTTCACAAGACCCTAGTCAATGACTAACTAGTGTTTCGTTGTCCCCTTCCCTCCCTTCCCCGCACCCAGCCCCAAATTCCCCATAAGCCTTTTTGTTCTGTCTCTTTAACTGTTTTAATGTCTTTCTTTCTCTTCCTTCCTTCCTTCACTCCTTCCTTCCTTTCCTCTCTCCCTTCCTTCCTTCTTTTCTTTTCTTTTCTTTCCTTTCTTTCCCTGGTTTATTTCTTCTTACTGAGGGCTGGTAATTCCCCAAATGAGGTTGCCTACACTCTGTGACACCAGAACACCAGAATTAATTAGGGTTTTAAGCTACACTGTGACTGTGGCACTCCCCAGGTCATTTCTTTCCCAGCCATATCTGCAGCCTGCAAGCTTAGATCTCCCTGTTTATTCCAGGCATCACTAGAGAGGATGAAGGGGAAAGATGAGCACATGCCACGTGACTTTCCTTGGAGGGTTTCTCAGGCATGGATTCAGGCCAGAGAAAAAGCAGGAAGGGTTGAATGATCTACATGTGAGATTTCTAGAATCACAGAATGCTGTGATCTGAATGAATGAATGTAGGTTAAGCTCCTCTTGTCATAAATGAGGAACTAAAGAGAAGATGTGCCCAGCATCACATAAATGATTTAGTGGAGTAAAAGGCCAAAATGAATTTAGAAGAAGTGGGAAGTGAATGCAGAGCCTGACCTGAAGTAGCATAAGAGAGGAGACTAATTAATATTCATGGAGTGACTATTTGAACTTGAGCACATTCACGTAACCCTGAGCCTCAGTTTCTACAACTGCAAAATAAAGATTCTAATAATAGCTGACACGTCTATAATCTTGACTGTGCTAGCAACTATTCCAAGCACTTCATATGCTCACTGATTTCATCCTTATCACAAAAATATGACATAGATCATATTATTTCCCCCACTGTCCCTTGCTCAGGATCTCACAAGGCAGCAATGGAGGTGCTGACCAGGGTAAGGGTCTCATCTGAGGCTCGGGGTGCTCTTCCAATCTCACATGATTACTGGCAGAATTCATTTCCCTGTGGCTGTGGTATTTATGGCAGCTGAGTGTTCAAGGCCAGCAGGAGACTGTCTTAGTCTTTGAAAGGCCTCCCCTGATTAGGCCAGGCCCACCCAGGATCATCTTTCTTTGGATTGCTTCAATCCAGCTGGTTAGACAGCTTAATCTGTCTACAACATCTCTTCATCCCTGCTGTGTGACATAACGTAAACATGGGAGTAGTATTCCATCACTTTTGCTGTGTTCTGTTGTTTAGAAGTCAGTTACAGGTCTCCTCCACACTCAAAGTGGGGGGGGGGGGGTTACACAAACCTCTGGATACCGAGGGGAAGGAGTCAGAGAGCTGTCTTATAATTCTGCCTTCCACAGCTAGTAAATCTCAACCTAGGCCCAGACGGACTCCAGGTGTGGGAGTCCATGGCCCCAGTGTCCAGGCTCTTCACAGTTAGGATCTTTCTCCCTTTGAACAAAGTAAACCCACTTTATAACCTTGCATGGAGTTCTGAGTAAGAAAACCCCCAGAAGACACACTGGGTGCTAAGCAATAGTGTATTCTCGTCAAACCCCTGCTTTAAAAGGTCTGCTCTTAAGGCCTGCTTTTAACCACCTGCCATTGTGTATTTTCAGGAAGAGATTTCCAAAGTCTCTCTAAAAACTCAGGTTATATAAGTCATTTCGATGTGTTTATATTCTGAGCCAGAAATAACCCTGGGGTTTGAGATTTGAGACTCGCGTTCTCCAAAAAAAAAAAAAAATTAGATAAATAACCGTAGCTCTGCTTTTTGTCTTTGAAACAGATGAAGTGATTGAGAAGAAACAGTGAACACCTTCGTTCTGTGGAAAGGACAGCATGGATCAGCCATTTACTGTGAATTCTCTGGTAGGTAGCACCAACTGATACCCTACATATGGCCTGAAAACCCGGAAAGAAGAACAAAAACATAACACGTGTGAAATGAGTCACCGTTACTTCACAAAGTTGAGCACTTGTCGCTCCTCATCCATCTGTGGGGTCCTCTCCTTTGAGGAAGTGACTAATAAAGCCATCTTTGCTAGAGCTAAAAATAATTCTTTTTGTCCACAAAAGCGTGAAATTTTAATCTCTCTGGTTAGATTCCAGGAGTGTGGGGGAGGGGAACTTCAGAATTGACTTTGTAAGCAGGGACTTCAACCTCTTTGTGCTTCAGCTTCTTCACGGATAAAAACTGGAAGCTTCCCTTGTGTGGTAATGACCGAGGGAGACGTTCTATATACGACACGCAGATGTTACTTTGGGATCCGGCGTAAAGGTCTCCACACTTGAAATTCTCGTTCTTCTCACTTTGCCCTTTAGAACCCAGCACGGTCCGTGCCTTCTCGAGCTACATCTTAGAAGGAACAACATGCCTGAGACGAAATAACAGGAGCCCTGAGATCACAGGGACATACTGTGAGTCCCAGATCACTCTCTGGGTGAGAATGTAGGCACATTATATAACCTCCATGGCCCCATTTTTGTACTTGGCACATTACGACAGTTGGGGACAATATTTTTAATGTTCCCAGCCAATCGTGGGGTCTTGATCAAAGGAAGCTCTCACGACCGTTAGCCTTCTCCTGACGACCAGCAGTATACTGAATACCTGCCCTCGCAAAGCTTTAGCCCCAGATCACAAGGAAATGGAGGGGGCACCTGGGTGGCTCAGTCAGTTGAGCTTCTACCTTCGGCTCAGGTCTTGATCCCAGGGTCCTGGGATCGGGCCCCGCATCGGGCTCCCTGCTCAATGGGAAGCCTGCTTCTCCCTCTGCTGCTCCCCTTCTGCTCTTTCTCTCTCTCTCCGTCAAATAAATAAATATATAAATCTTAAAAAAAAAAAAAAACACAAAGAAATGGAGGGCCTGGTTCTTGCTCTGAAATAGGTTGTGACCCCCGTCCTCCTTGCCAGGAATGTCCTTCACAGATGCTCAGTTGCTTTGACAGGAGGAAGAGCGGAGAACTGTAGGAACTTCTTCACTTTCTGACCCCACGCTGTCAGCGCACTGTGGGGGAGTAAAGGCAGCCCCCTTTCCCACCTGCAGAGGAAGGGATCATCCTTTTGGCATGTCTTAGGTGTTTTCTAGAACATTAGGTAGCAATGATTAAAATGTTAGTGGCGGGCGCCTGGGTGGCTCAGATGGTTAAGCGTCTGCCTTCGGCTCAGGTCATGATCCCAGGGTCCTGGGATCGAGTCCCACATCGGGCTCCCTGCTAGGCAGGGAGCCTGCTTCTCCCTCTGCTTCTGCCTCTCTCTCTCTCTCTCTCTGACTCTTACGAATAAATAAATAAAACATTTAAAAAAAATTTTTTTTAATAAAAAAATAAAAATAAAATGTTAGTGGACATGTCACTGTAAAATGAACACTAAGGCTTTTTCATCTGGAGATTTTGTATTTTGTAAGGTATCACAAACCCAACATTATAGATTGATGAAGACATGAGGCTCTTTCCCCGTTTACTTCTGAAATCACTTTTGCTAATTTGGGAAGGATAGGGCCATTCAGGAGAGCAAAAACAAATCTTACTTTTACTTCCTGGTAAAAAGATAATCCAGTTACAATCACATTGCACCTGTTTCTCTCTTCCTCTTTTATTTGGTACATGTTTTGATTATCGTCTGTGCTGCAAGGAACATGCTACATCCTAGGAAACAGGGATGGATGGACACTGCACACAAATAATTGTAATTCAGTGCAGACTGTACAGTAATAAAAAGTGGGCAAATTACTTTTGCACGTTCAGGAGCCTGGAAACCCTCTTTGGAAAAATGTGCTAATTTCCATAGTTTTTTTTCCCGATCATTTTCTGATGTCATTGACGCCTTCACCTGTGGTCAAATAGCAGCATTTTCCTTGAGGGCTGCTGGGCGCTCTGGGTGAGGGAAGGGCGGGCTGCGGCTCAGACAAGGCACACACTCAGGCCTGAGGCTCAGACGTCACAAGCTTCGATTCCTGCTTCTGAGGAGGGGAAGCCTCTGGCGGCTTCTCAGAAATTAGAAAGTCTTTTTGAAAACGAGAGGAGCAGCAAGACAGGGTTTGGCTAGAAGGAAGTGTGCCTTCATGTAAGGTGAGGTCACTGAGGTAGGGCTGGGGGTTATGTTCAGTCACACCTCTCTGTTCTCAGAATTCTGGACCAAGGGTAATTGACTGAAGATGCCAAGGTCAAAAATCCAGTGTACACTTTATTCTTTATCACTTGGCCCTGGAGACAGATTCTGGGAGACTAGTAAGTCTCCTTATCCCTTCCGCTCTAAATTGAACTGGCTACCCAATCTCAGGAAGGATCGCTGGAGACTTCAGCACCAGGAAGCCCAGGCCCTGAGAGCCTCCTCTTGGGAGAAGGAAACGGGGAGGAGAACAGGTTTATGCCTCTCTGGTTGGTTATAAATTTCACCTTTAGAAACAAGAATCAGGGCGCCTGGGTGGCTCAGTGGGTTAAACGTCTGCCTTCAGCTCAGGTCGTGATCTCAGGGTCCTGGGATCGAGCCCCGCATCGGGCTCCCCGCTCCGCGGGAAGCCTGCTTCTCCCTCTCCCTCTGCTGTTCCCTCCTGCTCGTGCTCACTCTCTCAAATAAATAAATAAAATCTTAAAAAAAAAAAAAAAGAAAGAAGAATCATTCCAGGTCTCTAGGGTTCTATCTGTTACAAAATTGCCACCACAGTGGACCCCAGGGCATCGGAAGATTCATTGCAGCCTGCCCTGACAGCTTGGATCCGTCATTCATGGCCAGACTAAAACCATTCCACCTGTGGATTTCTTTTTTAACTTTCTACAGACCTTTTAATCAAATGCGCTGCCCTTGACTGACAGAGGCCGACTCGGGGAGCTAAATTTGCTCTGGGCTAATTCCATTCCTGTTGATCAAAGGTTGCTAGAGGTGTCTAAAGCAGCGTTTCTCAAACTGCAGCATGCATCAGTGCCTCTGGGAACACCAGTTGAAACATGGGTTCTTCAAGCCTGCCTCCAATCTGTAGATGCCAGGAGATGCCTGTTGAGAATTTGTACTTTTTTTTTTAACATTTTTTTTAAAGACTTTATTTATTTATTTGACAGAGAGAGACACAGTGAGAGAGGGAACACAAGCAGGGGGAATGGCAGAGGGAAAAGCAGGCTCCCCGCTGAGCAGGGAGCCCGATGCAGGGCTCAATCCCAGGACTCTGGAACCATGACCTGAGCCAGAGGCAGACGCTTAACCGACTGAGCCACCCAGGTGCCCGGGAATTTGTACTTTTAAGAAACTCCCAGTTGATGCTGATACTGCTGGAGCATGGACCGCACTTGGAGAAGCAGTGGTCTGAAGCTGGGGTCAGCAAACCATGGTCTGAGCGCCAAAGTCACCTGCTTGTTTTGAAAACAGAGCCAGGATCATTTGCTTACGTTTGTGGCTGCTTGCACATCGGCAGGGCTAAGTAGTTGTGGTGGGGACTCTAGGGCCTGCAAAGCCCAAAATGTTTGCTATCCAGCCTTCAACAGAAAAAAGATTTGTTGACTTTTTTGCCTTTCCGAAGCACTGAGCTTTTCATTGAATCATTGAATAATTATCCTGAATGCATACGTTCTGTGTTTTCCCAAATGTGTACAGATGCTATTTTTATGAATAAAGTACAAATGTATGTCTTAATATCACTGACTTTTTCTTAGTAATGATTTTCATTATTTTCTCAGTCAGGGACTAATTAACCGTGCCTGTTAATGTACTATAATTATTATGTGCAGGTCTAAGAGTCTTTTTATGTTAAAAAGAAATAGGGGGTATCCTTGAAAAGGACTTATTGGTGAGGTTTCGTTCACTTGGTGAAAAAACAGGTCCTAAAAGCTTCTTATTAAACTGGGTATATTTATAGTGGAAGAGCACTGAATCCTTAGAGTAACTTTTGAATGCAGACCACCTCTTGGAGACCCCTCAGAGGAGCATGACGTGAGCCCTCCCCAGACAAGAGTCCACCTGCTGGTCTGCTTCACGTGAGCCGGAATGGAAGTATCCATGAGGACATAAGGGTCAATGATACTTTACCTAAAATGACCTAAAGCATTTGCATACCCAGGAACTGCCACATAATTGTACCCTGAACCCTAAAGGAGATTTGCCCCCAACACAAAGGTGTGTCTATCCTAGAGATACATGTCTTCTTGGTGTCTGGCCCATGTGTTTCTGCACAAAGATTGCACTTTTATGGTATCATTAACTCTTAGGAAACACTTTCCTTAGGGACTGGTGTCGGGTATTTAGTGCAGAAAATACACCTGTAATTTCAGTCCTGTTCATTTCTTATTTCTACTCAGAGGTTCCATTTTTGCTTTGCAGAAAAAGTTAGCTGCTCTGCCTGACCATACGGATGTCTCCCTCAGCCCAGAGGAGCGAGTCCGTGCCCTCAGCAAGCTCGGGTGTAATATCACCATCACTGAAGATATCACCCCACGCCGCTACTTTAGATCTGGAGTAGAGATGGAGAGAATGGCGTCGGTGTATTTGGAAGAAGGAAATTTGGAAAATGCCTTTGTCCTTTATAACAAATTTATAACGTAAGTCTTTTGTTTGGGAGGTCTTCGAAATGGGAAAATATTTACATGCTGTTTTAGTGAAACGGTTTGGACTTCAGGAATATTTTCATATTCAGACCAATTTTGCAATCTCCAAAAGCATTAACTGTCCCACGTTTTTAGGTTACCAAGTAATGTATTCAGAGGCATCCCCACACCAGCTCTGAGGCTCAGGCATGGAGCAAGCCTCAGGGACATGAACAAGTCTCTCAATAGCCCTGTGTAGTGACGTGCATGTGCCTGCCTTTGGCACTCTTCACCAAGAGAATGTCCTGTTTTATGCTGTCCTCCCCCCACAGGAATGTCAGCTTTGTGAGAGCAGGAACCATATTGCAGCTCCATCCACAGCGCCTGGAACAGACCAGCGCCTGGAACAGACCATTAACAGTTTTAAAATTTGACTTGATGGGTTGGGACGGGGCGGTAAGTTGGCAGTTATAGGAAGGCTCTGATTCAGGGATAGAAAGTAGCAGTTTCACATTATAGTTAGTATTTTTTTAAAGATTTATTTATTGATTTGAGAAAGAGAGAGAGTGGGAGGGGGCAGGGAGAGAGAATCTCAAGCAGACTCCCCACTGAGCTTGGAGCCTGACATGAGGCTTGATCCCAGGATCCTGAGATCATGACCTGAGCCGAAATCAAGACTCGGCCACTTAACCAATGGAGCCACCCAGATGCCCCTAGTTAGTATTTTTTAAAAAGGCAATTTTTTGGGGCACCTGGGTGGCTCTGTCGGCTAAGCAACTGACTTCAGTTCAGGTCATGATCCCAGGGTCCTGGGATCGACCCCACATCAGGCTCCCTGCTCAGCGGGGAGTCTGCTTCTCCCTCTGCCCCCCACCCCCGCTCGTTCGCACTCTCTCTCTCAAATAAATAGAATCTATTAAAAAAAAAAGAGTCAATTTATTTAGCTGTGTAATAGTGCTAGGTATAAAACAGCTTCCAAAGTGTTTAGTGAAAGCAGCTACCTGAAACCCGTACTTTTAGCTTAATTAAAAGTCACATGATGATTGACTCCCTCGTTCACTTGGGGACTTAACCTGAGAACATCTGAGAACTGGACAGTTGGCAACACTCAGCCTACATGGGGAAACCACTGGTTTCTAGAGAGCTAATAATAAATATGAAATCGGAAGCTGTTGGGCAGAATTGATAGCACACATTCTCCAAAAACTTTAATTTCTGAACTCTAGGTCACCAGTTGCTAATATTTTTGTGTTGCCTTCTGCTGGTGTTTTTTGCCCACGTTCCTGTGGGGTCGTAAGTGTGGTTAAGCGAAAGACCACTCCACTGTCCACATTACCGAGTCACCGGAATGTTGGAGTTCCCTTCTGTCATGAACCACGTGACAATCTGCAATGCACGTATCCCCCGTGGGCCTCAGTTCCTCATTACAAATGGAAGACGTAGGGGCAGAAGTCTCTCTTATCTCCAAATGGAAGACTTCTCTAAGCTCTCTTCAACTCCAAACATTTGTGACTTTATTCTATTTATAAAGAATAGCTACTTTAGGCAACTAACAATTTCTGTAGCCTCTTTAAACCATAACTTCCTCATTCAAGAAATGAGTTATTTTACCAACCCAGTGTCCCCTGTAGGCCACATGATGAGAGCACGCGTGATCTGTAAGTGAGAGGACACCAATAATTATAAGGTATCATGTATTAGTTGATCTTAAGTAGTATTTGTAGCCCATCATGGTCTATCAAGGAAGGACTTTTCGTTTATTCAACAAATATTTACTGAGCACACATCATTAGCTGGACACTATTCTACTGGCTAGGGATACTTCAGTAAGAAAAAAAGAAACCCAGAATTCCCTGCCCTTGTGAAAGCAAAATCTTCATTTTACGTGGAAGTGATGCATCTGGTTTGGTCTAAGGATTTCCCTTTACCTCTGCTGTCCCTTGTTCCTCAAAAAAGTGATGAAAAATAATGAACTCCTAATTAGCACCTCCTCATCCACTACGGATTCTGACTATCATTTCTCTTAGTTGTGAATTTTCAGTTAAGAGTTTCTGATATCAGGGCACCTGGGTGGCTCGGTTAGTGAAGCGTCTGCCTTCGGTCAGGTAACGATCCCAGGGTCCTGGGATCGAGTCCCGCGTTGGGCTCCTTGGCTCCACCCCGTTCTCCCTCTCCCTCTCTCTAACACACACATAAATAAATAAAATCTTTAAAAAAAAAGAATTTTCGATATAGACACATAGACACCATGGCACTCCTGATTCATCAGTGGTCCTCTGAGTCTTTTTCAACGGTAAGAAGAGATTACATTGATCTTCCTAAACTCTTTTTTTTTTAAATTTTTTATTGTTATGTTAATCACCATACATTACATCATTAGTTTTTGAGGTAGTGTTCCATGATTCATTGTTTGAGTATAACACCCAGTACTCCATGCAGAACATGCCCTCTTTAATACCCATCACCAGGCTAACCCATCCTCTCACCCCCCTCCCCTCTAGAACCTTCAGTTTGTTTTTCAGAGTCCATCATCTCTCATGGTTCATCTCCCCCTCCGATTTCCCCCCCTTCATTCTTCCCCTCCTGCTATCTTCTTTTTTTTTTTTTCTTAACGTATATTGCATTATTTGTTTCAGAGGTACAGATCTGTGATTCAACAGTCTTGCACAATTCACAGCGCTCACCATAGCACATACCCTCCCCAGTGTCTATCACCCAGCCACCCCATCCCTCCCACCCCCACCACTCCGATCTTCCTAAACTCTTAACATTTTTACATGATCCTCTGTGTTGCCAGCAGCATACGTGAGTGAGATAGTGTTCTGGCGGATCAAGCACCCAGGACCCAAGAAGGACCAAATTGACATCGTCTCTTAGGGAGCATCCTAACCCTCTTAGCCTCAGCACTCAGTCCACAGAGCTTACTTCCCTGTAATGCCAAAATCATACTCATGCCAGCCTTTGGTGGAAAGGCTGATGGAAGGAATATAGGTTAAATAATAATGTATTAAGCACGTCCTTTTTGAAAAGGAGTTTCGTTCTCGTATTAGAAACCTTCACTGACAGGGGCGCCTGGGTGGCTCAATCGGTTTAGTGTCTGACTCTTGGTTTCAGCTCAGGTCGTGATCTCAGGGTCGTGAGATCGAGCCCCATACTGGGCTCCACGCTCAGCAGAGTCTACTTCTCTCCCTCTCCTTCTCCCTCTGCCCCTCCCCCTGCTCATGCATGCCTTCTCTCTCTCTCTCTCTCTCTCTCTCTGTCTCAAAATAAATAAATAAAATCTTTAAGAAAAAAAGAAACCATTGCTGAGCTTTTCCTGTCATATAATGCTAAGGATGTGCTTTCTCTTTTCCTAGCTTGTTTGTAGAAAAGCTTCCCAGCCATCGAGATTACCAGCAATGTGCAGTCCCAGAAAAGCAGGATATTATGAAGGTATTGTGAGGTCGATTCTCCCCCCGGGGGTCAAATGCTCCACATGTCTCCATTATTGATCTCCTCCTCCTCCTCCCTTCCTTCATCTCATCCTCTGGAGAGTTTGAGCACAGAAAATTCATTCCATTAGCCAAGATATTTCGATTTCTTCTTGGACCTTTAATCATTGCTCCAGAGCCAGTGTGGGATGTCTAATTGAAACTGGAAGTGGGGAGAAAATAAAAAGATCGAGAATGTGCTCAATCTCTTTGTGGCGAGAAGAAGGAATTATTCACTGTTCTTCCCAGGGATTGCAAGAAAGGTGGTTCAATTCCCCGGATTTGTTTGAGAGTCATTTTGGCGGGTTTTGATTCTTCCATACAGTCCTGAACCTCAGAAGTGTTTGAAAATCAGTGTTGATTAAAAGGTGGCCCCAAAGTTCTAGTTCTTTTCTTGTAGTACCCAGAAAAGCAGGATATTATGAAGGTGTTGTGGGGTGCTAGCCTACGGTGTAACCAAGTGTTTAAGGGTAAGGGGTGGCTTGAAATAGTCTCAAGGAAAAGGAAGATGGTTGCTGAAAAGTTCTGTATTCACCGTCAACCTTGGCAGCCGATAGAGCTTCAAGTATTTTTAGCTGAGAATATATATATATATCCTTTTAAATAACATTTTTAAAATGTTTCCCATGTATCTGTGTTAAGTAGTTTGGTTGATCTTATATCTGGAGGAAGATAACACGGTATATACAAAGCCATGAAATTTTAAGTAACTCTCCGAAGATGCTTGACCATATAATGGATGAGAGGCTCTCTTACCACTATGTCTGGCCTGAGGCTGCCTGTAAGAACCCAGATTGTGTCAAATGGTCATCTACATTTTTAAAAATTTCTATACACACTTATCTGAAGGGGCACTCACTGCCATGCCTTGTGTAGCCTTTCCACCGAATTCTCTTGTTCATTCAAACTCAGGCTGTTCTGTATGTTCTGCCAAGCTGACTCTTTTACTCTGATTTAGTTTTATTCTTATTTCTTCTCATAGGAAGCCATTCTCTGAAAGCATATACATTTTCTTTGTTTATGCTTGTTGAATAAATGGATGGGTGGAGGATGGGAGGATGGATGGATAGATGGGAGGATGGATATAGATGGACGGATGGATGGATGGCAGAAGATTAAGAGAAAAGAAATTTTAGTGGAAGAGCCTGGCCAGAGTCAGACTTGGATTCTAGTCATAATGGGGCCACTAGCTAGTAGTACTTCTAATCTCTATAGGCCTTTGTTCCCTCATCTCTGAAAAGGAGGGTGGTACTTGGACTTAATCAGATTTCCCAGATTTTCTGTCCACTAAGAAGAATCACAGGAAAATTGTTTGAGATCCAGATCCCCCAACCCCTTCTCTAAACATGTTGATTCAGGGGAACTGGGAGGAGGCCTAGGAATCTGTATTTGTATACAAAGTGCCTCAGCCTCTTTTTTGCAGTCAAGCCTAGCAATTCCTACCTACCGTGTTCTCCAGCGTCGCTTCGAACTATGATGCCATAGCATTTGCATACAGTGGAATGTGCAGTTACAAACCCACTGCTTAAAACGGGGTACCTACCTAGACGGAATGCTTATCTAACCGAGTCGATTGAGGTCTTACGAGAGGGATAATGCTTTCCCTTCCCTACTGAAAATTTGTGTTTTGGAGCCATAGCAAGGAGAGGTTTATATGTCCACCATCATCTTTGGTTACTTGTGTCTTGATTTCTAATACACATACAAGTTGTTTTTCTTTCTCAGCTGATGATCTGAAAGACTATACTGAGAATCCCACTAATCAATATGTATATATATATTTTTAAAAGAAACTGAAGGAGATTGCATTCCCAAGGACAGATGAATTGAAAAAGGACCTTTTAAAGAAATATAACATAGAATACCAAGAATATTTGCAAAGCAAAGTAAGTTCAATTGGTACATTTGTTTCATGACTGTTTTCTGTGCAAACATTTTTTTTTAATTTCATGTTCATGTGAGTTTTTCGAATGGCTTGTGCATTTAAATTAAAAATTAAAGACGCAGTGATGTAAAATCAATAAAAAATTCATGTTGATATACGGGTTAAGCACTTGCACCAAAGATGTGGTATTTTTATTACCCTGCAACACCTAATCATGTAATGCATTAGAAAATAAACTTCCTACAGTGAATTTAAATGGAGCTTTTTGACCAACTCTTGGCCACTGTAACCTTGAGGCAGATGACTGCTCTTTGGTGATGAACAGAGGCAGTGGGAGATAGGGAGAATAGTACATAGTTTCTGACTTACCTTATTATGCAGGCCTTGGAAATGTGAATTCGATTCTTCAGTCTTACAGTCAATATTACATTGAGAGGGAATGAGTGAAATGTAATCGTATCACCAATGGATGGTGGCTTCTGCATCATTATTACATAAAGAGTGACAATGATAATGATGTCTAAGAGATTGAATGGCATTAAGAGAAAAAATTGATCTCTAGGACCTCGAGTTCAAAACTCAAACTCTTAATGTCTTCAGCAATGTTATAAAAATCGCTTTGCTTTTTTTGTTGGACTGTGTGTTTATGTGCTTTGAAATTGTCACTTGTGCTGGCTCTCGCTTGAGTTCAGGCTCATGAACTCTGAATGTGGCCCCGGGAACCTCCGGGCTTCCTGTGGGCGTAGCTGGAAGTCAGGGTTGAGTGCGGCGTTTTGACCAAGGGATAGAGGGAATGTTGAAATCCGAACGTTGCCTCAAGTGCGGCTATGGATGATTTGGATTTGACTTGAACTATGATAGATGAGAATGCTCTTGGAGGTTCAGACAAAGCAACGGCAAAGGAGAGAAAGGCCCAGGCCAGTCTTCCTTCCCATCAGCAGTGTGCGTGTGGTCGTCCCCTCAGGGTCTCCCAGGGAGGGACAGCCCGGTCTGCCTTTGATGACACCAATTCGGTCCCAGTGGGCAACAGTGTCCCAAAGTATATGTCACAGAGAAATCTGTGTGGAGATAGAGTGGCAGCCTTTATGCCTAGGAGAGATGGACATGCCCATCAGTAAGTCCTTGCCATAGGCAGCACGGGCATCATCGGGAGCTTGTTCGAAATGCAGACTCTCAGGCCACCCCCCACTCCTGCTGAGTCAGAATCAGCCCTTCTGACGAGACCCTGGGGGATTCGTGCGCACCCCCAAACTGCTGCCGTAAGCTGTGTCCCCCACCCTGCCCTTCCCAAAGTGACTTTTAATCAAAACCACTTGAGGAGCTTATTAAAGATTTATATTCTCTGACCTAATAATGCCTGGATTTTTTTTTTCTAAGACTAGGGAGCCTGGGAATCCTCATTTTAACAAAATTCCTGGCTCGTCCTGATGGAGATGATTGGACCCCATTTTGAGAACCGTTTCCTAGGGGTTCCCCCTTCTCTGTAAAGTTCCAGCAGTCTGAGTTCTAGAGTCCAAGGCAAGAGGTTCTAGGGCAACACCGGCCAACAGAGCTTCCTCCCATGGTAGAAAAATGTTCCGTGCGGAAGCCGCCAGCCACGTGATACTTAAAAGGTGGCTGGCAGGACTGCGGAACTCAATGTCTAACGTCATTAGACTTGAATTAATTTAAACTTAAGTAGCCCACAGGGCTGGCAGCTACTGTATTGGCCAGTGAGGTCTGGGGTGATAGAACCGTTCCCGAGATATTTCGCTCTGGTTATCGGTGAGGCAGGCCACGCCGCCAACCGTGACCTTGATTTTCTAATATTCTTCTAACGCGCAGGGGAATGGAGGGGACGTGACTGTCACGGCCTGCCCCCAGTAACATAATGAGTGGACGTGGAGCTGCCGCCTTGATCAGACTAAGGGGCTCTTGCCGTGATGGTTTCTTATTTCCCTCGCTGTCACCTGCGTGTCCCTGCGCGCGAACCGCAGCGTCTGTGTCTCTCTGTCCTTGGCAAGCGGGGAAGTTAAATGTCTAATCCCAGTTGGCTGGCGCCTTTTCCAGAACAAATACAAGGCGGAAATTCTCAAACAACTGGAACATCAGAGCCTGATCGAGGCCGAAAGGAAGCGGGTGGCTCGGATGCGCCAGCAGCAGCTGGAGTCTGAGCAGTTCCTATTTTTCGAAGACCAGCTCAAGAAGCAGGAATTAGCCCGGGGTCAGATGCGAAGCCAGGAAACCCCGGCGCTGGCGGAGCAGATTGACGGGAGCGCTTTGTCCTGCTTGTCCGCGCAGCGGAACAGTGCCCTGCTGAATGTGTTCGCAGACCAGCCTCCTAAGAGCGAGGCGGCCCCTGACGCCAGGCACTCACCTCCCGTAAACCGGGCTTTAAAGCCCGCGGCCGCTCTGAGCGCCGTGCACAGTAAGTGACGGGCGGCCTCCCTGCCAGGCCCGGCCTCGCTTCTGACCGAGCCTCCTTTCCGCGACGGCTGGGACGGGGCTCCTCTTCCCATTATCCGCTGTGGTAGCGCGGCGGCAGGGTGTGGTGTGAATTTCAGTGCCATCCGGCTTTCCCGCAGCCGTAACCTAACGTTCAGGCAGCACAATTTGCTCCCCCCCCACCCCCCCGTAGAGCAGCAACTCTCTCATAAACGGGGCCCTTATGTGGTCATGGGGCCAGAGATTTGAAAAGAGAATTCCGAGCATTTTTTTTTCTTTCCTGTATTTTCTACCAAGAAACACCTGAATCTTAAAGGTGGACACTTAAACACTGGAAAGAAGATGCCGAGAAAATGGTTGGCGCAGACCTCGGGTTAAAACGTCAGTGTTTCGCCTTTACCTGCCCCAGGAGGGTCTTGCGCACACAGGTAGTCAACCTCCAGGTGGATTATGTGCTTCTGCCCACAGTTAGGGCTGCTCGGGGGCGGCTCCATCCCCGCCGACAAGTTCCCAAATCCAAACGCAGACCCTGTCAGATGGTGTCTTGTTTCCATTTATTTTAAAAGAGTTGTGGTAGGCAACCGCTTTATAAATTACCCCATCGCGAATTATTCCTGAAAACAGTGCTCTTATTTAACCATCACCAACTTCCATAAAGACATAAAGTAACATGTGGAAGACACAGTGAAGAGCATCTCTCCTATGTCTTACGGTCTGTGAGATATATGCTCTGCAACCTTGGCACTTAGCAGTGTATTTGCTCTGTGCCACAAAAAAAAAATAATAATAATAACAAAAAAAACCTCACACATACGTGTAAACAGTTGATCTAAGGTGCAAAGGTGTTAAAATGCTGGTGCCTCCCCCCCTTGTTCATGAGACAATTTATAGGCAAAGCGGAATTTTACCTTCCTTCTCGTTAATGCTTACTGTTAAAGAGTTTAAAAATAAAATACAGAAAGTGGAGCGCCTAAAAATTTCATCTTTTATGTTTCGATGGCCCTGCAGTTGCTTGCCAAAAACAGCTCTGATGGATGGGATGTAAGATTTGTTTCTTTAGCTTGTTCTGCCTTTCCTGTTTCTTAGATTTAGTGGTCGAAGGACTGCGGTGTGTAGTTTTATCAAGAGACCTTTGCCAGAGATTTCTGCTGCTGGCAGAATCTAACACACTCAGAGGAATAGAAACCTGTGGAATACTCTGTGGAAAACTGGTATGCCCTTTGTTTCATATCTTTCTGCCCACGATACGTTCAGTCGTCGTGACTTTCTCGTCATAAGCAGAACAGAATAAACGCATCCTAACAGTTGCAAAAATTATGAGGTTATCTTTACCTAGATTAATGAACACAAAACCACTGTCATTATTCGTGGAATGGCCCTTTCAGGAAATGGGTTGTAAAATTTTAGGGATACCGTAAAAACTTATTGTAAAGAATGACTCAAACCACATGTAAACCTTTGTTTAAAAAAATGATGGATTAGGGCCACCCGGGGGGCTGAGTCGGTTGAGCATCCGACTCTTGGTTTCAGCTCAGGTTATGATCTCAGGGTCGTGAGATCGAGCCCCGAGTCCAGCTCCGTGCTGAGTTCGGAGTCTTCTTGAGAGTCTCTCTCTCCCTCTGCCCCTCCCCACCTGCTGTCTCTCTTTCTCTCTGTCAAATAAATAAATAAAATTTAAAAAAAAAAAAGGAAAAATGATGGATTATAGGTCTCCAGATTTCCAAAGCCATCTAGTTTTCTAAATCAGATTTCTATTGCAATTGTTAGTTTCCCATATATTTATCTAATTAACTCCCTGTTCTGATCTGAGGCAAGTGTCATCTCGCCACCCTTTTGCAGATCCATGTGGAATAAAACTAGGGTTCTGTTGTTTGGGTTTTTTGTTTTTTTAGTTGCAGACAGGAGTTTCAACAAGCTGAAATCTTACGGCACAGGTCCTATTTACGTATGGAAGATTTTATCAGAAATATGTGATGAAAGACAATGTCAAAATAGAAGGAGGGCCACAGAGAGAAGATGCATTTAATTTGCTAGTTGCAAGAAGGTTAAATAATGTCTTGTGGAAGGTGCCCTTTATGGTGTCACTTGGGTCCAGGCGCATTTTCCACCCTAAACATTTAGCTTGGGAACTGTTGCTTAACCGAATACGTTCTATTCAGCACACAGTGTCCCTACCGTATTCCCATTCTGCATCTTCATGTGTCCTCCAGGAGAGAGGAAGCACAGATGACCCAACATAGGAGTGTGACCCACCCTGTGCTCCCCTCAGCCACCTTGTTTGTCCTTCAGGGGCAATGTGCTCTGGATGCTTCCTCAAGACCATATGTGGTACCTAGTTTGATTGATTGATGGAGTCATTCATTCATTCTTCACTCATTCCCTCATTTGCTCCTTCATCGGACAGACATGTACTGAGTACCTAGATGTGCCAGGCACTGTGCTTGGTTTTGGCATTCTGTAGCCTCCAACAGCCATAGTCTTTTCTCACATGATGCCTCTGAACAACCAGCCAGATGATTAATTCTCAGTGGGGCAGGAAAGCCCTTAGACCAGAGAGAAGGGGGTGTTTGTGGAGGGCGGACAGCCCCTCCCAGTACCAGCAGCTCCTCCCTGAGCATCCTATCACCTCTTCTCAGCCCCCTTCCTTCAACTCCTCCCTTGACCTGAAGGGAGCAATGTGTTTTTCCTTTTTCATTTTCTAAATGCAAACCCAAAACATCACCTTACTTATGGAAAATCTCAGTGAGTTCCCCCGGTGGCAGGAGGAAAATTAGGTCTGGACGTGAAATGAAGTATCATTAATAAAATAAAAACGAGACCATCAACCTCCACAAACCTTAGAAGTGTCCCTCAGTAAAGCCACAAAATCATTTAACTAGTATCTCCCCCTCCAAATAAGCCTGCTGCTATTTTGTTCGGATTTTTTTCCTCTGCAAATGTAGTACATCAAGACATTATTTATTAACTGAACGATCATGGACCAGCCCGGGGTGCGAACTCCTATTTGTTATACATTTTCTATTGTGAAAAGAGGTTTTGAGGTCCAGAGAGCTACCTCTCAGATTTTTGGCAGATTATCCATTTTTAAGTGTGAGGCTTTGATTTTGAGGATGTGGATGGTGGGGCACTCTCTAGTCTTACAGCAAAACATTGTAGTTCCAGCTCAGGCTGTGGTCTTTTGTTTTTTTTGTTTTTTTTTTTCCTCCCAGATGCTTGTTATTCTTTTTGCTGATTGTTTTTTAGACACATAATGAATTTACTATCACCCATGTAATTGTGCCAAAGCAGTCTGCGGGGCCGGACTACTGTGACGTGGAGAATGTGGAAGAATTATTTGGCGTTCAGGACCAACATGGCCTCCTCACACTCGGATGGATCCACGTACGTGTGACCTTTGGCTTTCAGTATATTTTCCGTGGGGTGCCGTTTTCCTTCTTGAGGAAATTTAGCTTCCTTTAAATCATTTCTTCTTGATTTTTTTCAGGTGGAATAAAGGTCATCATATTAAACATTCTCTTCAATGTTAGGTCATGTCTAAATCTGTCAGATCTGGATTTGGACAGGCTTATATTATGCTTTTTTTCCTACCATCCAACGTTAAAAGAGAGAAACATTTGGAAATTGGGTGACTTGCTTTGATGATTTTATAGAGTCTAATGGAGACCTAGTCAGATTTTTAACTAATTCGATGAGACCATTATTAATGTTCTCTTTCTCTTTGCCATGGGTCAAAAGTAGATTATTTTAAGAAAATTGCTGAAAATGTTTCTTTGAAACAGATGTTTTTATATATTAAACAGGAACCATACATTCTTCCACATCTCCCCTCCAGGCCAAGGAGGAATTTATCACTGTACAAACAGCTGTGGTGGGGCCAAAAATATTGGGTTCCAACATCTACTGGGCCATCATAGGAGCAAGAAAAGGCTTGGCATGAATGAAAGACATGAGTTTAAATCTCAGTTCTGCTAAAAATTCCTTACAGGAATGTTGGTAAATTATGTAAACAATCTGGGCATCAGTTTTATCATCCATAGAACAGATGTCATAATAATTGACTTCCTGCAGTGATCCGCAGTAAATGAGATAATGCCAGTGAATTTCGTGACACATTTTTCTAGGAACTCAAAAAATGGTAGCCATTGGTTTTGGTGATGATGCTCTACTTTTCCTGTCCATGGTTTAATCTGTCTGGGGGACATTTTTCCATTCAGTCTTGTACATGTGGACCTGGGGTAGAGACAAATCATCCCACTATCATGGGATGATGGCCAAGATTTTCAGAGAGAATGAAGAAGAATTCAAGAGCCCTTGCAGAGAGAGGGGCAGAACACATGCTTGGATGGCCCCATCCCTCCCCACCCACAAAATCGGCAAGCACTTGGTGTTACATAATTTCAGAGGTAGAAGAGACTTTAGTCCCAGCTCTACCTAAGTTCCTTTTTTTTTAAGATTTTATTTATTTATTTGTGAGAGAGAGATAGCGAGAGCATGAGCAGGAAGAGGGGCAGAGGGAGAGGGAGAAGCAGACTCCCCACTGAGCAGGGAGCCTGACCTAGGGCTCCATCCCAGGACTCTGAGATCATGACCTGAGCTGAGGGCAGACACTTAACCAACTGAGCCACCCAGGCGCCCCCTCCACCTAGGTTCCTATGTGTTCTTCGTCACTTCCTTGCTTCCAGGTGCCGCATTGAGCAGCTGGGGCTAATGAGTGCCCTCTCTCCCTCACTGGCTTTGTGTGAGCCATAAACAAGACATCAAGTGTGAAAGCCCTTTGAAAAATATAAACCACCTCTCAAACGCAAGAAATGATGGATGATGAAGAGTTGACAAAACCTTCCATATGTCTATTTGTTTTACTTAACAGTAAGAAATGTGCCTTAGTGGGTGCTTAGAAATTGCTGAATTTTAAAGGCACTCTTTAGTTTAATGTGATTTTCTGTAACAGGGATGTATTTTAAAGCAAAATAAATTGCAGCAAAGAAATTATAACACAAACTGAGTAAGAATGACAGTCCATTATATTATACTTACACCGAAGAGTCAGTGTTAGTTTATCTTATAAAACATTTCCCAAATTAAAAACAGGTTTTCCCTTTATGGCCTGTGTATATAATATATGCAATAGTGAAGTTAAGTCATTTAGATGATGAATTTGGCAAAATTTTAGAATTCCAGGATTTTGCTTTTTGTTTATTTCACCATGGCAAATCATTGTGGTTTGATGCAAACCCTAAAACATTGTATTTCTAAATTTTAATGGTTGCAAATGACATTTTGTGATTTTTTTTTTTTATTGAATAATAGTAGCAACACATTCCAGAGCTAGCTTTTTTTCAGATGTAAGCTAGTCCTAGGAAAGAAGGGCTGAATCAGAATCAAATAGGGCTAGATTTGCATGTGGACTTAGCTTAACTGGCTCCCCGAACGTTGGCATTATTTACTCTCTTGCTTACCTCAGTCTTCTCATCTGTAAAATGGGCATGGTAATAGCACTTTTCTCATGTTGTTGTAAGAGTTGAATGAGGTAATGCATGGGAGGTGATTTGCTCAGTGCCTGAGCGAATGACATCTGCAGCCATCATCATCATCGTGGTCCTGGCCATGGTCATGGTCATTTTTATTTCCATCGAGGGCGTGAGGTGGGAGCGCCATTCTCCCATGGAAGAGCTATTATTATCTGAGTAGCAGTGATTCCTCCTGGCAGAAATGTGCTTTCAGTCTGCAAATAAATGGACAGGCAGAGTGATTTGTCTCTTTGACAGTCTGCTTGCCGCCTCCACAGCGCTGGAGTCCCATTGAGCAATTCATACTTTCTCACCGAGGCATAGACAGTTGTATGTAGTAACAGAAGGTTTGCATTGAATCAGATGAACAGGCAGTCAGACCCTCCTACTCATACCCTCACTAAAGCTTTGGGTTTTAAAAGGTAGGATAAGGGCGCCTGGGTGGCTCAGACGGTTAAGCGTCTGCCTTCGGCTCAAGTCATGATCCCAGGGTCCCGGGATCGAGTCCCGCATTGGGCTCCCTGCTAGGCGGGGAGCCTGCTTCTCTCTCTGCCTCTGCCTCTCTCTCTCTCTCTGACTCTCATGAATAAATAAATAAAACATTTAAAAAAATAAAAAAATAAAATAAAAGGTAGGATAATTTCCAGTCCTAAGTTGACCTCCATCTTTGTAGACCAAGACCAAGAGTTACTTTTTCCTCACAGAATACATAACTTCTGTAAATAGATATCAATGACTTTTACTTTCATTCTGTTAAATCTGTTAAATAAAGTGGAAATGAGTTGTAATATCCTGCATTTCTTTAGCAGACCATAGTTACGTGTAAAGGCATGAAGCCGTGCCCTTTAGTTAATAATGACGATATTGGGGTGCATGGGTGGTTCAGTCGGTTAAGCCCCCAGCTCTTGGTTTCGGCTTAGGTCACAATCTCAGAGTCATGAGATCAAGCCCCACATGGGGCTCTATGCTCAGCAGGGAGTCTGCTTGAGATTCTCTCTTCCTTCTCCCCCTGCTCCCCTCAAAAAAAAAAAGATGATATTAAAATAACAACAGCAATAACACAGGGAATGATTTTGATTCCTTTCTGTGCTAGGCACTGTTCTAAGAATTTTATATGGATTGTCTCATTTAATTTTAATGTAGCGACCCCATGAAGAAAATGATTACTGTCCTTATTTTATAGCTGATGAAATGGGCATGAGGGGGTTAATCTTAGTATCATACAGCCAGTGAGCGATGGGCCCAGGACCCAGACAGTGCATGCCGGGGACCTTGGTTTCATGCTTAAAGTGGTCACATTCCTTTTTCAAGGGTAACTGGGGTTGACTGTGAATTTTAAAATCATGTTGGGTGCAGGTATTTTTCATATTCAAGTGTGTACCTCTGATCTGTCTCTCGTATACACAAGCTTGTATATAGCCAAAAACCTGGAAGATACATCTTTCGATTTATAATCTCCCATTCCTTCTCATCATATGGGTATTTACTTACTGTGGGAGATCAGTCCCAAACGCCTCCAACAACTCGGAGAATTCTGTTCTCCCATTTGTAGGGAATGATGATCCACAAAAGGACACACAGCAAAATGTGGTAAATTCATTGAAAGCATTCCTTTTGTGTCCATGGTTTTGTATAAAGTATCTCTGTGTTTCCGATCACAGCTGTGTTCCTGACCAGCTGTGTGACCACGGGCAAGTTACTTAAAGGAACCTCGGGATCCTGTGTGTGAAACTGAGATGCTAATAGAAGCATCCCCTAGCTGCGTTGTGATGAGAAGAGTTCTGTCTGTTCTAATAAGCAGAAAGTGCATGAACACTTCCAAGAGCCTCTTCTCAAAGTCGTGGTTATTGCCAAGGTGCATGAGGGGAAGGATTATGTCAGCGACATATTTTTTAAAATCCTGGTTTGATTAATGACGGTAAAAAAGAAAAAGCCAATTATGAGAGATTTCTCTTCGAATGGGCTGTGGCCTCGGCTAAGACAACTCCTCCAATAAGATTGTCCTCTTTTCTGTTTATAGACACACCCGACCCAAACTGCGTTCTTGTCCAGTGTTGATCTTCACACTCACTGTTCCTATCAGCTCATGCTGCCAGAGGCTATTGCCATTGTTTGTTCACCAAAGCATAAAGAGTAAGTGTACCTGTGGACGGGGTCCAAGTGAGGCGTTGTCTGGGGCTGCTGGGTTCAAGTGCGTCCACGTGGCAGGTGGTGGCTCTTGGATAGACAGGCACCCGGTGCCCTTGGGAAGCAGAGATTGGTGCCAGCCAGCTCCCTTTTACCGATAGCTCAGCAGTCTTTTGGTTTTTAAGGTCCTTTCATAGTAGAATTACTGGCTGTCTTTACTTAGTGAGCATGATCTCCAAGTGGATAAACTGGATGTTATTTCAGTTTGCCTTTTGAGATCATGATTCTCCTGTTGTAAGAAAATTTCTAGCCTTAGCTTAATGACCTCCAAAGCCTTTCTAGGTTTGGGAGACAGTGACTGTGAGAGAGTGATTATGAGCAGAGGAGTCAGACAAACTTCGAGTGGAATCCTGCCTCCAGCCTCAAATGGTGTGTGACTAGCAGGATACCTGACCACTATGAGCCTCAGTCTCTTTATCTCTGACACCACCCGTCGGGATTGATGTGAAGAAGCTGATGTGTAGAAAGGGCTTAGCATAGTGCCTGGTCCCACAGTTAGCACTTGACAAATATTTGCTGTTTCTTTAAACAGTGTCTGTGTTATTAGAGAAAGTAGAAATATTTTCCACCTGTGATTTCCTCCCACGGGGCCTCCATTTTCCATTCTGGTCTCACAGGACAGTTCAGCTGCCCCTCTTCCCCATTACAGCCCAGCAGGTGCGTGGAGTTCGCCTTGGCCCCTCGGGAGTTTCTCTGCTCTGGGCCAGTGGTTGCAAAATTGGTTTAAAAGATCGCTATGGAGGGCGCCTGGGCGGCTCAGTAGGTTAAGCGTCAGACTCTTGATTTCAGCTCAGGGTCATGAGATCGAGCCCTGCGTCGAGCTACTCGCTGAGCGTGGAGTCTGCTTAAGATTCCCTCTCTCTCCCCCTCCTCCCCCACCTGCTCGCCCTGGAAAGCCAAATGATCTTTAATTTCTATTCCTTTTGTTTCCACCCTGTAACAGCACTGGCATTTTCAGACTCACCAACGCTGGCATGCTCGAGGTTTCTGCTTGTAAAAAGAAGGGTTTTCATCCACACACCAAGGACCCCAGGCTGTTCAGTGTGAGTAGACTGCGCTGGCTATTTTTTTTTTTTTTAACAGATACTTATTTTTCACCTCTTCCTTTTTCTTTTCTCCTTGAAGGAGAGAAACAGTAACAGTATAATATGGGATAAAACACTGAAGTGCTTAGTTTGGGGCTTTCTTATCCTGAAAATTAATCAAACTTTGTAGTTACTTCTGATTTCTTTGCACGATCATTTTATTTACAAGAGAATACCAGCTACAGAGCACAGTTGATTGTGCATAAAGTTACCTTTCCATTTCTAAATGTTTCTCTGTGATACTTAAGGAAATGCAGTTTTCCTCAGACTCCAAGTAAGCACAATGAAATAAAATGATATTTAGTGTCTCATAAATTCTTTCTGCCCGATGTGGCCAGATTAATTTTTTCGTAACAGTACACTGAAAACTGTAAGCATACTTCTTGGTTAGCTATGTATAGCCCCAAAGAAACACTATTTGACTACATCTTTTCTTTCTAAATGCTTGCCTGGTGGTTCTCTGGTGGTAACGTCAGAGAAACATTATTTTGAAGTTAGAATCTACTTAAAATGACAATTACTTGGCAACGTCTGTACGTGTGTTTCGGTTGGAAATGAATAAATACGATTCTATTTGTTCTGATCGGAAACATTTTCAAAATTAGGAACGTTTTTAAGCTAGGAAATTCATATTCCCTTTCTGCAGAGAACCAGGGTAAACATTACGATGTAAAACCAATTTTTTTCTCACCTAGATATGCAAACATGTGTTGGTAAAAGACATAAAAATAACCATGCTGGATCTAAGGTGATGTGTTCCGAAGATTAGCACCGTCGACCCCAGACACCTACCCGTGGACGTGCAGTTGTGGATTTTCTTAAGACGTTTCCTGAAGTGACTGATATTTTGTATTTATACATTTTAGATCAGAAAGTTTGATATTTATTGTTCTTGCCCATTTTGAAGTTTCCTTTCTGGGTTGCTCTGTCTCCGGAGAAGTCACAGTTGGGTTCCATCAATAGCTGTGAATGCGCCCAGATACTACAACCACACCATAAATAATGCTGCAAACAACAGTACGTCCGGTGTTCGTAGAGGTCTCCGCGCGCATTTTCAGAGCTTTCCATGCTTCGCTGTATTTTTCTTGTCCTCGTTCCTATTAAAGGTTGTTCCAAACAAGAGATGCTGAGTACCAGGGGGTCTCTCAGACAGGCCGTCTGTTTCTGCCACGCTTCCCTGTGGTCGAAAATGAGCAGTTTCCACGTGTGAGAAGAAACGTGGCTGTAGACGGTAGAGCCGTCTTGTGTTCAGTGTCAAGCTCAGAGATACGTCTGCAGCGGATCCTAGTGGAGGATACCAGAAGAGCGAGCTTCTGCTCAGGGAGGGGTACCAGAGGGCTTGGGGTTAGCAGATGATTCATTAACTTGATTGAGAGGACTAAAAGCAGAGACGCTTGAGAGAAGAATGAAAAAAGACTCAGATGAAAGTGTACAGCTTGTTACCGTGAAAGTTAATAGGGGCGATGGGAAGAAGAAATGAAATGTAGGAAATAACTGATAATTCTCAGCCTAAGAGAATAAGAAAATAATTTGGAAAGTGTGCTTGCAATTAAAAGCACCTACCTATAAATCAAGGCACAGGGAACTGGAAGAAAAATACCCTTAAGCTGAATAAGGTGACATAAATACAACATGGTTTTACCAAGGCTTCGATTGGGATTTGTGACTGGTATCTAGATAATAAAAGCATTTACCTGGGTCAAAAGACAGGGATTAAATAGAAGGAAGGGGAGGTTTGTGGACTACATTGGCCAGTTGAATTAGGAGGAAAAACTTTGTGGAGACAGAATGTGACCGTATTCAGAGGTAAAACGTTTAAAGGGGCAATTAAGGGGCGCCTGGGTGGCTCAGTCATTAAGCGTCTGCCTTCGGCTCAGGTCATGATCCCAGGGTCCTGGGATGGAGCCCCACATCAGGCTCCCTGCTCCGCGGGAAGCCTGCTTCTCCCTTTCCCACTCCCCCTGCTTGTGTCCCCTCTCTTGCTGTGTCTTTCTCTGTCAAATAAATAAATAAAATCTTTAAAAATAAATAAAATAAAATAAAAAATAAAGGGGCAATTAAGGTAAAATGAGGCCACTAGAGGGCCCTAATCCAATCTGACTGGGGTCCTTAATGAAGAAGAGATTAGGATGCAGACACAGAGGGAAGACCACGAGAGGACACAGGGAAAAGACAACCCTCTACAAGGAAAGATGCTTCCAAAGAAACCAGACCTGTCCATGCCTTGATCCCAGACCTCCAGCCTCCAGAACCATGAGAAAATAAATTTCCACGTCGTCTGAACCACTCAATCTGTGGTATTTTATTATGGCAATCCAGCAAACTCATACAGTACTTAATAAATATTTACTGACGTTGTTTTCTTTTTTCTCTCGCGGGACGGAATTGGAAATGACTTTCTTTGTTGTCACGCAGAAATTACTCTCTTCTCCACAGACCTTGTCAGTTGTAGAAGAGCAAGGCAGGTTTCTGTGGGTTTTTCTCAGCTCCTGAAGGTGCTCCTGGATTCTTCTGAGAAGTGGTTTGTTTGCGGAACAATTGGTATTATATTCGAGATGCAGTGTCAGTGAAGGTCATATCCCAGGGCTGGTTCCATATATCTCCCCCCACTTCATCCCACGCTGCAGACACACAGGTCATGCCAGAGACTGTGTTATTACAGCTGCTTGGACTGAGACTGAGGTTTTTATTGGGGAACCAGCCACAGTGACCCCACACGTGGAAAGCAGATGTTTCTCACCTGGCACGTCTTATAGAATTATGTAGTGAGAGAATGTTCTATGTGAAGAGGATGCTTGAGAAATGTCAAGTGTTGGGCACTGATCAAGGAAAAGAGGAAAACGTTCAGCTCCTTATTCTTGGAATTTAGCGTGTTATTTGTCACAAAGACAACAAATAAGCCAAAAAACTCTCCTCTGTTCCTTTAAGAAACGTGTTTCCTTTTCTAGTGTCTTGGCTCTTCATGAGGCAAGAATGTCTTTTCCTTGGGGACAGTTGACAAAAACGTTAGTGGCTCTGAGTCATCATACTGATGTCCGAGAAGACTCTTTTTTTAGTTATCAAAAGGCACGTCTTCTTTTGGATTGCTTTGACAAAAATACCACAGGCTGGGTGGCTTAAACAACAGACATTTATTTCTCTCAGTTCTGGAGACCCGACGTCTGAGGGAATGCCAGCACGTTTGGGTTCAGAGCTCATCTTCCTCCAGTGTCTTCTTATAAGGACACTAAAGTCCCATCATCAGGGCTCCACCCTCCTGACTCAGCCACCCCCACACACCATCACCCTGGGGACTCGATTTCAACATACGGATGTGGGGGCGGGGGAGGGAGGTACAAACATTCAGTCCATAGCAAGGCAAGTGCCAAAAAGCTAATGTTTTATCCATTTGCCTTTTTTTTTTTTTTGGAAACGTTGCTGTACATCTGAAATCCCATAATTACATTAAAAAGAACCATTCATGAGAATGTGAATAGCTGTTATTCTAGTCCCTGTGATCTGGTGTTCAAATGCCTTCAAACAGATCTACGGAATTAAGAAGATAGTTGTCAGTTGATTAAGTCATACTAGGTATTAGTTTCCAAGAACAAATTTCTCTAAAAGAAAGGGTTGTGTTTTTTTTTAATTAAAGCAATATATCTTATATTAAAGTTTTATACTTATGCTTTTAATCTTACAATATTTTTTATAATTAAAATAATTTAATAAAATCCATACTCCTGTATATGTTTGAATGATCAGAGAGGAGCTGGAGAAATGGAAAAGATGACAAAAATCCAGGGGAGAGAACATTACTTAGAAAGGAAACTAGCCAGAATTCAGCGTGCAGTTGGGGCAGTGCAGAGGATGAGGGAGAGAAAACAGAGTAACAGGGAAGGGGTGGGTAGGATGAGTGTTGTAGACTGCCGTACCGAATTTTCTTGAAGTAAATACCTTGGGCATTATCTAAAGCAAAAGACACTCTAAAACCATGGAGATAATTTTTCCCCTCCAGCAGGGAGGATTACCTACACAGCCACATTTTTTTTTTAAAGATTTTATTTATTTATTTGAGAGAGAGAGAATGAGAGACAGAGAGCATGAGAAGGAGGAAGGTCAGAGGGAGAAGCAGACTCCCTGCCGAGCAGGGAGCCTGATGCGGGACTCGATCCCGGGACTCCAGGATCATGACCTGAGCCGAAGGCAGTCGCTTAACCAACTGAGCCACCCAGGCGCCCCCTACACAGCCACATTTATTCAAGTTTAAAATTCTTCTGTGCAGTTATTCCAAGAGAGAAGTGCATGGACAGACTGGTCAAAAAATAAGTTTCACAAGGTTTTCTCTCACTAAAGGCTGATGGACAAGAAAAACAAAACAAAACAACTAGAAGACGTTTGCTCTATTCCTGAGTTCAGGCAAGGTTTCTTCACTTCTAGAAATGAGGTGTATGAATTACTGATTTGGCAGGTTCCTTGCAGCAATAAAATGTTGTACTTATTGAAGTTTTTTTGCAAGGCAATACATTATATTTTTTTCCTGTTTTTAAAAAACTATTTGTTGAGGTAAAACTCATGCGACGTAAAACTAACCATTTTAAAGTGAAAAATTCAGTGACACTCAGTACCTACGTAATATCGTGCAACCACTACCTCTGACTAGTTCCAAAACATTGCCATCACTCCGAAGTGAAACTCCTCACCCACTAAGCTGTTCCTCCCCATTTCCTTCCCTCTGGCTTCTGGCAACCACTGACTTGCATTGTCTTTATAAATTTATCTATTCTGGAGATTTCATATAATTGAAATCATGCAATGTGTGAACTTTTGTGTCTGGTTTCTTTTACCTTAACATTGTGAAGGTTCATCACATTGTACCATGTATCAGTACTTCGTTCCTTTTTAATGCCTGACTAATATTCCACTGAATGGATATGTCACAATTTGTTCATCCAGTCATCCAGTGATGGATGTTTGGAATGTGTCCCCCCTTTGGGCTATTGTGAATAGTGCTTCTATGAACATGTGTGTAGATGTCCTTTTTGAGTATCTGTTTTCATTGTTTGGGGGTATATACATAGGAGTAGAATGGCAGGATCATATAGTAATTCTATCTTTAACTTTTTGAGAGACCACCAAACTGTTTTCCATAGAAGCTGAACCATTTTGCATTCCTGCCAGCAATGTACAAGGGTTCTAATTTCTGCACATCTTTGCCAACACTTATTTTTTTTTATGATAGCCATCCTAGTAGGTGTGTTTTGTAGTATCTCATAGTGGTTCTGACAGAACAGTACATTATTAACTTAATTCTTTTAAAGTCAAAATTTAAAAAAATATTTATTTAATCTCTACACCCATTGTGGGGCTCGAACCCACCACCCCGAGATCAGGAGTCACACACTCTTTGACTGAGCCAGCCAGGCATCCCAAAGTCAAATTCTAATAATAAAATCCAAGCTGATTATGAAGATGCCTGAGGCTTCTAGAACTCTCTGTCATCACAGATTGTGGGACATCCAGTCCCAGGCATCTATCAAGGTCAACTCTTTTGACTGGGTAGGATTAGAAATACAGGAGAGAGGGGCGTCTGGGTGGCTCAGTTGGTTGAGAGTTTGCCTTCAGCTCAGGTTGTGATCCCAGGGGTCCTGGGATCAAGCCCCACGTCGGGCTCCCTCCTTGGTGGAAAGTCTGCTTCTCCCTCTCCCTCTGCTCCTCCCCCTGCCTGTTCTCTCTTTTAAATAAATGAATAAAAAAAATCTTAGAAATACAGGAGAGAGAACTGACAAGAGCCATACCAATGGCACTTAAATACTACTTTTATTTGTGTGAAACTCAGTGGTTGATGTATTCACACGGGAGAAGGCTACCTGGGAGCATCCATCTGAAATCAAAAACTTTTCCTTTTTTTAAGAACAAGGGCTAGTTCTTAATTTGAAGGACGGAATTTTTGTGTGGACAGGTGATGCCATTTTGTAAAGGAAGATCTGATGTTGGATGATTTTAGGCCATTTCTTAAGGGGTTTCGGGTTGTAGCCTCTGCAGAGCGATCTAAAGAGAGGAGGAAATGATCAGTCCAATGATAGGACAGAGGAATAAGCTTCAAAACCAAATGTGGAGTGTAAGAAAGAGACATGACCTAAGAAAGAATACGAAAATACCATCTTTGGATTTGGTGGGTCTAGAGTGCCACCGATTTTTCTCAAAGGGACATCTGAGCTTCAGCCTCTGAAAAACTGTCATTAACTATACTACGTAAAAGCCTGTGTTCTCATCAGTTTTCCTGAAAGATAGCATATGTTACAAAAGCAGCTGGCAAACTGTAATCATTTATATTCCCTTCAGACTTCAAAGGGGGCATGGAGTTATTACAAGAACATTCTAGAAGAGCTGTAACCATCAGGAACAAATCAGAGAGGCAGCAGTCCTTGGATGTTCGTTTTCCCGGATACATTTCTGAAAACGGGATGACGAATTTAACCTGCCAGATGAAGCACTCGTGAATGGCACATGAACCCGACAGATACCAACTTTCTCACTCAACATGGCTGTCATGGTCTGTAACAGCTGTCTGATTTCAAGACTGACGTTTCACGGAGAAAACGTTACGAACTCTGCTTTAGAAAATCACAGTCATAGTCAGACTTCTGAAGTCTATGTGTGGTTTGATGCTTTGGGGTTCTTTTTTCAGTTCCACATAGGAGTACCCTGCCTCATCTCGGCCTCTGCCAGGAACCCGGGCCACCTACATCCTACTTCTCCTTACCCAGCCTCAACCCCCTCAGGTCCCTGCCCTGTTTTCCCGGTTAACTCTAAGTTTCTCGTAAGCACTACCTCCTCAGGGGGGCCTACTGGTCCCTCATAGCCATATTTCCCTTTTTGTGATCCTCACAGAGCACGCTAGCTACCGGTGTAATGTCCACCTTCCTGACTAGAACTAGACCGGAAGTTCCGCCCACCAGAGCCATGCCTATCCTCTCTGTATGGTTTATCGCTGTCCCAGTCCTGGCTGACAGCAGGTGGCTCTTCAAGCAGCACCTGAATTAAGTTGGGTCTCCCGGGAATGACCATGACTTGTACATCCATTTTTCAGACTCTGATATGTAACAGCCACATCTAGGACTGGGTCATTCCCTCCTCTTCCTCCTCCAGGGGTTCCTTCCTCCCCTCCAGGGTTCAAGAGGCAGCCAAATATATTGCTGGTTTTATCTCCTGGAGATTCATATGAAGCTCATCCACAAGACTCTGACACCTGTCCAGCCCTTCAGATCACCGGGCATCTTGTGGAATCAAGGGGAGGAGGTATTGATCTGAGACTGGGCAAAGGGGCGTAGGCACTTAAGCTGGGTGCTCACAAGGAAGGAGCATTTCACGGATGCCCATTTAGTGAGTGGTTCTAGTTCTCCTGATTTCTGCCTCTGGCCATGGTGCTTTCAGATTCTTGGACTTTTCCAAGCCCTCGTTCCCTTATCAGAGAGCTCACATCCCCTGGTGACAGATATGAAGTAAAAAAGTGCAGCGAATTGGTTTTACTCTATGTAAACCCAATAGTGAGGATGGGAACGGTTGGTGACTTTTGCCTGAATTACAAGAGCGATCTGTTTACAATTATCTGTGCACTAATGCCCAAGTTTAGGTTCTAGTAGGTATGGAGTGCCCTTGCCTGGTAAATGTAAATCTGCAATTGGGAAATTTCCCTCAGTCATAGCATGTTACAGCGGTTCTCAAATTTTGATGTGCGAAGGAATCATCAGAGAAATCTGATTAAAACTTAGGCTCCCAGCCTCGGATCCAGAGATTCTAGCTCAACTGGGTTTGGATTATGACCTTGGGATCTGCCCACTTAAAATGAGCCCCCAATGAAGTTGACCTGTGTGGCCTACGTCTTGAGACCCACTGGCCTAGGGGCTAAGAGTTGGGCTTGGAACCAAGGTCAAGTTACCCCTCTGCCAGTGGTAGGACCACTCAGAGTCTCAGGTCCTCCATCCGTCAAAAGGCAGTAAGAATATCAACTCCATAGTGTTGTCGTAGGATAACATGAGGTCCTAATATAAAGGGTTTGGTATGTACCCAGCACATGCCAACTCTTATTATTTGTAGCATTAATATTAATTAGCTCAAGCTACAGGGCCAGAGAAGACCAGGGAAAGCTTGGATTTTCTGGGCCAAACAGGCATTAAGTCTTGGGTAAATCTGTGCAGTCAGATGCTGCATTGGACAGAGACGTCTCCCTCTAAGGACAGCCAATGATTGCTGACTCCCACTTAGACTTTCCCACACAAGAGAAAAGCAGCGCCCAGCTGGGGGGCTGCTGAGGGCACTGAACAGCCTGGGCAGAAAAGCGCTTTGAGACTAAGGCCCTTATGAGTAGGGAAGGCGTTTCTATGCTTCTTTGTACCTCCCAGGCCAAATGGGTAAAAGAGAAGTTGAAGACAGCTTCTCTGTATAATGATATTAAGGGAACAATTTCTGTTTTTTCATCTGTAAAACGGACACGAAAGTAATATTGTGCCCACCTTGTTCTGAAGAACAGATGAGGGAGGAGATATATAAAACCCTTTGTGTGATGACTGACAGAGGTGGGCCTTGGAGACTTTTGTTAACTTTCCCATCCCTTCTGGTGTGAATATATCTGTAGCATCTTATTCGGACAGATACTGATCAGGAGAAAAGCAACTGATGATCGAGATGTGTAATGAGATTTTAGAGCAGAGTTTCTTATTCTTTTAGGAATCTCTTCCCCTGAAAGACTCTATACTTTCTTTTAATACACCTACAGATGGCCTCAGCTTACAATGGTTCGACTTAAGATTTTTCAACTTTATGATGGTGTGAAAGCAAAAGGCATTTGGTAGAAACTGTACTTTGAATTTTCATGTTTCCCCAGGCTAGCGCTGTGTGGTAGATACGCCCTCTTGAGACTGGGTGGGAGCAGCGAACACAGCTCCCAGGGTCCAGGACAAACACATTTCCTGCTATTTCGGACCCATGCAGTCATCCTGTCTTTCACTTTACAGTATTTCATAAATTACATGAGCTATCCAGCACTTGTTTTTTTATAGAACAGGCTTTGTGCTAGATGGTTTTGCCCATCTGGAGGCTACTGTCAGTGTTCTGAGGACATTTGAGGTCGGCTGGGCTCATCGACCATGTTCCGTAGTTAGGTGCCTTAAATGCATTTCGACTTGCGATATCTCCAACTCAGGTTGGGTTTGTCGGGATGTTCGCTCATTGCAAGTCGAGGAAAATCTGTATGTTTATTGTTTCACATGTTTCATATATATTATAATCATACATCTGTGTATCTATAATACACAGTTATTGTAATTCTGTTTTTGCACATTAGGGGCCCAGTACTGAGGTTAGAAGACAGCAAGGTAATGTAATGACCCGGCAAGTTGTGAAGTCAGGGTGGGCTATCCTATCGATACACTTTCATCCACGTTTCCATTTATCTCCCGTGTATTTTCAAGTTCTTTCCACGGACAGCATTTAGTCCAACTTCCCAGCTTAGTGTGAGCGAGCCCGTCCTAGCGGTGTCGTGCCCAGGATCCACCACTAGGGGGAGCCACTGGTCCACCTACAGAAACGGGAGCCGCAGGGTGCCCATCAGAGGCCAAGTCCGCAGGTTACCAGTAACATATTTCAGATTTATTAAAAAACACATAGGTAACAAGTCAGAGCTTTGGCTAGGAATGATTTGGAAAAGAATTGAAGGCATTACTCCACATAACGTTCACAGTTGTGTGCCAGAGACAGAGAGCAAGGACGTGTTTTAGAAGCATTTGCGGTGGACAATGGACGGCCCGGCCTCGTCATATTCCTGTTTGCTGATCCACATCTGCTGGAAGGTGGACAGAGAGGCCAGGATGGAGCCCCCTATCCAGACGGAGTACTTGCGCTCCGGAGGGGCAATGATCTGTTGGCCAGGATGAGAAAGAAGGACGGTTAGCACGCTAGAACAGGGCCGGGCATTCCCCCAGGGTGCAGACTGGGTGGACCTCGCAGGAGTCCCATGGACAGCGGGGACAGTCTCAGCTGTCAGACGCCTGGCCCTAACCCCACGTTGACCCTAAGCCAACGGAGGCGACTAGTGAATTTAGAGACTCTCCAATGAGAGTCTCCGAACTTACTCTATGAGTCTTCTTCCACCTGTTTAAGGCCACTGAGATGCACTGTTTCACACTGGAGGGCTCAGGGTGCCCTGCTGGATGACCATTTCCCTGGGGTAGGTCCCAGTAAGCTGCCCTGGCTGGCTCTCCTTGACTCATGCCAGGGGTCCCATCTACCCGCAGGAACCCCAAAACATAGCTACAGCTGAGCACTTCCCAATCTCGCTCCCGACTTGGATACTTAGGTAGAGACAAATATGGAGACTTGGGCAAAAAGACAAGGTATTTCCGAAACCACGGTGGAAAGGTTTAATTTCTGTGTATCCCCCAAGCTCTGTTTGAACGTTTATTTTTCATACACATAGCTGATACTTACTGAGCACCTACTATGTGCCTAGCACGATGCTAAGCGTTTTACATGTATTACTTCAAACCAGTTTAGAGAGTATTGAATTAGTGCCATGTTACACATGGGGAAACAGAGTCTGAGAGAGGTTTACGTAACTGATGTAGGTCACACTGGTTGTGCACCTGTCAGACCAGATATTCAAACCTGGATCTCTTCCAGGTGTGGTTTTGTTTTGTTTCATTTTGTTTTAGAAACAACCTTTCCATTTGGGGGTAATTTTAGTTGGATAGAAAGGTGGTAGGTAAAAGACAGTCCAGAGTTCCTATAACCCCCGCCATCCAGTTTCAGTTTTCCCTAAAGTCATCACCTTACGGCCCCAGATTTTTTAACGGGTTTTCTCTCCCCACACGGGAGTCCCACGTTCCACATTCATGTTATTCGAGAAGCCAGGTTTGGGGAAGCAGGACCGGGCCAGCTCTGGCTGCTGCTGCTGTGTGTAATACACCCCCACCCGGGCAGGCTTTGTCAGTGAGCCCAGAGCTGGTTGCATGTCTCTCCGGCAGGTGTTCGAGGGAGAGGGGGAGACAGCCGATCAGAGGAGCATTCAAGAAACACCAGCCTCAGGAAACAGTCTCTCCTCTTACCATGCAGTCTTTCAGAGCCTGTGATGCAGGCAGAGAGCTTCGCTCTCTTTCTGTTATCGGCAAACCCTCTTCAAAAAAGGACAAGGGAGTGCAAATAACAGAGAATGTGTTTGAATACTTCTCGCGCGTGCGGGTGTGAACTGCAGGCGGAGTGTCCTCTCTTCTGCTCCCTGGGACACGGGTCAGAGAGTCCCAGCATGGCTTCTGATTTCAGAGCGGGATAACAGCTTTTGAGAAGTCGCCAGGCACACGTAAGTTGCCTCCAAAGAACCATCTCCTTTTAATCTCTGAGTTCCCGCGACTGGGACTCAAAACACATAACATAAGGGTCTTTGGTAGCTCAGGGACCAAGTTTGGTCATCGTGGAGGGATTCTGTGCTTCTGAGCACTTAGATCAAAAGGAGTGCCAGACAGAGAGCTGAAGATACCACTCTTAATTCTTGGCCACTGAGCTGTGATCACTTTTGGAAAAAGAGTACATGCTCTAGAATCTACAGTATTTAAACCTCTTTGGAAACACGTCTGGCTCATCTGATTTTTTATAATGTTTTATGTGTGAGATGCACTAGTTCTGTGATGGGGGAAAATGACACCATGTCTACTTTTAAGAGATATAATGGAAATCATCTAGATTTACTGTGGGGATCATTTCACAATATATGCAAATATTGAATTACGTTGTACACCTGAAACTAATAGAATGTTACATGTGAGTTACATCTCAATAGAAAAATAAAGGGATATGCTCACACGGGGAGCTCTGATGAACTTCACTCCTGAAAGTAGCTGACGGACAAAGGTAATTATAGATTAAATTTTGTGCAAAATAATTTAGCTTCTCTGATGAACTGGACTGACTTAAATCCTATAAAGAGCAGAACTTGTGGATATGGACCCACTGCTTAGCCCTGGAAACCACGAGCACACGTGAGCACAACGTGGCCTCTGAAAGGCCCGTCTCGTCTGGTGATGGAGTTGGTATCATAGCCTGAAGCATAGCCGTGGCACCTGACCCTGAACCATACCTTGATCTTCATGGTGCTGGGCGCCAGCGCGGTGATCTCCTTCTGCATGCGGTCAGCAATGCCGGGGTACATGGTGGTACCCCCCGAGAGGACGTTGTTAGCATAGAGGTCCTTCCTGATGTCAATGTCACACTTCATGATACTGTTGTAGGTGGTTTCATGGATGCCAGCAGACTCCATCCCTGCAAAGGAGACACGGGCCATGATCCTTGGGTGGTGGGGAAAAACCCAGGAAGAGCTGCATGGGCCGTTGGAGGGTCTTACGTTGGACTGAAGCTAGGTAGGCATCGCAGTGTGGAAACTGCCCGTCCTTAGAGTCTCCTGCGCTCCCACCTCTATCTAGTGAGGAAGCCTTGCAGCAGCACCTCCAGGGGGTAAGGGCTGATAACTGACTCACCACTATGTGGGGTTCAAGTAAGGGCGGAGTCTCAGGCTCCCCACAGGAGGTCCAGTGCAGAGCTCGTGCCCAGGCATAGCTCAGGGCTAGCCCAAGTCTCTCTCTGCCTGCTCTCTTGCTCGCACCCCTCAAAGCCAAAGGGCACCGAATCCCAGGGAAGGTGATTCATCCGATTTGGACAAAGGCTCCTTTTTCTTCAATTTTGATAATAGTTGTGTTTGGGGTTGGTTGTTTTGTTTTGTTTTGTTTTGCTTGCCTGGATTTTTAAAAATTTCTGATGTGGGTCTTTTGAAAAGAACCTCCAGGTGGCCCTTCACCTTTTGCGATGCTGGAATGTAATTGTAATGATACCTGATTATTCATTATCAACAAGGTCTAATAGTTCCTGAGTGTTTGTTTCGGCCAGGCGTTGGGTTAAGTGTCCCACACTGTACTTCTTTTTTTTTTTTTTTTTAAGATTTTATTTATTTGCGAGAGAGAGAATGAGAGACAGAGAGCATGAGAGGGAGGAGGGTCAGAGGGAGAAGCAGACCCCCCCGTTGAGCAGGGAGCCCGATGCGGGACTCGATCCCGGGACTCCAGGATCATGACCTGAGCCGAAGGCAGTCGCTTAACCGACTGAGCCACCCAGGCGCCCCTCACACTGTACTTCTCACGGCCACCCTGTGATGCAGGTACCATCACAATCCTCATTTCATACATGAGGACACGGAGGCTTGGGGACATTGAGTGACCTTCCCGAGATCATGACAGGAGAACTGAGACCCAAGCCTGGGCTCATCCCTCCCAGAGCCCACCCTCTGTAAACAACTATGCTAATATTTGTCCAAGGTCAATGCTAATGTAGGAATGGGCTCTTCCGTTTTCCTCTCCCCCCAACCCCTGCACTCCTCCCAAAGTCTCAGCATTCAGCACACCCTTCCCATCCCTCGATGGCTCCACTGTGTCCTTAGCACAGGCAATATCTGATTTTTTCACCATACTTCCCACACCAAGGATGCTTCTGGCTTGACTACAGCGTAGACCGTGTTTGCTTAGAAAGAAAACTCCTTTCCTGACGTTCTTCTGCTCTCTCTAGAAATCTGACACTCTTTCCTTTGCCCTGGTTTAGAAATGCATTTGGTCTTGCGGCCCCTGGCCCAGGTCCCCACATGCAGAAGGGTGCTGAGAGCCAGGGGCTGGCTGGATTCGGGGGGTTAGGGTGCTCCCCCCCCCGCCCAGGGACAGGACGCTGAAGCCTACCGATGAAGGAGGGCTGGAACAGGGTCTCTGGGCAGCGGAAGCGCTCATTCCCGATGGTGATCACCTGCCCATCGGGCAGCTCGTAGCTTTTCTCAAGGGAGGAAGACGACGCAGCTGTGGCCATCTCGTTTTCAAAGTCCAGAGCCACGTAGCACAGCTTCTCCTTGATGTCCCGGACGATCTCACGCTCAGCTGTCAAGATACAAACATGAGGGTTTGTGCAGGTGGTGAAAATCCACCCACCTTACTTGGGTCTCTCCTCCAAGAAGGGTTCCTTCAAAACCATGTGTAACTTCGATATCATGCAACCCAAAATCCATGATGGCAATTAAACTCTAGGTCCTCGAGGGAGCCACTCCTGTCCCTAGCAGAGGGATAGGCTCCTCAAAAATATGGTCTGGAAAATGCATGACAGGAAGAAAAGGAGCTAGCTAAAGGCATAGAGCAGGGCATCCTTCTATACGTTACATTTGGGATTTTTTTTTTTTTTTCAGGATTAACTATTCACTCTCTGTTACAATTGTCTTATAATAGTTTGTCATATTGGATTTTCAGTTGACCAGGAAGTCTTATGCTTTGGGGCCCCCACAGTTTTCAAAAAGCTCCAGAGACCCATGTTGCCCGGCCCAGGTAGGTCCCAGTTCACACCGCTGGCATATTCATCACCTTCCAGAAGGAGGCAGGCCCTGGCTCAGGACCGGTCCTGGCCCAGGAGGCTCAGGGATGCATAGTGAAGGAGGTGTGGAAGAAGCAGGCAGCCAGTACCTTTCAGACTCCTGCACTCTGAACTTCTAAGTGTTGGCTGCACCTAGGCCCCTGGGGCCTTTTGGAAATTTTCTGGGGTTCTTTTGTGGAGAGCAGAAGAGGAATGTAGGAATGAATTCAACTCCCTACCCCAGAAGGAAATTTAACACCCACAGAGCTCAAGCTCAGAGTCTATAATAAACCTCAGGCATGTCCAGACACGGAAACGTGTGGACACCACCAGCTCGATGGGGGGAGGGCAGGCAGCCAGGGCCATGGGCACTGAGGATGCCCCAACGTGTCCAGCACCAGCTGAGGTCGCCTCTTGCAGATACAGACGGGGCGGCACCAGCTTGGAGGCCAAAGACACGTGAATAGCTTTCTGCTGGGTTGGCCTTCAAACTAGCTAACAGTTATTGACTAACTGACTCACAAATGTGGACTTACTCAGTGCTGGGAATTCCACGTGCTTGGTGTCGTTCAATACAATAATCATGTGAGGGGTGACCCCCCATTCTACAGATGGTTTGGTGAGGTTGGGTCACCCTGCTGGCGGGGGCAGGACCAGGCCCTGGGCCCTTCCCTGGTGTCTCCAAGAGCGCCAACCATCACTTTGAGCCAAAAAGACCGTGCTTTGTTGTGGGCCTTGGAGTCAGGCCTTGCCACCCGCACGGTCCCCTCCCATTGTTTCCCTGGGTGGTCACCAGGGTCCTGCACGTCGCTGTGAAGGAGACGCGGGCCCTTCGCCCCCAGCCCTCCCTCCCACCCATCTCACCGGTTGTCACGAAGGAGTAGCCGCGTTCAGTCAGGATCTTCATGAGGTAGTCGGTGAGGTCACGGCCGGCCAGGTCCAGACGCATGATGGCGTGGGGCAGGGCATAGCCCTCGTAGATGGGCACATTGTGGGTGACCCCGTCCCCGGAGTCCAGCACGATGCCTGGGGGACAAATGGGCACGATGAAAGTGACCGCAGCAGCAGGTGCGTGGGCCCTGGCTGGCCGAGTGGCAGGGGAGTTTCTGAGCCTCTGATTTGAAAGAGAAGAGAGAGAGCATGTGAGAGCATAGGACAGGCAGGACAGGGCTTGGGGAAGATAGAGAAAGAGGAGGAAGAGCGAGAGAAAAAGGCCTGCTGGAAATAAGAGCTCGAGGGCTTATTTTTCAAGGTGGGCTGGCATTAGGCTTGTCAGCTCTAGCCAGCCCCCGGTCCGTCCAAACACCATGTTTACAACCATCAAACCCCATCATGGACGGTGCACCCAACCTGGGCTCCCACCTACCAGTCGTGCGTCCAGAGGCGTAGAGGGACAGCACTGCCTGGATAGCCACATACATAGCCGGGACGTTGAAAGTCTCAAACATAATCTGCAAGGCAAGCCAAAGCACTGAGTTAGTGATGCTGCTGCCAGTCTCGGCCAGAATATTCAAGAGAGCGCCCCCTGCAGGTGGGCTCAGAATATAGACTGGCTCTGGGCAGAGGACACTGTGCCCTGAGGGTGCAGGCAAGGGAAGGGGCTCTGTGCACACATGACTGGTGGGGGTATACAGCTGACCACTGTGGGCTTCCTTGCTCGTCGCTCAACTGTAAACAGAGGGGTCTGGACTAGGCGAGCTCCCAGTGTGAGCAGCCTAGGACCTGTTCATGATATCAAAGCCAAAAGATAAAGAAAAGATGACATTCAGGTTCAGACTTCTCTGGTCTACAGAAGGAGACCTTTGACCAGAAGCTCAGACTGGTTGGGAAGGAGCCCATTTCTGTGATTCGTCTGAGGTTCCTGTTCATCTGTTCCATTTTTTCATGTAGTTGTTGAGTCAATGTCAGCCCTAGAATCCAAGGCCACTTTGGCTGCAGTGGAAGGGACCTTGATCCTGGAAGACGAGAAATGCCCACTGGTAGCAGAGGGCCCTATATGAACACCAGTGCCTCAGCTCACACAGTCTGGGGACAAGACCAGAGCCGCTGCAGGTCACTCGTGAGAAGGCTGAGCACACGGAGATGCCCACCCCTTCCCCATCCACCAAATCCTGCTTGGTCTATCCACCAGAATATCTGACATCGTTTGCTAGACCACCATGATTCCCAACTGCTTTTCTGCCCCCACACCATTCCCAGGGACAAGAACACCCATCAGAAACGACATCGCTCGCCACATGGAGGGACACCCAGGTGCACAGAGGTCCCCCTGCAGAGAATGACCGCACGTGTGTTGGTGTAAGCACGCCAACCCAGAGCTCTTCTGAGGAAAAGGCCCTGCAGTATTTACATTTATTGACCCCAAAGATCCAAGGTCAACTGCAGCCTCTGCCACTTCTAGCTGTATGACCTTGGGACACTCACCTCGTGTATGCGATCCTTGTTCATTTATATAATCAGATATATCATTGTATATTCATTTATAGAATATAATCTGCTTCACGTTGTTCAGATTTAAAGAGACAATGGACGTAAACCGCTTAACCCAGAGCTTCACTATAGCAAGCATTAAGCTGACACTGGATGCTTTTATTTGATAGTTCATCCAAACTGGAAGGCTTGTCTGGCTGGTGGAATGGATGATTTCCTACTGGAAAGTCTTTGAGCTTCAGACAAGTCACAATGATGACAATAAAAACTATTATTTGTTAAACATTTATTATATCAGGCACTGCAAAACACATTTGACATTTTGCCTCATTGATCTTCACATCAACACTTTGAAAAATAATAGTACTAGTCTTATTCCCAACACATAGACAAGGAAATCAGGAATCCAAGAAATTAAGTGGATTCGTTAAGCTCACGTAGCTGAGAAGCGACAGATCCCTGGCTGTATGTTACCCTGCATTTTGAAATGATTTCTCCTTAGAAGTTTTTAACTTAACACGTCCAACCTTTCCCATTACATATTCTAATTTCCTATTGCTTTTGGAGTCAAGGGGCAGTTCCCTCCCATAAGGATATGAGTACCATCAAGATGTTTCTGTCCTTGGGAATCCCCAAATTCCTGGAAAATTGTTGGTCTGCAAGTGGGCTGTTGGGGTGGGCCTCCTCTCTGCTGTCCTGTCCCGTCCCTTTCAAATAGGACTCTCCCCAAGTCCCAGAGTGCTGGATCCTGGAGCGGCTATTTACCTGGGTCATTTTCTCCCGGTTGGCCTTGGGGTTCAGGGGCGCCTCGGTGAGCAGAGTTGGATGCTCTTCAGGGGCAACGCGAAGCTCATTGTAGAAAGAGTGGTGCCAGATCTAGCGGGGGACCAAGGAAAAACACAATGAGGTGATGTTGTGGAGGGCTGCGGACCCCCAGAAAGGGACCAGAATGAGCTAGCTGAAACTAGGACCAAATAGTATGTTACAAGCCCTCACAAAATATCCACATTTTTACTGACACAGAGACTGAAGCTCAAAGACTATGAGTAACTTACCCAAGGATTCACATCAAGGAGGTGACTCAGCGAAAACCCAAACCCAGGTCAGTGGGGCAGGATGGCTTAGCGGTTGAGGGCACAGGGTCTAGCTAGCATCAAATCTGGGTTCAAATCCCAGCTCAACCACTTCTTGGTTGTGCGAGCTAAGGCAAATTTTAATCCTTCCCAGCTCACCTCACCATGGGTAGTATGAAAATAACTAGTATGTCTTGGCGAGAACCCTAGAGTTACTATTTACTCCAGCACCTGGCCCAGAACAAATATTATTATTATTATTATTAATCAACCATACCTTTGTTTAAAGTAATCTCTATGCCCAATGTGGAGTTTGAACTCACAACCCCGAGATCAGGAGTCTCATGCTCTTCGGACTGAGCCAGCCGGGTGCCAACTATATCTTTACCCCTACTACCACTTCAGTTAATATTCATGGGAAAATGATTTAGTTTAGCAAGTAAAGGGACAAATGAGTGAATGAATGAATAGATGAATGAAACTGACCTGAAAATCTAGTTACCATTTTTAATACTTTTTGGGAAATTTCCCTCTGCAACCTATGCTAAGAAGACAGGTGTCCCCGTCTCCACCTCCACCTCCTCCGTCCCCCTCTCTACTCTCCAGGGCTAGGAGAAGCCTGCCTTCATGCACACGCTCCAGACCTTCCATTCGTGGGCAGATATTTGGCCTTCAGGTGTTTTGAAAATAGCCTGTGCCTATTGATGGCGCATCTGTATGATGCACTTGGACATGAGTGTGTTCGCTTCATGGTTGAGCATCCTCTTTAATCATCAATGCCAAAAAGAACAGACCATTGTAAAAAGGGCCAAATTAGGGCGCCTGGGTGGCTCAGTTGGTTAAGCGACTGCCTTCGGCTCAGGTCATGATCCTGGAGTCCCGGGATCGAGTCCCGCATCGGGCTCCCTGCTCGGCAGGGAGTCTGCTTCTCCCTCTGACCCTCCTCCCTCTCATGCTCTCTGTCTCTCATTCTCTCTGTCTCAAATAAATAAAAAAAAAAAAGGGGGCCAAATTAATTATTTTTAAGGGCCTGAAAAGTCTTCTTTAGCACTAGGAATATTAGATTCATCCAGAACTGAAACAAAACAAAACAAAACAAAACAAGAACTGCTTGCAAAAGTTTTATAAATCCACAAAAGCCAGATTGACTTTAAAGATTCTTTATCTTGTTCCAGTTTCTTTGGTTTTGAAGTTGTGGTTTCTAAAAAGGAAAGAAGGCTCTTGAATGTTGTACTCCTTTGATGGAATAAAAGTAGCAGAGTGCTCAAGAAATTCCGCCCGAAATGTCACATTGAGCAAACAACCAACCCCTCCCCCCCGCCGGCAAACCTCTCTCCCCAACCCCCTCTCTCGCCTCTCTCTCTCTCTCCAGAAGACACTTTAAATTTCAGTTTTAGAAATGACGAAATGCTTTATTCATCCCAATTCTCTAGGTGCATGCAAGCTGAGATGCTGCCAGCCTCATGGAGAAACTCTTAGAGTATTTCCTACTGCTATTAATACCTTCTCATCTCTGCAAATTGCAGCTTTAACCAAATCCGGCATCTCAGACAAAGCAAACCTAATGAAATGCTGTTGAAGAGAAGTAGAGTCCTTGGCATTATTACTGATAAATTCTAGCAATACTATTTTCTTTCTCTTAAACTGGTGAGACTGTGTGTGTGTGTGTATGTGTGTGTGTGTGTGTGTGTGTAGGGAGCTGACAAATAAAAGTCCAGATATTGTGGTTCTAATATTTTGCAACATTAAAAAAATTAATGTCATTTTCTCATTAGCCTGTCTGCTCTTTCTCCAATCACTTGTGTTTCTACGATGTCTAATAACAAACATTAAAATCCTAGGATTTGGGGCGCCTGCGTGGCTCAGTCGGTTAAGTATCTGACTCTTGATTTCAGCTCAGGTCATGATCTCAGGGTAGAGAGATCGAGCCCTGCACTGGGCTCCGCCCTGGGTGTGGAACCTGCTTAAGATTCTCTCTCTCCCCTTGCCCCTCCTCCCCTCCCCGCCCTCATTTGCCCCTCACCAATCTAAAAAAAAAAAAAAAGTCCTAGGATTTAACTCTTCCCATAAGCTCTTTTATATGAAATTGGGAGATAAAGCATTCACTTAATGCAACACAGAGAGGTACTTTTTAAAATATTTAAAAATTTTTGTCAGTTCCTTGTGCTTCAGTATACTGGGGAACATTCAGGAATGTACCAAATCTGCAATGTCATGGGTCCTGCTTGTATAGTGAAAACTAAAACACTTAAAAAAATGTTCAGGGTGATTAATGAAAAGCTTTCCAGCATGGATGGGGCAGACGTGGCCTGGCTCCTCTCCTCGCCTGGGAGGCACAGCCTTTCTGCTGCTGGTGAGCAAGGGGGGTGGGGGTGGGTTAATTCCCCTGGCTGCAGGCCCTGGGAGGGTAATCCAGTTGACTGACCCAACAGACTATTAATTCCCACCCCTGGCAAAGGGCTACTGTTCTCATCTGCCAAACAGTCTCCCTCTAACTAGTTTATAAACCCTGTTAGGCAAGGGATTTTTTTTTTTTTTTAGAAGCATTTCAGGATTTTTTTTTTTTTCAACAGTAGCAAGATGTTTTGAACCAGGCCATGGAAAATTATGCATCCTGAAGGCTCAAGCTACAGAGAAGCTCCCAGTACCTTTTCCATGTCGTCCCAGTTGGTGATGATGCCGTGTTCTATCGGGTACTTCAAGGTCAGGATTCCCCTTTTGCTTTGTGCTTCGTCACCCACGTAGCTGTCCTTTTGTCCCATTCCCACCATCACTCCCTACAAAGATTCAACACAGCCTGAGTCAGCCGCCCCCAGAACTTGTGAACTGATGATGATCCAATCACAAAGGGTTAAATCGTTGCAATAGGAAGTTCCTCTTTTGGTGCCAGCAACTTGACATTCTGTCTTATGGTCACTATGCCCTTAAGCAACGTCCCTCAGTTGATGGGCAACAGGCCTGAATCAGTCTCTAAATAGCAGAGGGCCCCATGGGTAAAGCAACCTTACATTGTATTTTTTTTATCTGCTCTGTTTCTTACTGAGCTCTGTTAGGGCAGAGATTGTCCTTGTCTTGTTCGTCATTATAACCAATTGCCCCGCAAGTACTTATCACTCAATAATTACTTGTTAAATGAATGCATGAAATTTTACATATAAGTTAAATGGCACTTTGCCTCTTATAAATCCTTGAAACTATACTGTTAAAGTTGTCACCCACCCAAGAGATGTGAATATTTTCTAACCATTATAAGCAAAAGCATTATATAGGCAAATGACCACTCAGTGCTTGATTTCTAATAAATAACTCCATACCAATCAACATTAAGACATTTGCCTAAACTAGTCGGAAGTATGTTTTTAATCATTAAAGTGAAGCTTAAAAAAAGCAACAAGAGAAAGGAAATTCTCATTGTTGGGATTTTAAATGGCACTGGAGTGACTTTCAGAATTGCAAAACAGTCGTGGTTACTAGAGAGCCATGACTAGTGGTTTGTGCGAAGTATCTCCATTGCACACAGTTCAGAGGCTGATTTCAGATTTCATTCATTGGAGGAGGCTATTATTTATTCTTATGACTATATGCCAAACTGAGAGCCATAAATATCAATCAGATAGGCAACTACGTTGCTGATGCGAAGGAGAATTTCTAAGGTGAAATTCTCCCCTTTTTACCATGTGGGTGCCCCCAACGTTTTGTTTACACGTAACGTCCTATAAAATTACCAGGTGGCTGTCCCCTATGTCACTGACTCCTAAAATATGTAAAACTACATTTGGTAGCAATGCCTCCTTCCATCTAATCTCAAGATCTTTGAGAGTGAGTGATCTAGGCATTTATTTTAATTTCCTTCCAAAGAGTGGCTGTGGTATGCACTACTAGGTAACTCACAGTATTTCTGATGACGATAATGATAGTATCGAGACAAAAAGGAATTGTGAGAAAAGGTTAACTTTATGTCTGATAGACACCCACCGGATAATCTGTCTACATGGTGTATGAAATTCATACTTATTCCTAGACATCAATCATCAGAGGTATGTTTATAACAAGGTTACATAATTTCTGGGCAGAGAGCAAGAGACGGTCTGTGGATACCCACGGACACACAGACATAGAGGGACCTCGTCTATAGCCCCGTTTCTCTCTATTCCAATCAGAATTGTTTTTATTGAATACATTTGATGTGCAACATTGTGTGAGTTTAAGGTGCACAGCCGTTATCTTGATACATTTCGATGTTGTCCTGTGATTGTGAATGTTGCGATATTTATCGCGTTAGGTAATTATGGTACGATATTGCTCACCTGATGTCTGGGGCGTCCCACGATGGATGGGAAAACAGCCCTGGGAGCATCGTCCCCAGCAAAGCCAGCCTTACAGAGCCCAGAGCCATTGTCACACACCAGGGCAGTGCTGTCCTCCTCTTCACACATTTTGATGGAGCTGCTTCACAGGGTCCTAGGGGAACAGGGACGAAGCCCACCCAGCTGTCATCCCGAGATCATGGCACTTGACTGACCACTCCTACTCTCTACTCCTAGAGCGCACACCACAGGCCCTTATCACAGCATTTATCTCAAAGTACTTTAACTAGCCTGAAAGCTTTTTACAAGCCACAACTCAGAAGTCCAAGTTCATAACTGGCCTCCAACACAGTGGCTGGCCCATCATCTGAGAAGCACTTTAAACAATGACCAAGCAATGGGCGCCTGGGTGGCTCAGTCGGTTAAGCATCAGCCTTTGGCTCAGGTCATGATCTCAGGATCCTGGTATTGACCCCACGTCGGGCTCCCTGTTCAGCGGGGAGTCTCCTTCTCCCTCTCCCTCTGCCCCACCACCTGCTCGTGTTCTCTCTCTCTCTCTCTCTCTCTCAAATGAATAAATAAAATCTTAAAAAAAAAAAAAAAGAATGACCAAGGAAGTGAATGAATGAGCAACTGTAGAGCACAGATGGGAATATCAGACTAGGAGATCAGATCTTCACAGAGACAAGTCATTTGTCATATGTTAAAGAAGTTTCTGGCATTTGCTGTCTGTATCAACCCAAACACATTTTTCTAGATAGGTTATCACGTTTAAAGATTTTCTTAACAGGGCAGACTTTGAGGGATGGGCAGCATGGGAAAATTTGGAAATGCTGAGATGTTGAAACGTTTAATGTAAAGTATTGAAAAATCTCTTCTGGGACCTGAGAACTGTTATTTTACGTTTGGAAAACCATTAGAGCTAATTGAAACTTTCTAAGAAGGTGCTTTAAATTTTAGGGGGCCACCGTTATTCTCCATTAATGAAAATCACAGCTAACCTAAACTTCCAAGTGAAGGAGAGGCTAATAAATTACACATCAGGTAGTAGAATACCTTGCTGCCATTAGAAAAGATAAAGGATAGGGAAAAGTATATTCCATGTAAGAATGATAGATTAGAGAAAATAACATCATATGATTCTATTTAAAAATGTATTTTATGCATTGAAAAAAGATTAATTATATTTACCAAGACGTTGATGGGTATTATTTTGAAGCGGGGGGGTTTTGTGTTTTTAATGATCTTTCCTGGGTCCTGTCATGTTTTCTAAATTGAACATGTATTCTTTTAGTAATAAAACAATATTTTTAATATCCTACTCTTATGCTTGGATCCTATCACCAAATTTGAAAGGTTGGAGCAAAAGTAGCAACTTTATAGATTTGGGAAATTGAAGGTTTGTTAGAGAGACCGTTTTCATTCACTGCCTTCATTTTTATTAATGAGAAAACCCAGAGGAGGTATTTTGCTCACGGGCACGCAGGGCGTTGGAGGAGAGTTGAATCAGAGATCAGGTCCCTTTGGCTACCTCCTTGACTTTCAGTTTAGATTCCCTTGCATTTTTCCAAGCAGAATTAGGTGGAAATATCTCGTAAAGAGAGGGACACCCAGAGTTCTCTGCTCGACTTCGAGATCTTAAGATTTCAATCTGAGGAAGATTCTTCTAAGTTGGTGAACTCACTGCACACCCAGACCCAGATATAAAAGGCAATTCCTTTAAGGAAATTTCTGGGGTGTGAGGAAAAGAAAATGCTTTTGCAGTTGGAGTTCTTCCAGATCATTCCCAGGAAATCAGTGCTATATCTTTCCAAACGCCATGTAACCCTTTGCAAAGAGCATGAACCTCAACTGAGACCATGCATTTTAAAATCTGGGACAGGTGCTATTCTCTGCAATTGACAAACAAGGAAATCAAGACTCAAGGAATCGTAGTGACTTGTCCAAGATCCCAACACTGGTAAAGTTAGGACCACAGAGATGACAGAGCGTGATGATTATGGGCTTATGCTCTACAGTCAGACTGCCTGGGTTTGAGTCCGGACTCCACCCCTTAGAAGCCGGGTGACTTAGTAAAGTATTTAAATCTCTAAATTACAGTTTCCTCTCTGTAAGACAGCAAAAAAATCAGTACATGCTACATAGAGTTCTTATGATGGGGGGTTAGATTTTTTTAAAAAAGCATTTAAAATAATTTGTAGTGGCATACACATTATGAGTTCTCAATAAATGTTACAGTTATGATGATTCGTATCATTATATAATTATCCTCATTATCCACATCTCTGTATTTCTAGTCTTTGCTTTCTTTCCAAGCATAGCATGGAGATCCTTGACCTGTGGATTCCACTTGTAAGAATGCTCTTTCCATCCCCACCCACCTTTTCCCTTCCCAGACACTGGATTCTGTTGGGCATTCGTGTGATCTGGCTTCCGTCCTCGCAGAACAAGAAGCTGGAGGAGAAGTGAGAAATGCAGAGGAGACAAGACAGAACAGGCGGTAAGAGCTGGAAGCATGTGTGAGATGCAGCCAGCTCCAAGCGGCAGGCTGTCTGTGGATGTGCTAAGCAGACTTTCCAAACCAAAAGAGTTGAAAACAGGATGAATTATTTGGAAATCGGACACTCTGAAAATATGACGAGACGATCACCGTGAGTGCACATGTCCTTACTAACTCTCTTCTTGGCCAGGAGGGCTTGAGGGGGGTGGGAAGTGTCTGAATATACTGCAGAAAAGGGAGACTGACCCTCAGCATCGGCAAGCATGCAGAAAAAAAATCTCAAAATTCAGTAAAAGTGTTTTTATTTGGCAAAAAATGTCCAGAAGGGATTTTCTAATCTCTCGGATGAGCACTGTCATTAGAGAAGAAGTCTCTGTGTCCCCAGAAAGAAGCTGGCTCAGTGATTTACAACCCTTATCTATAACCTGAATGAGCAGCTCGGTTTGGAGGTTTGGAGCAAAGCATTTCCTAATTAGGTAAAACACACTCGAGTGTCTGCTTTTGGAACTGCCCCCCCCCCCCCGGGGGGGGGGGTTCCACCAGCGTCCCGGGGGCGTTTTGGGGCAAAAAAGGGTGGTGTGGGGGGGGGGGGGGGGGGGGGGGGGGGGGGGTGGGGAGAACACTACAGTTCCCAGCTCATCCGTCTTGAAAAGCAAACCATATTTAGTCATGGATCACAAAATGGAAGGAAAATCTCAGCGTGAAAACTCCAGTCCGGGCTGAAGCAAGCCAAGCCCTGATTTACAGCGAAGTTGAAGTTCAGCCTGGGGTGGCAGGGCTGGCTCCACAGTCCTGCCAGCCTCACCAGGGTGAGAGAAATGCAAACCGGACTTCCCATAGGCTGAGAGGCGAGCAGTTGTCAGATGCACGCCCTGCTCCCTCCCTCTTTATTCACAGAGAAAGATGCAGTGGGTTTCCTGCTGCACTCTGTGACAAATGACCAGTGGACCGTGCGATGCACATCCTGAAGTATAAATGCACAGACATTCTCAAGAGACATGCCTTTCCTACAGAACCCACTACCAGTCAGAGCCTAGGAATCCAGATGCAAACGCACAAATAGTCAACATCAAAGACCAGCCAAGTAGACTCTGTTCACTTCTAAAACCCACTTGAGGCACCTTGGCTGCACCCGAAACACAGTCTAGTGAGAAATCCCCACACAAAACCTAACCGCAAACAAATGCTGGAGTTGCCAGTGTCTAAATATAAATAAATATGATTTACTGGAAATAGCTAGATTGCATCTCTGAAACGCCCTACAAGATCTGGGCTGCTGACTTAGTATAAAGAGAGTGACACAGAGATTCCATTCCGTCTTCCTTTTGCCCTCCTCCCCCACACCCACCTGCAACGTTAGGTAATTAGGAGCTAAGAGCTACAATCGTTTCACTACTACAGTGTTCATTCAGAAATTTCAGAGCGCGCCAGCCCAGCCAAATCTCCGTAGATGACGTCTGGTTGTCCTGAGTAATATCAGAGCTGCTGGGATCGGAAGTCACATCCCTGGGTCTGTGCCACTTACCGTGACGATGCTCGGCTGGGCTCCTCCGCTCTGGGTGGTGTTCAGGGAAGCTGAACGCTGAAGGGTTATATAGCCCTTTGGCCTGCTTCCCTCCCACTTGCTTCCCAAACAAGGAACGAAGACAGACTTGGGCCCGGCGTTCAGGCTAACACAACCATATAGGGACCTCAGCACAAAACTCTCTAATCTGGGTGGCCGGAGGTCTGGGTCTCTTCCACCGCATTCCACTGCTCTGCTCAAGGAACGGGAGGCAGCTCAGCTGCTTGCGGCAGATAAACAGCCCAAGCCTCCAGAGCACCTGCTGAGATGCCCAGAGACACTGAGCTCGTGCACCCGGGCAGAGGCACATTCCTGTTGTCGTGCTGGCCTTCCAGGGCATTTCCTCACGACCTGAGCCCAGAGAGGAGTGGCTTCGAGAAGTAGGGACTTTAAAAAACTCTTCTACAAAGGTGGCCTGCAATGAAGATATTGCTTCAACTGTTCATAAATAGAGAGAGCGCCCTGATTTAATGGGTGTCACGCTGTGTTTCTAAATCGAGTCCACATGTGGTGTTAATAGAAATAGGAACTGAAGTGCAGACAGGGTTGACCAGCCCATGTTTCCCAGAGGAGCCTGGGAGTCAGCATGACCTTAACCACTTTAGTCCTTGGGCACATCGGAAATGTCCACCGTATGTCACCGAGTGATTTAGCAGAATGATGAGGGGCCACCGTTTGACCAGAGTCCACACAGCGCCCTGTTACAGAAGCAGTTTGGGAGAGAAAGGGGAGTGCTCAAGGGTGGGGGGAGGTCTCTCTGATCCTCCTCTCTACCTGCTGACCCATTTGACAGGTGACAGAGAGAGACAGGCGACCCAGGCATTTCTCAAAGACAGGGAGTCAACGGGCGTGAATCTGGCTTTAAGCTCTCATTCCCAAGGGTCGGTGGGTAGCTTCAGTGTTTGACATTTGTCTGCTCCCTTCCTCCAGGCCATGGTTCTAACTAAATTCGTAATAGAAATCTTATTGATGGATATCATGGGTGATTCTGGACGGCTGATACGTGAGAACGGTACCAGAATGAATGGCTTTATTTTTCAGCTAGGGCAAGCTGTTCACTTACGGTACCAGGTCTGGTACCTTGGATTTGTGGCGTGCACGCACATACACGTGTATTCATCTTGGAGAAATGGCACTGTTGATTATTAGAAAATTTCAGATGGCTTAAGACTACATAAATAATAACAGGTTTCTCTGTGTTTTTCAGAATCTGTCAACTGTGTCTAGTTTTTATCAACCAGAACACACAACGGTCTGCATGTTCAAACATGAAGACTTCACAATATAACAATAAAATTGGGTTTGGGGGACTAAGCCAGTGGTTTTTGATCCCAGGGACCAGGTGAAGCAAAAGTTCCTTGTTTTCCTGGTTAGAGGGCAATTTGACTAGAGGTCGTCTCCCCATCTCGGGCAGTGTCTGTGTCATGCTTGGTCACTTTGTAAAGTGAATATTCCTTTAAACACCAAAGACAAGAGTTGTGGTATTCACCTTATTAATTCTTACATCAATTCCTGCCTTGATTACAGTAGAGTACAGCCACGGCCCTGACAATAACCAGATTATGATGTAAACAGACACACAAGGAGACTCAAGATTTAGTTTTTCTTATGACTTTTTTCCCTTTTTTTCCTTTCTCCCTCCCCTCCTTCCCTCCCTTCCCCCCTTCCCCCCTTCCTTCTCTCTTTTCCTCCCCGCTCCTTTCTTTTCTTCATCTATGATACTAACCAGGGAGGACCTATAACTGAAAATAAATTTCTCATCAAGTGATTAAATGGTCTCATTGTCTGAGTTTGAGATTTATACTTCCATGCCCCATCCAAGTCCCTTCACTGAGAGAAAGCAGCACCGCCTGAGTATGTGTGTGCACAAAGAAATCTCCAGCCAAGTGGCCAGTTACCTTCTGTATCCAAGGAGTTATGAGCCAATTAGCAAAACAGAAGTGTCTGATGACTTGGTTGCAATTCAGGAAAACTCTAAAATAAATTCCAAACCCTAAGCACACAGTCAAGAATCCTCTCCAGATGCACTGTTCTACAAACATCACACACACCCTCTTGGTAACATTATCCAGTGATGATTTATTATTGTAAATCCCTGAAGATCTGGGATAAGTTTCATCCTCTCGGGGGCCCAGTCTAGAGCTGAGTAAACAGTGAGTGTTCAATAATTGCCTAACAAGTTCTAGATTATTCTCTAGCCCCATCACCTTGTAGACTTCAGTTAGACCATGTCAATCTTGGCAAACAGCTATACCATCTGGATTCTGGTAAGGAAAATGATTTTCTGCTGCTATTGAAAATTTGGGCTGTAGGAATTACTTTCTCCAGACTAATCACACTCATTGGCTATTTTGTATTTTAATCAGCTCGTAAAATTCATATCATCTGAGAAGACACAGTGAGAGAAAGGCACCCTGCCTGTCTCCCGTTCTTGACATTCTCCAGGTTCTGGAAATCTCAGATCCAAAGGCTGAGTTGTCCTAAGACAGCCCAAGCAGACAAAGGCATGAAGCCCATACCTCACACAGCCCCTCTCACTTCACCTGCAGGCCTTCGCCGGGCTCTGCTCTTCACTTGAGCATCACAGGATCTTCATGGCAAATTTGATTTGACACCTCCTATGGAGGTGAAAGGGCTGGTATTTGGAGGTTATGCAAGTGCTCAGTAGATGGCTTTAATGTTAGTAGGCTTCTCGTTAATTCAAAATCTGAGAAGCCCAAGGACTCTCCCATAAGAGAGGACACTTCGCACGCTACACTCGAGAGGAATAACACGCAGCATAAGGAAGGAATGCACTGACAATCAGCCCTCACACCTTGGCTTTGTACAAAGGCAAACACTTTTGGAGGGATTTCGGTTTAGAGACCAAGTTCTGGATCTACTGCTTACCAGCCCTGTGTCCTCTGTCTGCCTTAGCTTTCTTTCTTTTTTTTCTTTAAGATTTTATTTATTTTTTTGATAGAGAGAGAATGAGGGGGAGGGGCAACGGGAGAGGGAGAAGCAGACTCCCCACTGAGCAGGGAGCCCGATGCGGGACTCGATCCCAGGACCCTGGGATCCTGACCTGAGCCGAAGGCAGCAGCTTAACCGACTGAGCCACCCAGGAGCCCCTGCCTTAGCTTTCTTATACGAAAAATTCCTTTAATAATCCTACATTATCACAAGGTCATGAGATGCAGAGAATAAATGAGCGGAGCCTGGGACACCGCCCTGCCCTCGGATGTTCCGTAAGAGGAACCTGGATCTACAGGTGAGGAAGACACAATCTCAGACAACAAAGGCAGAGAGCAAAACTTGACCAGAAGAACATGACACGCTGTGTTCATTTCCTGTTGCTGCTTTAACAAACCACAACAAACAGACTGGCTTCAAACAACAGAATTTATTATATTCCGGTTCTCAAGGTCGGAAGTCCCCATGAGGTTTCACGAGGCTAAGGTCAAGGTGACTCTGGGGGAGAATCTGTTTCCCGGCCATCTGGTTTCCAGAGGTGGCCTGCATTCCTTGGCGCGTGTCCCCTCCATCCCCAAGGCTGACAATAAACCATCTTCAAATCTCAATTTCTGACTCTACCCATCCCGCCTCCCTCTTGGAACGACTCTTGTGATTCCACTGGGCCCTGCTGGATAACACAGGATAATCTTCCCATTTTAAGATTAGTAACTTAATCACATCTGCAAAGTTCTTTTTTTTTTTTTTTCTCATCTCAGGTACCAAGCCCCTAGGCTTTGGGATTAGGATGGGAGCATGCACGTGCGGCAAGACTGTCCCAGCACACACACAGATGTTTCCTGTTGCATGCCAAGGTGTTTGTAACAGTTTCTCAGTTAAAAAAAAAAAAAAAAGATTTCCATGCATGATGTTGACATTAAGCCTACTTAATAACATTTAAAAGACACTTTGGAGATAGTGCCCAGGTCCTGTCTTAGGGGAGGGATCTGAGCACTTTATAAAGCTGTCTTTCCATGATCCCATGGAGCCAGCGAGGAAAAGAGAGGAAGCCTGTGGACTCCCAGAAGCTTTTCAGAGTGTCTAGAATGTGTAATGTGTTTCAAGGTTAAGAGAGTGCTCTATTTTATGTTTATTTCATTGCATTGCTTTTCTGAAAGCACAGAATCCCTGCTGGACTGCAGAATAGCACCCTGCTGGATTTTGGACACAGAACAACTTCAACATTCTCGTTGTCACCAAAAGATGACTCGGGAAATGAGGCTTGCCCGTGCACAATAGAGAGCTTTACGAGCTGAGTTAAATCCCTGGAGGAGAAGGACACTCTCTATTGTGTCTTTCTTAACTGCACTTAATTTCTCATGCCTCTTCCCCCTTATCTACGCTCCTCGCAAGTACTATGCTCCAACATTGCCCTGATGATACTGAACGATAGATAGACTTTTCCACTAACAGATCAGACCAGCTTCCAGCTCAGGACCTCTGCTCACGCTGTTCTCTGCCTGGGGCGACCTCCGCCCATTCACCTTTCTACCTTTACCCCACCCCCACCCCAGGTCTTCTTCTGCCACTCTATGCATCCTTTCCAGCTCAGTTAGCTGTCCCGGACCTGTAGGCCTCTCCTGCCCACCCCTGCCCCCCATACTCCCCCCCGAGTGCACATACCACGCTATGCTCACCTCCCTCACAGGACTCATCACGCTGTTCTGTAACAACACACCTCATTCCCAGGCTAGACTCTAAGGTGTTTGAGGGCAAAGACTAAACTGGTTTCATCTTTGCATTCCTAGAGCCTGGAACATTCAGTAAATGTTTCTTGAGTGGAACTGAATCAAGCACAGAAAATGCTTAACAATGGGTTTTCAAACACTGAACATCAAGAGCATTCTGAGGAGAGGGTAAATAACCCTGCTTGCTATCACATAGTACTATGAGCTCTTTTCTCTACATCCATGAGCTCATCTGATCATCACAGCAGCCCCAAGGGATGTCACTGTTCCCTTTTGTAGGAGTATATGGAGGCTCAGGTCAGCTAAACCTCTTGCAAAAGGCTTCACAGCTCATCAGTGGTGGAGCTGGGATTCAGACCGGACACATCTGAGTTTGACCGGAGATTGAGTTCAAGCACATACACAGAGGTGTGGGTAACGGCCTGTGTCAGCATCAACCATGACAGTGGGGAGCAAGAGGTTAAATCATCACGCAAAGGCAGGTGACGTCACTATTCAACGTCCCTGCGTCACGAAATCCTGGGCACCCAGGACAAAGCTGGTGGCAGCAACTGCCTCAAATGAGAGAAACGTCTCAACACCAGCTCCTGCCTCCTATCCCCGCTAGGCTCGAACCTCCCAGAGTCCTCCTGGCCGAAACCCTTCTTTACAGAAGTCTTGGATCACTGCCTCTAACTGAAGGGGTTCCGGGGTGCGGGACTTTCAGTGCCTGAGAAAGTCCTGGGCCAACAAGGACAAGTTGGTTACTCTGATCTTCATTAGTGGTTCAGCATGGCCTTTCCCACGTATTACTCATAGGGAATCCTTAGGGACTCTTCCCCTCAGAGGCTCTTGGTGAAGATCACAAGCATCCCCTTCACACCAATGATACAGAGCAGTGCTGTCCAACAGAACTTTCTGCTGTGATGGAAGGGTTCAGTATCTTTGCGTGGCTACCATATTGGACAGCACACTTCTAGGAAGTGATTTTTAAACTTGATGGCCTTGAACTAAAGTCACCTCGGGGGTTTTCAAAAACCTCAAATGCCCAGGCCACACTCCAGATCAATTAAATCAGAGCATCTGGAGAGGGACACAAGCATCCAAAGTGCCGCCAAAAATGAGGACCTTCAGAAGAACCCAGGGTTCTCAAAGCATCCAAATTATGGATAATTGACTTGCATCCAAATCATCAAGAGAGTGTGTTAACAACACACAAAACTGAAACCCCTCCCATTCAAACACATCTTCTAAATCAAAATCCCTGGGGAAGACCCCAGAATAACACTTTTAAAATAAACTTTCCACTTTATTTTAAGATCTTATTTACTTATTTATTTTAGAGAGAGAGCACGTGTAAGGGGAGGGGCAGCGGGAGAGGGAGAGAGAGAATCTCAAGCAGACTCCTGGTTGAGTGGGGAGCCCGATGCAGGGCTGGATCTCACGACCATGAGATCACGACCTGAACCGAAACCAAGAGTCAGATGCTTAACTGACTGTGCCACCAGGCACCACCCCTATAAACTTTCACTTTAGAATACATTTAGGTTTATGGAAATGTCATGAAGACAGTACAGAGTTCCACATGTCCCACACCCAGTTACCCTATTATTAACCTCTTACATTAGTATGGTACATTGGTCACACTCAATGAACCAATAATGATACCTTATTATTAACTAAAGTCAATGCTTTATTCAGATTTCCTTAGCTTTTACCTAAAGTCCCTTTCTGTGCCAGTATCCCATCCAGGACACCACATTACAATTGGTAGTCATGTCTCCTGAGGTTCCTCTTGGCTGTTTCTTAGACTTTCCTTATTTTTAATGACCTTGACAGTTTTGAGGAGTAGTGGTTATGTATTTTGTAAAAAGTCCCTCAGTTGGGAGTTGTCTGATGTTTTTTGCATGGTTAGACTGGGGTTATATATTTTGGGAGGAAGATTCCAGAGGTCAAGTGCCATTCTCATCACTTTGTATTAAGTGTACAGGCTATCAAGAGAACTTATCAGTGTTGATGTTGGTCTTAATCACCCGGCTGAGGTTTGTCAGGTTTCTCTCCTGTAGTTACTCTCCTCCCAGCCCCTTCAATACAAAACCTTTCAGAAGGAAGTCACCAAACACAGCCCACACTTGAAGAATGGGGAGTCACACTCCTCCTCCTTAAGGGCTGAGCATCTACACGAATCATCTAGAATGGAATCTACTTCTGATAGGATCCTCAACGATTCGTATCCATACTGAAATTTGGGAATTGCTGGGCTGAAGGGGCATAATCACGTGATGTCCTGGGGTTCCTTCCAACTTGGTAACTCTCTGATTCTCTGAGTGTGGATGACATGGTGAATGGGTGGATTTGCTGGACTCCAGTGGAGACTGATAGTCACTTATTTAGTCTAGAAACCAAGTCATGGATCCTCTAGACACAAAACAGTGAATAAATACAGAATTGTTGATATTACCACCATGGAGTGTTTGGGAATTGGAACCCGGCATGTTGGAGGAGAAAAAAAGCCACACCATGGAGGTGTGTGTGTGTATATATATATATATATATATATATATATATATATATACACACAGTGCTTTGGGCCGGAGTCGGACACTGTTGTGGACCCAGCTAAGGAACAGAAAGTGTTCACCCACTGGAGAAAGGGAGCTATGGCGGAGCAAAGGACCCTGGGATATAGGAGGCCATGTGAGGAGGGTCACGAGGCACAGGAGCGGTCTGGGGGCACTTCAGAGCTACTCTAGCATGAAGAACAGCAGTAACAAAGATTTATTAAGCTATTAGTATGCAGCAGGCATCAATTGGACTAATAACATACCCATTCTTTAAATTACGAAGCAGAAGCTGGGTTTCCATAACTTACCCAAGGTCACACCATTACTGAGGGATGGGTGTAGGATTCAAACTCAGGTCTGCATGACCTGAGACCTGAGGTGAAAACAAAGGATGAGGCCAGCTGCATTCTTAGAGGAACAGGATATTCCCATAGACATGTGGAGAAGGTAGGGCACCTACCGCAGGAGAGAAGTAGCCATGTTCCCCCTCAGGAAGTTGGAAGAAGGAAGTAGCCTTATTCACGTCACTGACTTCAGAGAAACAGCATAGGAAAGGCAGGCCGAAGGTGGAGCCATCAGCCAGAGTGTGGACACATGAACTGTTGACAGACTTTGTGGCATAAAACGTAATTCTGAAACTCATTTGTCACTAATGGAAGCCGTGGACTAGTCACAGAGCAGTCTCACCAAGAGGAAAGCATTCAGTTATTGCTGTTTATAAGTCACAGAAAGTTTCGGTAAACTGGATCCTTGTTTGGCTTTAGCAAAGCTAAGCTTAGAGACTAGCCCTATCGCTTTCTCAAGTCATGGATCCCTGAAGTGTTCCTTTTATTTTATTTTATTTTAATTTAATTTTTGAAGTGTTCTATTTTAATAGTCAAGGAAATGACCAGTGATGGGTGGAAGGGTTGGGAGAGGCCCAGAAGCCTGGCCACACAGAGGAGTGGCTCTGAGCAACAGAAGACATAGTGGGAGTCAGGACCTCGGGGAAACTGAGGGCAACCCAGATGATGCACTATGAAGGGGGACTGTTGGCATCTTCGTGTTCCTCGTGAAAGTAGAACCTTCTAAAATTAATAATCCATTGACATACTGTCAGGTGGGGTACCAGGGAGCACTGGGGCTGTGATTGAGTGGTATGATCATGTGTTCCTCAGTTTACCAACTGAAGGCCCACAGAAAGCATTCATCTAATGTGAATTAGTTACCTGCGTTGAAAAACAAGGGAATTACACATGAAACTTGCAATTTCAGCCTTCTCTGAAAAAGTGGAAAATCTAGCAACTCTGAACTAGTGTATCAGCAAGGCATAGAGGTAGAGGTCAGCTGAGAGGTAGCTGACCCCTTTACAGGCTTCCTGTTCATCAGAAGCATCAATCACTTGGCCATTTTCAGTTATTTTTGCCGCTAAAGGCATTTGAGTTTGCACAACTTGCCCTGGATTTTGAGACACAGATAGATGACTGGCACCAGGCAGAAATGTCATGTATAGGTTATGCAAGTAGAAAGGTCCATTAATGCAGCAGTGCTAACCCCGTTGATTATATTTTCTGGAGCACCATCAGCAAACCCTAGTCTCCAGGCTTTTGTGATTTTCACCCAATGGTAACGCCTGGTACTTCCTCGCTGAGATGTAGGAAACACTGTTTGAAGGTAAAGACAGAGGGAAGATTGCATAGAATGTCAGGACCAGAAGAACACAGGTGAAATCGCTCAAACTTTCACTTTAGAAACAGGTTATTGAGATGCAGAGACGTACCCACTACAGCTCAGATCTGGACCTGTGAACCACACCAACAGCCCATTCTTCTGGGTCACCATGGTGTTGGCACATCTCTGTCCCTGGAGGGTGGATTGACTTTTGTCTGCAGCCAAGTGTCATTCTCCTTGAAGGCTGGCAGAGAAGGTGAGGGGGCAAGCTTGGGTATTACCACTTGGAGCAACACCGAGGTGGGTTCTGGAGTAATCAGACCAATTTCCTTGCGTGGCTGGTAAAGCTGCAGGCAGAATATGCAATATGCGTGGAGCTATGCATTCTTTCAGGTTTGCTTAAAGGTCTCTTTTCTACACGTTCATTCCTCATTTCCATGCTATAGGCTCTAATCACCTTCCAGCTAGACTAAGACTCCTGCTCTGCCACCTCATTTCTGATTTCTGTTTTCCCTAAGAGGCCCTATCTCAGTCTAGACTCTGCGCCCAGGTATTTTGCACACCTTATCTGCATATTATACCAACTGGCCCCTTTCCCTCCGTGTAGCCACAAATATTCAAGGATTCGGGGAGCAAGAACATGCAGGAGGCTCCCTCCCACCGCTCCCACTTGCTGCCCCCTTGCAATCTTCACACCAAGCTTGGCAAGCATCCTTAATGCCCTAGGCTCCCCCTTCGCCCACGGCACACAAATCCAGAGTCCAGCCTCGAAGCCTTCCTGCCTTCCACTTCCAGAGCTTGAGATGCCTTCTCACTTCCTAATCTGCTAAATCATCTTCCTGCCTTTTCTCAAAAGCCTGTTCAAACGAACCTTCTTAGATTAATGTTTCCAAGTGGAGGATGCTCTATCATTCCTGCGAGTACCCGATCGCATTTCCTTGTTGGAAGCTCTTCTATTTTCTAAGGTGTGCCCGTGGGTCCCCATGGTTGCCATGGAGGCCACCTTTGGAGGCAGCCAGAGTGAGGGTTATTCCCTTAGGGCCCACCAACCTTCCTTCCGCCCAGAGTGGAATCTCAGGAATGCAGTTACATAACTTCCCATTTTCCCCCCAGCCTTAAAAGAGCTGCAATGACCATCTCAGAGGTCGTTATTTTCAGAAAGTTTTCCTAATTTATTTTAAGAAAAGAACAGATAAGATGCATAAGATAGGGCTGTTCTCTGGCTCCAGGTTTTCTTCAGCACGTTTTAGGATTATTGCAACTTGACAGCTTCGCCCTCTTTTTCTTAAGCCGGGTGCGGCTGTCTAGCATCCCAACCCTAGGAGATCAAATACAAGAGGGATAACAGTATGCATCAACTACCCAACAATGCACAGAACAGAGCCCTCGGCCAAGCAAACTGGACCGGTTTGGGAGATAGGTCGTTAGTCAAAGCAGGAGAAGGCTGGTGTCATGCCCCCCTTTGCATTTGCACAAAGGACAGGTTTTCCCCGGGGATGGCTGAGTGAAGGAGCCCCTTACTAACAGAACAGCAGACTCCTTGGACGAGTCTCTGTTTTATGATACACCACGGGTTTTGGCTAATGTGCACCTAACCGATTGTTGGTCACCATTATGGCTGGTCTCTGAGTTAGCCCTACAAGAGTAAATTGTTCCTTCAGTTAACTAACCATCGTTTTTCCCACCCCAATCGTTAAAGTTAGTAAGTTAGAGTTTCTTAACGCCTGGCCTAAACTTATGGAACCATAGTCATCAGAATCGCTTGGGCAATTTGTCGGAGTGTACATTCCTGGGGCTCTCCTGAGCCAGATTTTCTGGGGTGGAGCCAAAAGGTACATTGAAATAAGAGCTATCCAGAAGCCCCTAGAAGAGAGGCTAGAGGGATAATGGCAACTGAACTCTCAAACGTGGAGGAACATAGCGAGGATCGGTTTGTCATTACAATCATCATTGTCTCTCATTGGTTATGGGTCCCAGGCATACATCCTCAGAGAACAGAGCAGGTAGGAGACACACAGCCATGGGGAGGTAAGCTCTGGGCAAGACTGGAGGCCTGTCTTCTATTTCGGTTCTGCCACTAACTCTGTGTGGCTTTGAACAGTTCGCTCACCCCTCCAGCCTTGGCTTTGTCACCCACAAGCATAAGTGTGTGGACCCATCTATTTTAATGTCCTTTTTCCCTCTGCCAATCTCTGGATTATTAAATTTTTAAATATAAACTCTCCTGATGGCCTCTGTAAGATAATGGGCCAGAGAGGTTGATAGTTTTCACAAAAGGAAAGTGTGTCTCAGATACAGTGGGTGAAATTCTGTCCCAGGAGCCAGAACTTTATCGTCAGTTGGTGGGGCACGTGACTTGTGCCTCAGTTTCCCCATTCGCAAAATGACCGTGACTTCCGCTCAACCACTTTGTGGGGTTCCTGAGCTTATAGCACTTACAGAAAGACATAAACTGCTCAAGTGTTTTGAAAACTATAAAGTAGTAGTCAAGGGGCACAGTACCAGTTGTCACCTAAATTAGGATTAATTCAGGCATGCATCAGGTGTCAGGAGATGCTCACATGGTAACCGTCCAGAGAGAGGTGGGAGGCACTAGGAACTCAGGGTTCCATTAGAAGATCCCGGGGCTTGAGTGAGAAGACCCTACAAGGAGCAAAGTGGCCTGGGAGGTACTGAGGGAGGGCAGGCTGTGTGCCAGGATGGCCCCAGAGTGTATATGGCACTCATTTTAGCATCAGACATACTTTAGCTCCTAGAAAAGAAAGCGAACAGGAAGGACCCTGGGAGACTTCTTTGGATGCCTCAAGAATTCCAAAAGCTGCAACTTGGAATTCGAGGCATTCACTTCCTTTTTCAACAAAATTGAGACCCTATAGGGTAATTTCATGCTGAGGAGCTCCCCCTTCTTTAAAGGCTGATTGGAAATTCCAGCTAGTTGGAACAGGCCAAGACTCTCATTCTCCATGATGACAGGCATCATCAAGGAGAAGCTCTGGAATTCGGTTGGATTCAAACACCAGTTTTCCAACTTATTTCGGACCAATCTTTGGTCCAAATCACCCAGCATGCCAGCTCTTTTTCACCCTTTGGACCAATCACCCAGCATGCCAGCTCTTTTTCATCTGAAAAGATGGGAACGATGTGACATCCACTTCATTGGGTCATTGTGAAGAATGTCAGATTCTAGTAATTTTCAATCTTCTGCCCCTTCGCATTGCTCCATCCCTGTGTGCATCTTCACCGCAACCCACGTTGCTTAAATCCAAATCGCTAAATGCAGCACATCCTGGCAAACACAAACAAAAAGAAACATAAGAGCTTTTGTGTCTTAAGCTTTCAGAGCTGGAAGATGAACATATGAAGTAGAACATTTTGTTTCATGATTTTCTCCCTTTAAATCATGTCTCGTAGAGGCCGATATGAGAAAGCGGGCTGAATCTCTATGAATTACTTCAGCCAGGCCAGAAGCCTGAAGGTCCACACACCACACCTGCACACGTTTTAATTGTCACCACACAGGAAGACAGTTGACAGGGTTTCCTTCTTCCTGACCCCCACTTGGGGAAACTACTTGGAATATACCTAAATCGGAGTTTTTTGAATGAGATATCTCAATATTTTGTTGGGATGATCATCATACTGCAAGTTTATATTTTACCCAGAATTCAAATGACCAGAGTGCCCAGATAATATCTGCTTTTTCGATGTTACATACAACAGTAATTGGGATTTTTCCAGTTGTGACCTGAAGGCATGGTATGATCCTGTCAAGTGCTTCCGAAGTCAAATATTCACTTCAGCACCTTTGTATATATAATAATTTGTATTTAACTCATATGTTGTATGTTAAGCTTGCATGTAAGTCTCTGAAAGCTGTTCATTCGGATATGTCAGGTTTAGCAATTCTCATTTATCCAGAATACTGGACTAACCACAGCATCTCATTCTACATTTGTGCGATCAGATCTGTGCATTTAATGAACTTCCTGATTCTGCAGCAAGAACATACGATATAGGTGATTTCTTTCAGGGAAGGAACCCGCCAAATCTACATGCACAGTCTTTGGTCACCTTAGGCTAACATTCACAATAGAACAATCGAAAATATGTTTGTGTTCCTGAGTCCATGACAACGAGAACTTTATCCAAAAACCCGCCATGGATGCTGGTAACACGGGTTCTCCACTGACCTGAAGGAATGCAGGCGAGGGCTGCATTTTGCACACGTATTTGTCCATGGAGGGCTTTTTTGGTAGAGAGGGACAGAAAACTCTGGCTTCTTCAGAAAACTGGATGCAGGCAGTTCCTCCTCCAAAAGTAGTCAAAATACCACTCCAGAGAACCTTGACTTTATAAGGGAAGGCAGCTTCTGAGTCACAGAGAGGCTTTTCCTGGAATGAGGCACTGCTAAAAATGTTTCAGGCAACTGTTGATGTAGGAATTTCTGCCCTCTATTCTAGTAACAGAATGTGTACATGGCACAAAGTTCGGCAGGTCCCTATACCGCACTCATGCCTTTTAAAGCCCTCTTCTTGGAAAGTGGCGTATGGAAGGAAGACTTCTCAGACTCTGAGAAGGAAAAGTTTCCATCCGCCAGAACTTGGTATGGGTTTGGAATTTGGGGTAAAGCGTTACATTATTTTATTTGTTCCCAGACTATATGCAGATGGAAAATGCGTCTGGGTAGAGGATCCTTCTGGATGAGGAGAAACATCCCAGTAAAATGAAAGTGTTAGGGGTTTGGAAAGCTATTCTCTGTGTTTGTTGTTTGTGTTTTTTTGTTTTGTTTTGTTTTTTGTTTTTTGGGTGTTTTTTTTTTTGTTTTTTTTTTTTTGCCCCACACAGAACAGTATTCAATCCTACTCAGTAAGTAGGATTTTGATTGTTGACCAAAAAGTAAATCCTGATGGTAGAGATGGGGGAAATGGAGCACAGGGTTATTTCCATAAGATTAAAGTAGATTTTTCCCATGCCCTGTTGGCCTTCATTTCTCTCATCTCCCAGAAAACTCCACTGACTTTAGTGTCAATAATCCATCTCAAAAAAAACAAACAACAACAACAACAAAAAAAACCCCCCAGAAACCAAAAACCACAAAACAAAAAAACCCCCAAAACTGCTATGGAAGAAATGAACATCTCTACATTCTGGCACGTTTGGGACATCAGCCGTGCCTAAACTCCTGTTGTAATCTAAGCAGCCACTCTGCCTCAGTGTGTCTTTGAAAGGAAAAAAACACACCCAGAGGGGCATATTGTCTGTTGTGCAACAGAGACTTTCAGAGCTTTGGGCTTCCTCTGTCAGGAGCCTTTGTAGGGGGAAGGGTCACTCCTACTCAGATTTTTCAGATCTCTGGGATGGTGGATTTCTCAAGGAAGCCTTCCCTGACCCCCTGACCCACTCCCAACTACACTCTACTAGCATCCAGCCTTCCTCGGGTAGCACTTACCTGTGTCTGTAGTAGTATGTATATGTATGATCGTCGCATTCATAGCCCCCTCTCCCACTCACTCGGCTAAGGGCGGGGACTCTGACTGCTCACCATCGTGTCTCCAGCGTCTATCACAATGCCCCGGGGCTCGCAGGTGCTCAGTACATGTTTCTCATGTGGATGTTGGTACATGATAAACTCTGCCTGGGCTTTGATGATGAACGAATGCTTCCAATCCTTCAGAAAACACACACGTTTTGAAAACTATGCTAATGACACACCTGAGCTGTCACTGCACCCACAACTGGAAAGAACGATGAATTTAGATGAGGTTTTAGAGATAGAACATTGTCCCCAGTATTCAGGCAATCCATAAATCCCTCACGTTTAATGTTAGGATGTAAGATACGATGCTTAAGAAAAATCTTTACTCTTAGGTAGCCCGAGAAGACACATAATTTTCTTACCATTCCTTTCCCTACAGTTTAAAACTTCAGTTGTTTGGATGGGTGAGTGTGTCACTTCCAAGTGCGTGGGGTAATAGATGGCATATTCGTTTTTTCATCTTGTTCACTCGATGAAAAAAGAACAGCTAAGGACAAATATAAACACAAAATGAGCAAACCTCATGTGGGATGTTTTGCAGAGGGACTCAGTGGGATGGCACCATATGATTTTGTTTTAATTTTGTCAATGCAGCCCATTAAAATTTAAGTTAGGATCCGAGTGTTTGGGTAAACAGAATAAGCTAAGAATGAGTGGGAGACGTATTTCCTTAAGTTCCATCTGCTAAAGGTTTAGCTCCAAATTTCATTATCTGACTAAGCCCTTCCTCTCCAGATCATGTGAGTTTGATATTTTTCTGATGGGTTTGCAAGAAGCAAGAAGCAACAGCATTAACCACTTGAAGAGTTGTTTATTGTTCGTTTTGATTTTGATTTTGTTTTTTACCTTTGTGAAGTGAGGGCTACAATGCAGGCGGGAGCCCCAGCAGACAGTGGCTTTAGCAATTTGTGCAATATCTTTCTTCTTGCCCTTGCGGCATTTTACCCTAGAAAACAGGAGTGGGTGTTCAGAGGGTGGTCTCTGACCGGGAGCTGACATACAAATCTGTAGCTTTTCCAACAGTTTATTTAAGCCAGATTTCTAGTTTCAGGAGAACCAAAAGGCTGCTGCCCGATGGAACCACTTAGTAATTACCCATTTCTAGTGACAAGAAACAAAGTCATCAATTGCTAGCAACTAACAGGAGAGGAGTTTAAATTCAGCTGGTCTTCAGGCAGCAGGAAAATAAGAGATTGGCTACTATTAGTTTTCATAGTGATTGATGTCAAAAAGGAGTTTGGGGGACAGAGCATTTAGGAAAACAATCAATCCCCATTTATTTTTTAGTCCATTAACCTCTAATGTCATATTTGATATGGTTAGATTTCAATCTACTATTTTATGATTTATTCTGTTTGTTGCCTTTGTTTGCTCTCTCTCTTCTCTCCTGCCTTCTTTTGTATTATTTGAATATTTCCTAAATGTCATTTTAATTTCTCTACTTTTGTTCTAGTGTATCTTTTTGCATTATGGGTAAGCAGTTGCTCCAAGGTTTGCAATATACATCCTTACATATTCTCCATCCACTTCAGTTAATATTGTACCACACTTCGTGGGAAATGTTGAAATCTGACAAGTGTCTAAGTATGTTTATCCCCTCATCCTGTTGCAATGTACATGACAGATCCCATTCAGTGGTATAATTTTGCTTTAATATTCTCTGCATTATTTCTACTTTAGTGTATGTGCTGCCAAAGTGAGCATCTTATTTAGCTTTTGATCTATTTCTTTCTTAAAAAAGATTTTATTTATTTATTTGACAGAGAACTATCTCCCCAATACCCATTTTAACTGAGAACCCTAAAGGCAACTTTGTAGCATTCAAGGTATTGTGGGTGGCTGATAAAAAGACTGTGTGTGTGTGTGTGTGTGTGTGTGTGTAGCTATTGAAAATTGAAAAGTGCCACACAGGGGCGCCTGGGTGGCTCAGTCATCAAGCATCTGCCTTCGCCTCAGGTCATGATCCCAGGGTCCTGGGATCGAGCCCCGCATCGGGCTCCCTGCTCGGCGGGAAGCCTGCCTCTCCCTCTCCCACTCCCCCTGCTTGTGTTCCCTCTCTCCCTGTGTCTCTCTCTGTAAAATAAATAAATAAATAAATAAATAAATAAATAAATAAATAAAACCTTAAAAACAAAAGTGCCACACAGAATACTAAAGCAGATTGTACCCATACGGAGTTTGTGGTGGTTTTATTTTAAAAGCTAAATTCGTAAGTCCTTAGTTTTTCCAAAAATAAGTTTGAACTTCTAAGTTTCATTTTCCTATTTGCATTTTGCCGGGAACTTCCCTTGCCTTCGCTCCAGCCCCCAACCCCCTTTGCTCCATGAGACCCATTGAGTCAGAAATTCCTTAGTGGGAAAATTTCTGGCACTGCTCTGGAGACAGAATCCACAAAGATTGACCCTTGAGGTCCCTGCCTGGATCTACTGGATCCCCACTCTCGGAGACCTCCGGCTCATTGTCATTTGAGCAGGTTTAAGAGAAACAGGAAGTGGGATGTCCTAATGGGGAGTGACAAGGCAGCCCCAGAGACTCTTGGGGCGAAATTGTGAAATCCTTTCATAGAGTTCACAGCAAAAAGAGCACTTTCTTATCAGAAACTATATCTTCCTCCCCCTTTCTATTTTGTTAAATTTTTTTAAAAAAATTTTAAGATGTGTACCTATTTGAGAGAGAGAGACAGAGATGGTCACAAAGATAGCCAGACAGAGCACAAGCAGGGAGGAGAGGGAGAAGCTGACTCCCTGCTGAACAGGAAGCCCGATGCGGGGGCTTGATCCCAGGACCCTTCCCAGGACCCTGGGATCATGACCTGAGCTGAAGGCAGACACTCCACCGACTGAGCCACCCAGGTGCCACCTCCCCCTTTCTAAAGAGAAATAGATTGTATCATCCTGGTTCATCGATTCAGCAAGTACTCATGGATTTGAGACACTGTGCCCCCCCCCCCCCGCCTGCCATGGGCTCTGTCTGGGATCCACTGCTGTGCTTACCCCTCTTTCCCTATGCCCCGCCAAAGGCTCTCTAACATGGGCTATTCTCTCTTCCGGTACAAAGCATGTGACCTGCATGAACCTCAAATGGCCCCTATTAATTTGCAGACATTTGAATAAAATTTGTATTCATTTTTGCAACTGAACCAAATTCACAGGGCAGCTTTGTTTTTGTCAGGCCAAATGTAACCAAATATATATGCACATACACACACAGTTACCTGTATGTTTTGCACATTTACATAAACACGGACCTTTTGAGCTATCAATTTTTGTTAAACTTTCAAAGTGGGACTAAACCAGGCATTGGGATGAACTGTAAATATAGCCTGACTAAAGTAATATTTCATTTGGCTTGAATCTTTGGTAAAGAAACAGACTCTCAAGACCCCTATTTAGGAAACCCTTAGCAGAGAGAAAAATGTTCTTGGCCTTTTCCCCAAAAATAGATGTTCAAAGAATTTGCACTTTGAACTTTATGCTTGTTTTATGCTTTATGTATTAAAAGTCAGATGAAAACTAACACCCTACCCAACTAATTTGAACATATGGAAAAAGCAATTGCCATAGCATATAACTTATTAAATGTTGGTGGTTTTTTCAAAATGAATTTCTCTGGTGGCCAGTTAATGGTTATTAAGTAATAAGTAATAAAAATATTTTTGTGAATTCCACCTGACCATTGACCTTGGCATTCATGGCTCACTTAAGACTCTGTTTGGTAAAATGAAATCTCTCTCCTTCTAATTAGGAAGCATTTTTGGGAAGCTGACCATGCCCTAATGTCGTGGGGTCAAAAAGTATATGGAATGTTGTCCCCGCCCTTTGAAATAATATTCCCAGTGTCTGCCAGGAGCAGGGTAACTTTCTGGGACAGAAAGCAGAAGGTTCTATGTGGCCTAGGCCTCAGTCTCTGGAGTTGGCTGAGCTCATTTCAAACCCCAGATCAACGATCTGCCGGCTATGTGACCCTGGGCAATTTATTTCACCTCTCAAAATACGCATCTTTAACTTGGGGAAAATGCTGAGGTTATTTTGCAACATGAGATAATGCAAATTGTTTAGTGCGATGTCTAGCATGTAATTAGTGCTCAGTGCATTTAACTATTATTACGGACTGTGTTGGTATCACATTAAATTACCAACTGAAATCAAAATAAAACAGTGTTTTCAGTCATCAGTTTAAAAAAAAAAGACATCAAGCGAGAGCAAACAGTTGTATTGCCTTTACATCGTTTAAATCTTTGAACATTTGGGTATTTTAAGGATTGTGAAGAAGATTGCTCAATTTATAAAAAGGGAGGTTGATAAATCAGAGGCTGAAGAAGACTCCTGTCCAGAGGAGATGAGAAAGACACCAGGTCTGTGATTTTTTTTGTTTAGGAAACTAAAAGTACTGAAGGTGTTTCTGGTTTGATCTCGTTACAGATGAGACAGGACAAAATTTTCCCATCGCCCCTGGTCTCCCCAAGGCTTGGTGAGTCAAGGATCTCAGGTGGTAAGGCAGGGTGACTATAGGAAGGGACATGGAACTAGAGAAGACAGCCTTTGGAAAAGCAGCCTGCGGACTCCAGGCTCTGTAAACTGGGGCCAGGTCTGGATTGTAAACTGCACTTCTTTTCAGTTTTGTTCGTTACTGCATCTCCAGGGCGTAAAACAGTGCCTGGCACTTGGTGGGCTCTCAATAAATATTCTAGAATAAAAACAAGGCCACAGCCTGGGGGAAACGAGAATGTTAAGGTAGTGAGAGCCTTAGTAAGGCTTTGGCCACTTACAGCTTGTGAGGCTCACCGTCCTTGGATCTGTCTTCTCCCCTACTATGTGGGGAGTGTTTATTGTAGTATTAACATGCAATACTAACACATAGTACTAATACTACAGTACTACACCATAGTATTGTACAGGTATAATACAGTGAGTTTCATTTAGAATCAACATTTATAACAGAGGCCTCATCTGGCTCCTCTTCATTCGATTCTCAAATTAATTGTGGCCAAAATCTGAGATCCCTCTCAAGCTTGAGGCCAGGGCCAAATGGCCCAGCCACAGAATCTTATGTCCTTTTTAGATTAAAACTCTATCACAGATTATTATTACTATGAATTATCATAAATTAAATTATATATAGTAATTATATAATGCATTATAGATAATATACAGCTAATATATTAATAAGTAATATTATTACTAGGCCAGAGTAAAGATAGGAGGGCTACATTTAGTCTCAAACAAAGGGGTTGATAGGGTTGAGGTCAACATATCGGTTCATTTCGAGAGTCGTGTAAAATGGAGAAAGACAGTGTATTAATCACATTTAAATAGCTGTTCCATTGTACTGATCTAATTCAAGCTTTTCGGCTCTCAAATTCTGTAATTCTATGGCTAAAATCCACTTCTTCTTCAATGATTTGAAAGCAACTAACATGTCTGTAACAAATCTCATCTGTAATGAAAAATAATTCTGTGATACTGTATTGTATCATTTAAAAATATATGCTAACGATTGAGACTGTAATTTTAAATCAAAGGAATTATATTCTATTGACATTTCAAAATGTGTATTCTTAATGAAGAAGCTATGCTAGAAAGAAAATTTTGAACAGAATCCTTGAAAATATTTCACAAAATAAAACAAAATGGAACTCTCCAGCTACTAGGGTAGAGTTGAGGGTTGAATATTGAATACTTATTTCTTTTATTCAACATTGTTAGACCCTCTCAGAGGCTTAAACCAATACCATGTTTGTGGAAGATGTTTACATTATTCGAGATGCTTACCTCTGGTTTAGGGAATTTTTGCCTACATCCCCCAATTCCTTTGGATGAGTAGAAAAATGTATTCCCATGGACCCCAAAGGAGAAAATATATTCCTTGCATCTTTGGCCCTTAGTGAATTGTACTTCCGTGGGCTGAATTATTAAAAAGCTGAAAGAAGCCCCTACTCTCCCTTTCACATAAAGAGGTGAAGCTAAAAAACATAACTGTCAATGCATTTGTCGGATCCGCAAATCTGCACCATCTTGTTTTCAGTGGACACTGGGAGAGCCTCTGTCACATCTGCTCCAACGTGTCAGCCTGTCAGCGAATGGTAGGAGAGAGAATTCTGTTATATGGGGACCCAATCACAAAGGAAAGAAGAAATGATGCCCAGTCAGGCTCACACTGAGACCTGGGTCTAATCAATGCTCGGTCCTTTGCATTAGAACACCAGCTCACCCTCTGGCCAGGAAACCTGCCAAATCCAGGGTATCCCAGGACCACCCTGTGAAGGGCAGGTGGTCAACGTGAGTCTTCTCTCCCACTAACAGAGGTTAAACTGTTTCACCCCGAGAGGCAGCTTCTCCATAAACCCTTCTGTGACACCTGAAGCTAGAAGCAACCCTCAGGCTCTTGGCTCTCTTAGCAATTTTGCCTCGCTTATAGTAATAATAACACTGGTAGGAACTGATATTCATCCAGAAATTCTGTGTCAGATACTGTGGGACATCCTTTTCATGAATCACCTATATTCTCATAGAAGCATATAAAGTACATTCTGTTGTTACCACCTCTTTACAGACGGGAGGCCAAAAGCTCAGAAAAATGAAGAACTGCTCCATGCCCACATCCTTAATGTGTGTGGAGCCAGAAGTTGATTCCAGGGTCCATGCTGTTAGCCCATAGATTCTACCTGCCTGCCTGCATTCTTCTAGTTGACGGGACCCATATCCCCTTCATCACCGTATCCTAAATCTTTCTTCTCTCTTGCCACTGCAACGATAGTGACTTGCCCAAAAAGTCAATAAATATTTTTGAAATGAGAGCCCAGGAGAGAATCGGTCTTCAGGTGCACGCTTGGACCAGAACAGACTGGCATATCCCGGCTTCCTCGCTGAGGGATATGAATGTGGCAGGTAACCATGCAAGCTCTTTGGGCACAGAATGAAAGATGAAAAAGTTGTCTCCTTAGACCTATACCTTCAGAGTTATAACCCAAGGGAAGAGCAAACTGTGGGACAAGCTCCTCTTGTCCCTCACCCTGTTTACTAAGCCACCTCTGTTTTCGTCTGGCCGCCCCACCATTGGCACCCAGAATCCTACCATCTTCCATAAGATAACAGCGGAGAAAGACTTTAATGCAAGAGAGCAGTCAGTGAGGGGAAGCGTGGCTCCCACAGACAGAAGTACGAGGATCAGGAGCCCCGCGACCTCTGCAAACACACGTGTGCACACCGTGCTCCCCTTGTCCTGATCTACAGCCACACAAAGTAAGTCATCCCCTCTGTCTCCTCTGTTTACTGGAGGAAAAAGTAGGATGAGTGGAGGCAGGGAGAAAAAAGAAGTAAAGAATTGATGTGCATCCAACAATGCGCATCAGGGAGAAAGGCATCAGTGATCCCATGTTGTTCTGTGTTCAGGAACAGGGTCCTCTGCCCGCAACGCAGAAACACCAAGCACCATTCAAACCACAGATCCTTTAGCTGCTATGAATTTGGTGCTAATGTGCCACACGGGTGCAAGGGACAGGGGGAGGCGAGAGCTGAAACAAAGGGAAGGAAAAAATGGGGTCAAGCGAGTTTCCAGGCTCTGCAGCAGGGAGAGCTTTGGCAGCCCTGTGTCCTAAGGAAGCCAAGCCTTGTGATTCATCACGGACCAGATGCTTGCTGACTTCAAAGAGAGATGTTCATGGAACATGCCAGCATTCAGAAGGGATGACAGTCTGGCTAAATAATTATTAAGAACCCTTAAAATGTAGCCTACTCATCTTGAGATTATATTAAGCTCTGGTTAGTGTAGGTGGCAGTAACCCTAATTTAAAAAAAAAATGGGAAAGCACACGTGATGGTCTCAAGCTGAGGCTAATGTCTCTGCCTCTCTCTCTGTCTCTCTCTCTCTGCCTTTCTATTGTTGATGATGACACCATTGTTGTTTTTCTGAACACATCTGCCATCCCTAAGAGGTGGGGAAGGGCAGCATAGATGTAACTGTTTTGATTTGTCTATCAAAAATCAGGACAGAGCGCCTGGGTGGCTCAGTGGGTTAAGCGTCTGCCTTCAGCTCAGGTCAGGATCCCAAGGTCCTGGGATCAAGCCCCACATCGGGCTCCCTGCTCAGAGGGGAGTCTGCTTCTCCCTCTGTGCTCTCCCTCCTTCCCTCTCTCTCTCTCTCAAATTAAAAAAAAAAAATCTTAAAAAAAAACCCATCAGGGCAAAATTCAAACTCCATTCAATCAGAAAAGGTTAAAGATGTTTGATCTTGTAATTTGCTAGCCATCTAGTCCTGACTCCACAATCCAGTGTCAGGTGAGTCCACACAGAAACAATAAAGGCCATTTCCAGCTCTGTGTCCTTGTCACACACCTCCTCAAATGTGTACAAAGCTCCTGTAAGACTTTGGAGTCGGCCCTGGAAATATGGAATGGTAGAAGATGTGCTCCCTACCTTGAAGGAGCTTCCAACCTAATTATGAAGATGGACAGACACAGAAGAAGCACAGCAAGGTTGCTAAGTCTGTGGGTTCAGAAAATGGCCAGATGGGCCCAAAAGTCCAACGTGGACCTCTTTCCACTTGAAATTTCATTTTATCTTTTATTTTGTTCACTGCTTCCAATCTAGGATGGAAAGGGAAGAGCTCAGTTTTAGACACATGAAGAGTTTGAGGTGATAAGCAGAAATGGGCAAAAATTAAAAATGGTGCACTGAAAGTGTAAACATAGGTCCGAGGGCACTAAATAAGCAGTGGGGCATCAGGCATAACCAGGCTGAAGACGCAGGGAAGGAGAGAACCCCAACATGAGTGTCTGGGGAACCAAAGAAGAGAAACGTTTCTCCAGGCAAGAAGAGGCCAAAGCTGACTATTGCAACCAACCACTCTACTGTGTTGTCTGCACTGGCCTGTAGAGCCCAGGGACAGGGGCCATGCCTGTCCTGCTCACCACTATTCCTAGGGCCTGGCTCAGTCCACACCACGATGTAAGCACTCATAAATTTTTATTTAATTAAGGAAGATCGTTGAGATCCAGACTTAAGCTCAAAGCCTCCATTCAAAGACTGTGGAAGATAATGGCCTCTTTTCAAGCAACTTGTTTCCTGATCAGTATCTAAAGTCAGGAGTAGCTGGGGGGCAATGATGAGTAAGAGTGGAGTAGTTCAATTCCAAATCCGTATGGATTTATCTGAAGTGGAAATTTTTAAAGAGAGAGCTACTTTTCGGAGACTCCAAATAGAAAAATCTGTCTCACTCACTCCTCAAGAGTGCTGAGAAAGTTCTAAGTTTGGAAAGGTCTCAATGGGCGGAAGCCAGTCAGGGAAGGCTCCGAGTTCTTAATTTTGCTTTATAGGAAAAGTGGGAGTTGGATTCTCAAAGTGGAGGAAGAAGGTCCTTCCAGAGGGACGGTTTGGATGACAGGGTGGGGACAGGGTGTGGGGAGGCGGACTGTGAGGAAGTCTGCCTAAGCAAAGGGCAAAATGATATACCATCAAAGTGGGAGTGGGGTCAGTTGGCAGAGGGAAAAATTAGGAGCCAGACTAGATGGTTCCAGAGAGTGTCCCAGTGACACTGGTATGTGCAGTATTCTAGGTTGTGCTTTGCAAAGCTTTCAGACTGGCTCTCTGTTAAAAGAAAAAAAAAAAAAAAAAGCATGCGGCCAACTGTCTCGATCACTAAGAAGGTGGCGATACCAAGATATTGTGCAAAGAACACAGGCTTTAGAGACAGAGCAGTTACCTGTGCATGTGAATAAGAAAAGTAATTCTCTCGTAGGTGTGGGTATCAGAATTAAATGAGATCCTACACGTAACAGGGTTTGGAAAAGTGAATGCTCAGTTAGCACGTGCCGGCTCAGGAAGAAGGTGGCCCCTTGTCAGATGCAAGAAGCAATTTACTGTCTCAGTTCAGACACCAGCTCTGCAACTTACTCGCTGAGTGACTGGATCCTTTGCGGCTTGGGACCTCAATCACCGCACCTCTGCAGCGGGTACAAGGAGACCTACCTGCCAGGATTTGTGTGAGAATTAAATGAAAGCATATTTATAAAGCCCTTAGAAGAGTACCTGGCTCATTTTAAGTGCTCTAAACGTGTTAGATATTATTACAAAGTGATCAAAACCTGCATGTACATTAATATCTTTTAACATAAAAGACAATGGACTTTTAGATGAGAGATTCTATCGAGCTTAATTTTTTTGGTTTTTTTGAGATTTTATTTATTTATTTGACAGAGAGAGAGCACAAGCAGCGGCGGGGGGGGGGGGGGGGGAAGGAGAAGCAGGCTCCCCTGATGCGGGGCTCGATCCCAGGACCCTGGGATCATGACCTGAGCTGAAGGCAGACGCTTAACTGATTCTCTTCTTTTCTTTTCTTTCTCTCTCTCTCTTTTTTTTTTTTTTTTGAGAAGAGTAAAGATATAAAAGGCAGAGTCTGTGGCACAAACAAGATACACATCCCCACAACAGAAGTAAAGAAGGCAGAGATTCACGGAGGGGGGAATTTATGGACATTTATGGTCACATTATTCTGATTGGCTGAGGGAATCAGCAGGCTTCTGGTCAGTTTTCTTACTGTTCACAGAAATAAAAGCTCAGCCTGTTTGAAAATGAACTAGGTTTGCTTTTGTTTTTCTTGATAGGAAGAACTTATTTATATAGTCAAGGCAGACACGTTTCTGCTAAGTAAAAGTTTGGCCTGAGTAGTATAATATTAAGGTAAATGAAAACTGGATAGAAATACATTTATTAATTTATTATGACATCATTTAGTTTGAGATTTTCCTGAATGCCCCACCTAATACCATAAAAGAGGTACTCGAATAATAATACAACTGGCCAAAATGGTAAAAGTAGACTCAGCTTGTTTTTATCTGTAGATCAAACAACTGGATCTATGGGTGGTTTCTCTGAGCTGGCTGGTCCCTCGCCAATTCAAGTACCCCTTGAGATGGTGTTACTGACGTCAACATGGGAGCTTGTGAGAAATACAGGATTTCACGCTCCTCTTCAGACCTACTGAATCAGAACCTGAATTTTTAAAAAAGATCTTTTATTTATTTACTTGAGAGAGAGAGAGAGCAAGCATGAGGGGCAGGGGAGGGGCAGAGGGTGAAGCAGACACCCCACTGAGCAGGGAGCCTGATCATGACCTGAGCCGAAGGCAGAGGCTTATGGGACTGAGCCACCCAGGCGCCCCCAGAATCTGAATTTTTATACCACGGCCCCGTGAGTCACATTCATATTAAGATTTGGAAAGCTTTGAATTAGAGGGTGGAGTTTTATGGCCACACAATCTTAGCTGAGTCTTTATTTCAGTATAATTTGCACAAGCAAGTGCTGTGGTTTTTAGAAGGGAAAATAGATATAAACACAGCAAAATTTCTTACTTGATTGATTTATTCAGCACAATAAAGAGTTCCCTTAGCTCACGAAATTAGGGTCTTAGTAAATAAAGCCTGAAATTTAAGCAAATAAAATGATAAATGTGTGACATTTATCAACAGGAAACCATGTGTTCAAGAGAACAGCAAAACAGGTTTGACACTTCCTCAGGGAATTTATGTCTCAATCATAAGGACACTGATGTAACTTTTTTGAAGAGGAAGTGGATTCAGCAGGGACTTCAAGAGATTTTTCTTGGGCACCTAGTAACCAGGTGACTCTGGGCAAGTTGTTACAAGTTGCTCGTGTGAACTGGGATGGTCACAGGACCTAGTTCATGGGGTAGCTGGGAGGTTTGGATGAGTTAACAGGTATGCAAAGAACACGCCAAGGTCCCCAGCACTGTGTGAGTATTAAATGTTACTATTGGTGATACCTCACTTTTGTTTCATTTCATAATTCCTATCTCCCTAAACAATTCCTCCTAACCTCCCCTTTTCAGGGTTTAAGTAAAAATAAATTCGAAGAAAAATTTTAAAGAATTTTGAAAAACCCCTTGGATGGCTTGGAGTTTCCAAGGAGATTTCAAAGCCGGGGGTGGGGCGGGTTGGGGAATACCTGCCTCCTATCGTTCTTCCCGGGGAAAGCTGCTGTAAACATCTGTCTCCCGCAGTGTGCTATGATCAGGGAGTCAGGCTGACTCATTGTCTTTGTTGCCTGGATAAAAAAAAAGTCTCAAGAACACAGGTTCGCGAAGGAGGAGGTTTGGGATGATAAAAACGCCTCTTCCAACCTCTCGTTGAAGGAGGGTTACTATCAGTCGTGTTTCATGGAGCTGGTCCATCTCTGTCTCTAAGTAGTGCTCTTTGGATAATGATGTTGAGCAAACACTTGTCAAACTCCAGGAAGCTGTAACGTCAGGGAGAAATTTCTAACCATTGGAAAGTGTTTAAAATGGAATGAGCCACCTCGGGAGGCAGTGAGAGCCAGCGCTGCTGGAAGGATTCAAGCCAAGCCTGGGGCTCCAGAGCAGGGGCTGGGTTCAAATGGGAAGGACCAGTCTGGAGTCCCATTGGGTTCTCCCGCCTGAGATTCTGTGACTGCCGATCTGAGGCTGGGAATGGGTCAGAACACCTACGAAGGACCTCAAACCTAGATTCTTGACACTAGCCCCAGATGAGATTCTGCACTGAAGTTTCAATATACCCCACAGTTTTTGCCAACCTGCTTTGATATTTGTGTTGATTTTCACTTGGCTTTGCACCAGCAGAACTTCTAAAGGCAGATAGGGCCCAAGTTCTCTGAGCCAGACCTCTCTTGATATGTGTACATAAATCTCTGGGGTCCTCTGTCCCCTTGATCCATGCTTCTGTTCGGACCCTTCACTCTTTTATAAGAAATCCAATCCGACCAAGCATATTGTGATTGTCCACAAAGAGAGGATCCTTCGAACAGGGCTGGATGTAGAGTCTTTCTTTGGAGAAAAAAAAAACCTGATTGGACAAGTCTTTTCCTAAGTCATTCCTCCTGACCCCACATTGATTTCACCTCCCTGACTGCTACCTTGACCCATCTCTCCCCTCCAAAGGTCCTCACTCTCTCTGTCAATCTCCCAGTATCTTCTCATGTAAGGCTAGCCCCTCCGAACCAGCAGACTCCTACCACAGGACGGTCATGAGAGTTTCCAGAGAACCATCCTTCCTAGAAGGCACTGTGTATATGGGGGAAGGGGGTGCTCAGAAATTTAAAAACAATTTTAAATCCTATATCCATGCCTCTCTCCCTTTTGGGGGGGCGTTTCTCCTTATCATTTTGAACTATCTTATAATAATCATTTGGGCACCTCACAAAGCAGATTATTAAGATATTTGTTCTTTTCTTCATCGATACCCATTTGGTGGAACTGAACCAGTAGATGACTCAGAGAACACAAACTGGGTGTGCAGCTTGCCTTTAGCTTCTCCTGAAAACTTTGGGCCTGTCTGAACGGTCACATTATGTATAGGGAGAGAGAGAGAGAGAGAAGCATCTCTGCATCTTCAGACCAGATCTGATCAGGAAACAAAAGGACTGATACTGGTAACCGTGGGCAGGGCCCACACACCTTGTCACCTACAAATGTATTGGTGACCCACAGAGTCTGGAGTGGACCATTTGCAAATTGCAAAAATAAAAATGAAATTACAAAACGCAAGACCAGTTCCCAGGCAAATCATCAATACTCAAAAGGTTTATGTTAAATTGAGGCTGAGAGAGGTTAAATTACTAGGCAAAGCTTCTCCCAGTTAGGATTTAAATCCATGGGCCTATCCTTGTCACTATTCTGCATTCATTGACTAAGACCGCCTTGTGCAGAAAACCATCTACTTTTCCTTTCTGTGCAAGTGATGTGCGCTTTCGACTGGCCTCCAGCCCTTCCCCCCCGCCCCCCCACAAAGCTCTCTCCCCCAACACCCCACTCACTCTCCTTCTGGCTCTGCAGGACTCACTTTCCCCTTTCCCCACCCACTGTCTCCCTTAAGCTGACTCAGCCGTTCTAACAGGGAGAGGTGGGTGCCTGGTAGAGGGTCCCCCCCATCCTCACCCCCCCTACAATGACTGCCCCTCCCCCCACACCGTGTGACACCTCCTCGGGCTCCTACACCTCGCCTCCCTTCCAGTCTCCCAGGCAGGGCCTGAGGCCCAGACTGCGGGTCTTTTCCCAGCAGTCACCCGAGGGCAGGCAGGAAGATCAAGGCAGGCAGAAGGCACTTCTGCTCCCTCAGTCAACTTCTCCAGAAGTCCCTTGGCCTTACCACGGGCTGGTTTGGGAAACGATTTCTAGTGGCACACAGGCAAATATTTTATCTCAATAGTTGTCAACTTCTTTTTATGGATATCCTCTATCTGTGGTAAGGAATGCGGATTTTCCATTTACGGTAATATTACAATATAATGTTTTGGGGTCCCTATTTTGCCATGGGCTAGTTCTGGACAGCAGGAGGCGATCAGGCTTCTCAAGTGTGCTTGCAGGGTGCCCCATGCAGAAACAGCAGGAGAGGACTGTCCCCACCGTGTCACAAACCCAGGCCTACAGAGGAGCTATTTCTCCAACCCCTTGTTGGCCACATGGTCCCTGCATCGCGGCTAGTACTCTCTAAATGTTCTTTAATCCAGTCCTCAGGTTCTTGCTCAAGAGATAGGCTAGGATGCCACGGTTCTCAGTGGGAGAACGTGGGAGCTTGAACAACACGTTTCCCACCTCTGTGGTCAAGCTTTCCGACTCTGTCCCCCCAGGCTCCAAGCACGTTGCCTTGAGCTGCACTTTCAGGCCCCTGAACACATTCCTACAGGAAGTAGTGAGGGACAGGCCCTGCAAGCCATTTAACTTGTCTTTCTTTCCATCTGAACTTTGACCCCAAATTAGCAACCTGCACACCTCATTTAGGAAGGGCGATGGGAAAGTATTAACTGGTATTCATTGAGCATGCCAGGAGCTGTGCATCTGTTATTTCTTGAACCCTGTAAGACCTAATATGTTCTCAGGGAGATGAAAATGTCTATGTGATCCGGTTCACAGATTACCTCTCTCTTCCCTCGCGCAAGAACCAAAATATATTTCCATTAATTGAGAGAAACAGCAGTTTTGTCACTTGACTGATGTGGTATTTGGGGCCCTCTACTGGTCAAAGTGCTTTGGTGGCATGGAACGTCTAGATCTTGAGCCATCTCCAAAGGCTGCTTTAGGCCATTATCCTGATTTGCAGCTGAAAATGTAACAGTTAATTTGTAACAACTAATTTGGGTGCCAGAGGACTTCTTGTGATCATAAGCTCTGATGATACGTCATTCAGGATCCTTTTAGTTGCAAGAATCTGGCTTAAGCAAACATCGAGAATGTACGGAGTTGGATAACTGGGTGCTCCAAAATCAATCCAGGATTCAGGCGACCCAACCAGGCTCCGCCTCTCAGTGTGGTTTCTGCTTGGCAGGAGTTGATTCTGCCTTCAGCCCTGGCAGGTCCACAAGCTCTCTTCACGACCACATCAGTTCCTTCCGTCACATATTCACATTTCAAATCCAGTGGAGAGGAAAAAGGGTTTGTGTCCTCCTGTTTTCAGCAAAGGTCACAGGGTTCATGCCAACAGAATGTGATGGGCTGGTTGCCTCAACCAAATGGAGTTTCCTTCCCCCTCCCTCCTCCCACCTACATACACACACACAGGCCCAAGGATGGTTAATTTTATGTGTCAACCTGGGGAGGCTACAGGACCCAACTATTTGGTACCATTCTAGATGTTTCTGGAAAGGTATTTTTAGATCCCATGAACACTTAAATCCGTAGACTGTGAGTAAAGCTGCGCTCTCCATAACATGGATGGGCCTCATCCAATCAGTTGAAGGCCTTCCCCTGAGAAAGAGGGAATTCGGCCAGCAGACTGCCTTTCCATTCAAACCGCCCTTCTTCCCTGGGGCCCCAGCCTGCCAGCTTACCTTGCAGACTTTGGATTTGCCAGGCTTTATAATCACATAAACCTGTTCCTTAAAATACATCTCTCTCTCACTAGATAGATAGCTATCTCCTACTGTTTCTGTTGTTCTTGAGAACTCTGACTAATACAGTCACCCACATCAAATAGTTGAAAAGAAGAAAGAGCGGCAATTTTTCTAAAGGCAACTTGGAAGTGCTATTACTAGGAAGAAGGAGAAAACACGTAGATAAAGAATCAGGGATGCTCACTACAGTTGGGAATTATTACAACTGGCTTATTGCTATTTAGTAAGAGCAATTTGGTTGACAACAATTTTTAAAACATCAAGCCCATGGGGAGAAAGAATAAAAGTAGTTTTGGTGGTGAAGAGGTATTGAAGGTTTTCTTTCCCCCCAGGTTTTTATATTGTCAGATATGTGTTTAAGTGTTATTCAGCATGAGCTGTTGAATAGCAAGGCTATCTTTAGAGGAGAAGAAATAAGCTTTAACCTATATGGTATGGTTTGAGTGAAACCAGGATGATTGTCCAAAATATCTCCCACATCTGGTAGAGGGCCTGAAATTCTATTATTCAAATTGTATTTCTTTGCCCCTGAAGGCTTGGAGGCCCTTAGGAATGTGTTGTTAAAATAAAAATAACCTTTAGAAATGTCCAAACGGTTTTCCCTAGAACACCAGCATTCGTGAGGTGTTCATCCAGCAGGTGTTGTTGAAAGGATCCCCTAAAGAAGACAAACAAGCAACAGTCTGTATCAAAACCCCCTCTAGGCAATACATATTAGCATAGTAAAGGCTCTGAGAAGTCTTGGTTAAGAGACCTGTTTAAATTTTTAAAATCTAGAATATGCTAAAATCATTTGGCCATGAAACACACATCTCCCCACAAAGCACCTATTACTATCTCATTGAAGCTGAGGGTAATTGCTGGGGCAGGGGTTGAGGGTGGGGTGGATAGAAAGAGCAAGGCCCAGGACCAAAAATACCTAAGTTTAATTCCTGGCTCTGCTATTGATTAACTAATCAACTTTGCCAATGTTGCGTAAACTTTTTTGGCCGCAGTTCTTTATTTGTAAAGTTAGTTTAATAAGTACCCACCTCCCTGGACTAAAATGATCAATATTAAGTAAGGGAGAACCATATATGAAAGTTGCTGGCTCATAATTCACACTCGGGAGATGTTGATTTTGTCAATTGTCCTCTCTCTCTCTTTCTCTCTCCTTCTTTCCTCCCCCCCTCTTTCTTCTTATGGTATTTTTTTTATTTCAATGAACTTTTTATTTAAGAATGTTTTTGCTAAGGGTCCCCTATATGCCACCTCCCACCCCCATTCACTTCTTTTATGTCTATTCTGTGTCAGAACAGTGGCAGGAAGGGGCATGGCCCACCAGGGTCTGCGCAGGACTCACCAACAATAAACTGCAATGTGAGGCAGAAACAAGCAAATCCACCTCTACAAGTCTAGGCCTTAAGTGCAGTGCAAACCCTAAGGTGAGTGAAGGCCCCCAAGAGGGTGACTTACCCCAGGCTTTGGGAGCCTGAAAAAATCTTCCAAAAGAATCTAGAGAGGAGTGAGCAGGCCAAAGGGAAGAGGCATGGAGTGTTCCTGATGGGATGAACCCAACTGGAAGGAAGAAGGAAGAGAGGCAGCTGATGGAGGCTCAGAACTTGACTAAGGTTGTAAAGAAATACTGAGTACTTCACTCCTGCCCCAGCCTGGGAACTGCTTTCAGAATCACACTTTAGCGGTGTCATTACACAAACTTCCCTTCTGTAGAATTCTTGCAAAACCATCTGAACAGACAGGTCTATTTTTCCAAAACAATAGTGGCTTTGAGCTGCGTTAACCCAAGTACTAAAGAATTACAACTTTTTAAAAAACGAAAATTGGCCAGGAAATAATGAGTAACAAAGGCGGCGGGGGGAGTCATCGTGAACATTCAATGCGGCTGGAGCTGTGTGATGGGCCCTAACTCGCTAGCTTTGTCCTCCTCTTGAGTGATACAGGTGAAGGGATCCCCCTTCTCCAGAATCCCCAGAACGCCATATCTGGACCTTTCCTTGGATGACTGTCACTTGGTACAGGAGTCCGGGGCTCTCGGGGAGCCTCCAGGGGCAGCCAAGACTCGCGAGCTGAGCGGGGCCGGGTCTTCCCCGCACGTCCCCAGCGAGCGGCCCAGACTCGGGCGCGCAGAAGGACGCGGGGGGCGCCCCGCAGCTTCCCAGGGTGCGTGCCACCACAGTGTCCGAAGGACAGCGAGCCCGCTCCCGGGGTCCTCACCTGAACCCCGCCCGCCAGCCGCCCGCGGAAACGCCTCCGCACGGGGAATGCCAGTTTGTGCAACAAAGCCTGACCGCCGCCCCCACCCCCCCCACCCCCGGCCTCGCGCCGGGCTGCGCCGTCCGAGGGCGCCCCTTCCGCCCCCCCAACCCCGCCTTCCCGGGCGCTCCCCGGCCGGGCTTCCCCCTGCGTCCCGTCCCCGGGGCCCACCGGCGGAGCCCCCGCAGGTACTCGGAGACTTCCGGGGAGAGGGGAGAGTGGCCGGGGCGGGCCGGGCGGGGGAGCTGACTCCCAGGCCCGCGGGGCTCGGGGAGGGGCCACGCGGCTGGCACTCCTCCCGGGGCTGGTGGCCGGTCGCGCTTGCAGGCGCAGAGGCGCTGGCCCTCCGGCGGGGCGCTCCGCAGCCATGTGGGGGACCTGGGCCATCCCGTGTCTGGTGAGTCGGCTCCTGCCCGGCGCCGGCGGGCGGGTGGCGGGCCGGCCGCGGGCTGCTGGGGCTCTCCCTGCCCGCGGGGTCTGGGAGCCGCTCCCTCCCGGCGCCCCTCCCCGGGGACGGCTGTGCGGGGCGCGGGCCGGGGTGGGAGAGGAGGGGGGCTTCGCGGGCAGCGCTGCGTGTCCCGCCGCACGTCGGCGCCGGGGCGGGTGCGTGTGCGCGCCCGGGAGTTGGGGGGCGGGGGTGTTGGGGACGGAGGCGCGGGGGGACCTCCGGCCGCTCCCTAGCGCACATGTTCCACTCGCTCTCACATCTGGGGAAGAAAGCGGCCCCCGGGCAGTGGGGAAAGTTGAGGCTTCAGACCAAACCGTTTCTTTCTCGAAAAAGTTATCTTGGGGCTGAATGCGCCTCTGGAGGCTTGTTTACCTTCTTATCACCACTCAGAAAAAGAAACTGTTCTTGTTTCCCTTCCGGGAATACTTCTTAAGACTGTAAGTCACTGCCTCAGGTTTGTCTCGCTTTGTCTTGCCTTCTTTTCTCGCCCTTCCTTTTCTTCTCGCCGTCTTCCTCGCTCGCACCCCTGCGGTGGCTTCTGTTCCCAGGACGCGGGGGAATCCGGGCCTCGCGGCTCGGGCGGTGCTACCTGCTCCCGGCGCGCACGCCCCCGCGCACCTGCACTTGGCGGGGAAGCCTGGGCCGCAGCCCCCCGTGGGGAGAGTACCTAGCGCACAACTGTCAGCTTGGTGGCCAATCCAAGAGACTCGGTTCATTTGAGTGCCGAAGCCCCCGAGAGTCCGTGGATTTTCATTCTATGGGGACCGACCCCAAGTTCTGAGCAGCGTGATGGGACCATGTATCAAGGCCACCTCAGGCAAATGTCACAGCAGCCGCGGGGTGAGGGAGATGCCTTCTTCATCTCCATTTTACAATTGGCGAAATGGAGGCCAGAAAGCTCAAGTCCTTCAGCTGAGATCACACAGCTAGTGTTAAGCGGCAGAGCTGGGACTTGACTTAGACCTATTTCCAAAGTCCAGGCAAGTTTGTTGATGATGGCACCTGGCTTCCAGACTACACGAAAAGTTGAAAGGAAAGAGGCAGTGGTGTCAGGAACCGTCTTATGATGGGGGGGGAGGGGAGAAAAAAAATCTCACTGACTCTTTTGGAAGTAATGTGCAATAATCTGGGTTCCTTTAGAAACTCTAAGAGAAAATTCAAGATTCACAGTCGAACTATTTGTACAACTCAGACCACGCTCTTTTCGTCCTATCCTTAACCATTGCATTATTACAGTGTTGGTTGCTTTGAAAAATCTCTCTTAGTTCTTGGGACTGAAGTACTAGTCAGTGTAGGAAAATTATCAAAGCCCAGAGGGAGTTACACTTGTTTAACTTAGCATCTTTGCCAGAGACGCATATTTAAAGCACCAAGGACACTTTGTTTTTTCTGAAAGAATGCACGCACACACACACACACACACGTGTGTATACGTTATTATTTGTATATACTTATTATTATAATAGCTGTAATAAGTTAAATATTTGTTTATTATGTTTACATATAATATATGGCCTAGGAGATTAATAAATTTAAGGTTTATTAAACAAAATTTATAAATGCAGACAAAATTCTTTCTTCTGAAAACAAATCTGACATAACCCTATCACTTAGATAATCACTGTCTACATTTTGTAAGGTATATTCCATTTTGCCCCTTTAACATGACTCTTAAATTTAGTTACACAGAATCCTGCCTTGCACCCACCACTTGCCCGATACCACACCTGTATTCTTAAATAAGTTTCCACGACGTCTGTCGTGTCATCTGGTGTGTCTCCCACAAATACTTGCTTGTGTGCCTTTGCACTTAGCAGTGCTTACTTAGTAGTAGCAAGAATAACCAAATGGGGGCGGGAGTGCTAATTACAGGGAACACAGATGCAGGTTTTGTTTGACCACGTGAGTGGGCTGCAAGTAGATGGGGGGGCACCTTATTCTCTTGTCCTCCTTGTTGCTCTCGTGCCCTTGTCTTTGTTGCCGCCTGTTGTCTCTTACCTCTGTGCTTCTCTTCTTTCTACCCCCTTGGCCTTCCTTTTTCTCTCTAGTTTCTAGCTGTTGTTGTCTATGATACCTACAAGAAACGTTTGAGATCCTCAAACAACTCACAAATGTCTAAAGGAGACTTTGAAAAAGAGTCAGACCTAATATAGAAATTTGTGTGAGAAGTAGCTGTGAGCAATGCTTCCTTCCTTCTTTTCTTTTTTTCTTTCTTTCTTTCTTTCTTTCTTTCTTTCTTTCTTTCTTTCTTTCTTTCTTTC
>NC_058408.1:77051627-77244147 GCF_002201575.2 Neomonachus schauinslandi
TTCTTTCTTTCTTTCTTTCTTTCTTTCTTTCTTTCTTTCTTTCTTTCAGCTCATGGCTCAGATAGGTTTTTATTTATACTGTTGAGGTCTATGGTCAGGCAGTTACTACAAACTCAATTTCTTCTACATTTCTTAAAGCAGTTGTCTTCAATTTATGGTCAAGGGAAAGCAGAGGGAGTTTGAAAAGAAACCAGTGTATTTTATAACGAGTCCTATGGAAGATTTTCAGTGGACAAATAAAGAATGGTTGTTTAATGTCTAATTTAATCATTTTCCTTAAACCGGCCTCAGAAACATGAAATGGGTTTTTTTAATGGGTTTTACTTCTATCACAAAGCACTTGAAAAGTTTTTAAACTGAAACAAAATTATGAAATGTAATTTAAAACAAGAACAACCTGGAGGGAAGAACACCAATTTGTAAGTGATGGCAAGATGGGGAGGCAGAAATGAAATTGACGCGCGGAGCCCAGGAGGGCCACAGGGAGATGAAGAGAGTCTCCTCGTGTCCATCTCTGATGTATGGTTACCACCCCTAGTGGTAAATGAGAGTTTAATTTAGAAAAAGAGGTTTTATTTCTCGCCCTAAGTTTAGAGGGGGAAAGGTGAAATAGTGAGAGGCAAAGGGGACCCAGGATTTACTTTACTTCTAAATAGCTCTTACAGTGGACCTGTCAGTATCTCAAAGGAATCTCTCCGAAGGCTTCCAGAATGCTAAAGGGAAATCAGATGACTATGAAACAAACGGCAGTTGGAGAAAATAGCCAACATTTAAGAGATGTTTAAAAACCTGAATAAGGAAATCCCCCACTTGAAAACCCCTAGTGAGCAAAGTGCCTTTTGGTAAATTATCTTGGGTCCCAAAAGTCCCTAAATGAGCACATGTTTTATACTAGGTACTGAAGACTATTACCTTATGATGAAAAATAATAAAAGGGCACACAGAAAAAGTGGATCCAGAAATAAAAAGCAAGTCGAAACCAAATTTAGGACAGTGAATCTCTTTCTTCTCTTTAAATAGATATGAAGAGAGAAATTGACCAGATGATGTGAAATAAAAAGTAATTCTTGAAAAAATAAAGTCTCTCCTTATTTTATCACCTAAAACAAGCATTTTGTATTTTACTTATGGCCTCTTAGTTTTGTCTACACCGGTACATAGTTGCATGTTTGTTCAGTGCTGTTTATAGTCTGCTTTCTGTCATTTCTCGGGGACACAATTTTTATTTTATAATTTTTATTGGATGCATTTACAGAGAGGGCATATATTTAATGAACTTGAATTTCTAGAATTCTTATCATTTATTATTTTATTTATTCCTTTTTTAAATAATCTATTATTTTAAAGAAACCCATTTCTAATTGTACTGGAATCTGTCTATATATATCTTATTACCAAAAAAAAAATTATTTGTAGACCATTGTCAGTATCTTAGTGCATAGTCTTGTATTCTTTTTGCTATCTATGTGGATCTGTTCACAAAAGTGGGAAAACAGCATTTAACTACCTAGAAAGTCCTTTTCATTTTCTGGAAGACCCTTGCTTTAAAAAGAGAAATGAAGCGCCTTTAGCTTCTTAAGTAAGTCTCTTGAATTCAGTCTTAAGGAGGAACAAATAATTCAATCTACTTGCCAACCTCTATTTTCTTTGAAGTGAAATGAAAGTAGTAAAGCTCTAATTAGAAAGAAACTGATCATTATAGGTTTGGTAGCTCCACCTTCGCCAGAAGGAAATGAGCTAGTTCTCCCCTTTGATCTCTTCTCTCTCTTCTTGTTTTGGAATGGACTTTTGTGCAACCAAGCCACTCCCATCTTGGGCACTTAGAAACAGCGGTCTATGTTGGGCGAGTGGCCCAAGTTCCACTAAGTGTAAGGATGATAGTGAATTTACTGTGGATTTAGGCATTTTGAGCAAGGCCAGCCTAATAAATTAGCAAATCTGACTGCAGCTCACTGGGCAGATATCCTCAGCCCAGTGAGGCAAGCAAGCCTACTGTAGGTTTGGTTAAGCTGCAAACTGGGATAAACTTGCAAAATTAGAATAAACTTGGCCACGGAGTCATTAATGACAGACTGTCCTTTGGTCAAGTCATGAAAGATTCTAGATTTACTCACTTCTGTGTTCCGGGAGGCCATAAAAATATAAGATGTGAGAAACATCGATACTTTTTGATTTCAGAGGCCAGAGATCTTGGGAGAGAGAGAGAGAGCACGTAGGTTATGCTCTTGCCCCTTGCTGATGACTGAGCTTTGGTTTTTAGCCATCCTCACAAGAGAATCCTTGGTCAAAGTAGACTTTTTTCATATGGGTGTCTTAATAGATTTAGGCCTGATTTCAAACATTGAGCAGACACTGCCCCAAACTATGTTTTGTTTTGTTTTTTTTAGCCCTCATGGTATTGACACATACAGTAAATATATATGTAAGTACCTATTTTTAATATTAGTTGCTACCTAAATGTTGTAGGATTTTGGTTTCTCTTGAAAAATGGGAGACCTGGGCCCACATGCCACATGGCCCCCACTCGCCTGCCCTTTGGTCCAGGTGGCCCTCTCCATTTCGACGAGCCTCTCCTCCCCTATTGCTTATGATACATGGACACCTCGGTCCTGTGCTACTTCTTTGCCCCCCACCCCCCGGGGCAGTGAAGGACTCTAGGCTCCCACTATCTGTTTCCTCCACCAAAGATGACTTCTCTTCCTTCAGGCCTATTTTTGGGAAGGGTCATTACTTCTTCACGAGAAGTCATCTTCTGATTTGCAAGTGCGGACCACAGAGGCTGTTGGTCTGTAAACCTCTTCAGCTCCTCACATGTAAATATAGTGGCCTGCTGCCCTCAGATCGTCCTCCAGCTGGGCTGTCTCCAACTGTGGTGAGCATCCGCAGAACTGAGGACTTGCTGAAGATGATCTCAGAGACCCTGATTCTATGTCTGTGGTGGGACCTGCACTATTTTTTTCTTTTCTTTAATGCATCACTACATGATTCTGAGGTCTGTCACAGTTTTGAAGACTATTTTTCTAACTCTAGCACCAAACTCAAAATCTAATCCCAGGTAGAATTTTCTAGATTCCCTCATTTTCTTTTATGTATTGCTTGATAACTCAGAGGTCTAGCCAGTCCCTTATGCCCACCTCCTCAACTCTGTCTCTCCTGGTCTCCCCAGAAACTGGCCTTAAGAAAGAAAGAAGACACTCCAGGCATAAGATTACCATGCGTATTTTTATTTACACATTTTGAAAAAAATAAGAGGGAATGGAATCTTCACTCATCTCTTTCATGTAGAAAAATTTCTTTTATTTCTCTGTATTTCAGTGTTTCAATAATGCACCTACTATGAAATGTCACTACTATTTCCTTATATTTGACACACATACAGTAGAGATGCCTTTCATAGTTGGAAATGGCCTTTTTAGAATTTCTTTCTTCTTATATGTTCTAAATAGCTAAGAGTCCAAACAGCAAGCAAGCAAGAAGAATTAGCTGAGCTTTATTTCTTCATTTATGTCCTCAGCAGCAGAGGACAGGGCTCAGTCTTGAAAAAATTCACGGACTCTTCAGGCACCTGTTAGTCATTCTTAACATTCTTGCATTTTTCACTGCCTTGTGTCTGGTTTTCTATTTTTTTTAAATTTGCTGCTTTTAAAAATTATTTTCCTGTTTGCTTCGAGCTTCAATAAGAACAGAAAAAAAAAGTGATTTTTTTTTTTTTACTTCCTTTTCAAATCCTAGCTCATCTCTCTCAAGGCAATTGATTCTTCAGTGTAATCCAAAGGTAGTCTCAACTTCTTCCAATAGTTTGCTTAATTCAGGCACTGAGATGTTACTCTCTTTGTAACTGCCACGTGAGATCTCCAGCACTTTTGAGTCCTAGGACCGGGCGGACAACTTGTCAACCCAGGGTGAGGTACGTGGTGGGGGGCGGTCTTCAATTTCTGGGTCTGGCTCTGCCTGCTTCATTTCTTGTATTGAGTGAGCTGGTTGGCTTTGAAAAGTGACCCATCCCCGATGCAGATAACTAATGAATATCCAGTTATTCTCTCAATTCCTCATCAACTGATACAAGGGGCAAACTCTCTTGTAGCCCTGTCACCGAGTTTCAAAGGGAGCCAGTGCCGAGATTCTAGTCTAGGAAGACTTGGGTTTCTATTTGTACATTTCAGACCCCTACCCCTGCAAGAGACTGCAGTCCCAGCAGGCATCGTGGCTGTTCTCAGAAACTCAGCACCTGAATTGGAGGAAGGGAAGTGTAAACCCCACTTAGTTCCGAGCTGCAGACCAGGGGTGCAAAGTTTCCGCATCCCTTCCGTGCTAGCCAGAACCCCAGCCTTGGGGCCCTGCTGCAGCCTTCTTATACTTGGGACTGACTGCTGGTTCTCAGAGAGTACCTGCCAGACCCAAAATATGCATTTGCTTTGAAGGTTCTTTTTTTTTTTTTTTAAAGGTTTTATTTATTTATTTGACAGAGAGAGAGAGAGACAGCAAGAGAGGGAACACAGCCAGGGGGAGTGGGAGAGGGAGAAGTAGACTCCCCACTGAGCAAAGAGCCCAATGTGGGACTCAGTCCCAGGACCCCGGGATCATGACCTGAACCAAAGGCAGACGTTTAACCAACTGAGCCACCCAGGCGCCCCATGAAAGGTTCTTTGTATAATTAACACTCAGGCTTCTTGCCAACAACTAACTGTCTGAAAACAAATTGAGTTGTTTGTGTGCCTAAATGGAATAGAAATAATTAGGAAACTAATTTACAAACCTAAAACAGAGCCCAGGTCCGGGTCAGAGGTGCCAACTTCTCCCCTGGCCTTTCCTCATTGTGGATTATTGGACAAGTCATTTCCCGTGCTCATTTTCTGTGCTCACCTTCCTCAACTGTAAAATAAGACAGTAAGAATTCCTCATGCAAAGCCTTCTTGTAACTATCACGAGGAGAAATACACATTAAGGAACTTTGTAACAGGCCAGGCACAGGTCCTGGGGGAAAGGGAAAACCGCCTCCAGGGCCTGGCGCTCTCACTTCACATTTTCATGGGTGAGTCAGGAGAGAGAGAAGCACATTTTCTGACTTGGAGAAAATATTAACATCCTGTAGATAACGAAAGACCCAAGATGGTCCATTTTTTTAAAATCTATCTTGCAGCTGAACAGGTGCGTCTGTTCCCTCCCCTGCTCTGACATTCCAGGAGTCCACGAGACTGTGGCATCTAGGGTTAAGGTTGGCCATATAATCCCACCATGCCTTCCATCGGCAAGATACGAATGACTTGTGAGGCTCAGGAGACGGAGATCTTTATTTATCCTCACAGCTAGTTGCTAATGATGGTTTTGCTGAGGACCTGAGGTTCTTCCCCATTTTGGTCAGGCCAAGTTCTTCTGGGTATGACCCTCCTGGAAAGCCCTTTCCCAAAAGCCAGCTCTTACCCACACATTCCCTTCACCGCGGTGCGCAAACATCCTCTCATTCGGTGGCCTTCCCGGACCACGCTTTCTAACACAGCCCTACCCCACCCTTCAAACTCTCCATGCCCCCTAAGCTTGCTTTATTGCTTTACCCAGCTCGTATCCCTCCGGGACAGGGTGCCTATTTCTCTGGTTATTCATCTCCCTGCATGTGATGCTTCATTTCATGTGTCATCGTGAACTCAGGCGTGAGCTCAGACATCGGCTCAAACGTTATCCTGGATGTTTTCGTGAAGGTGTTTTTTGTTTCTGTTTTTGTTTTTTGGTGCTGTTGTTTTTTGATGAGATCAACATTTAAAGTGGTAGACTTAGAGTAAAGCAGATTACCCTCCCTAATGTGGGTGGGCTTCATCCAATCAGTTGAAGGCCTTAACAGCCTAGAGACTGGGCTCCCCTGAGGAAAAGGAAATTCTGCTTCCAGACTGTCTTTGGACTTGAACTGAAATTCTTCCTGACTCTCCAGCCTGGTGCCCTATCCTATAAGATTTTGGACTTACCAAGTCTCTCCCCCAGCTCTCTCTCTCTCTCACACAGACACACACCCTTTTGGTCCTGTTTCTCTAGAGAACCCTCACATACCTCACTTACATATAAACTCTATGAGAGCAGAGTCTATGTCTGCTCACTGGGCTGTTCCCAGGCACCTGTCTGGCACATAGTAAGTGCCCAACAAAGTATTCACTCAATTAATTAATTTGATTAATGGATTGGTGAATATTCCCAGCAGAATATACAATTGAGGTTTCTCTGACTTTTTCATCCTTAGGATGATGGAGATGTAAAACTATTTATTCCTCATTTTTTCCCATTTGGTGATCATCTGACTTAGTTTATTCACATTTTTCAGACCTTTAATTTAATCAATTTTCTGGCCTTTTCAGCTTTTCTGAAAACAAGTTTTCTGAGCATTCAGATCATTTCATCCTTTGTGGGTTTCCTGCCTTGTCACAGTCAAATTGCCCCAGTTCCTGCCTGGACGGTTTGGGTTAAATCTTTGCATATTGCAAACTTGAGTTAATGCAACAATTACAAAACAAATACAAGCTCTATGGAGCATCGCCTGCCTCACCTTATGTAACAGCCACCACGTGCTCTTCGGACCAGCTTTCTTTTTCATACTTGAAGTGAGTTTTTGATGCTGAACTAAGTAAGAAATGTTTCCAGAAATTCAGCTCCATGAAGCAGACGTGATCAGACATGAGACGAGCTTGGTGCCGGTGTCTGCCCTTTGTGGCCAGTGATGCTCCTGTCTTTCAGCATGCTGCTGAAATTCTGGAAATTCCTCAAATTCTGGATGGATTTTGGGCAGAGGATTTTGATTCCCTCTGAAAAACTTCAAAACTAAAACAAAACGAGGGAGAGTATACATTTGTCTTAGACAGCTTGAGAAGGTCGACTGGATGCAGAGTTTTCCAGAAATAGCATCAGTGTCACAATCCGCAAATATAAAATGTGCTACTGTCTTCAGCACTCATCACCTAAGCCAGAAACTGTGGACCTGCTCATAATATTGTCTCAGGAATCCTGGATGGAATTAGAACACCAGGGAGAATAAGGCCCCCCGGGGCCATAGGAGATACGTGCGCGTGCGTGCGCGTGCGTGCGCGCGCGCGCGCACACACACACAGACACATACGCACAGGATTGGGTGTCAACTTTCTGTGCTTTTTTTCACTGGTCAATTTTGGCCTGCCCGATCCCTATCAATCTCTTCGGAGTTTAAACCTGTTGCATTTTCTTCAGTTTCTAGTGAGACACCAGAATTGAAAGAGGAGAACAAGTAATATCTCCCTGTTAACCCCCTCTTCACAGCAGTGGGAGTGGCGACAATAGAAAAGAATTGCTTCTACTCAGGTTGCTTAGGTTCAGTTTTCCATTATCCGTTGCAAACAGGACTCACTGGTCTCTTCCAACTATGGAGAGATATTTTTTTTTAAGATTTATTTTATTTGGGAGAGAGAGACAACATGGTGGGGAGGGGCAGAGAGAGAGAGAGAGAGAATCTCAAGCAGACTCCCTGCTGAGTGTGAAGCCCAAGGCGGGACCTGTTCCCAGGACCCTGAGATCATGACCTGAGCTGAAACCAAGAGTCGGACACTTAACCAGGCGCCCCTGGAGAGATTTTTTAATACTTTTCATATGCTGGCCGTATCTGGAATGCTAGCTGGCTGGTATGTGTAATCCCTGATAGAACAACGAGATAGTTATGGAATGAGGATCCTAACGATTTGAAGGATTTTCATTTGAAAGCCCTCCCCGTCTTAGTAGTTCACACTTTGGTATGCTTTCCATCACATTATTACTTCCTAGCGTGCCCAATTCAGTTACTACGCATTAGCTATTATTCTCTGATCTAGAAGAGGAGCTGATATTAACAGGATGAGAGAATTCCTTGCAGATAAAGTAAGAAGTGGGGCACTGTCACCATGAAAAGAGAGATTGATGCTAATAAAGACTTTTGTTCAAAGTTCTTAAGTTCAAAGAAACTTAATATTCCCTTCCTATTACAATCAATGTTACTTGTCTTTTGTAGTCTCAGAACCTGGCACATAGTAGGTGCTCAAGAAATGTCTGTTGGGTCAAAGAGGCACTGAAGCCAGCATATTTAGACATTATTCCTCTGATCTGGGTACCAGTTCCAGGTGTTCTATATGTAGAATTATTCATATTGAGAGAGAGAGCATTTAGCCCGTGGTAAGTTCACCTGTCTCTTGGCTGTAGGGAAAGAACACTGTGAAAGTTGTTTGGAGCCTCGGATGAGTGCTAGCTCTACATTTTGCCGGTGTGTGTACCTGGTTAAGTGGGATATTTTCTTGATGCTTTGGTGTCATTTTCCCTCTTGGAAGGCTGAATTTTAGGGATGCATTTTTAAAGACGTCTGTCCCAGGAGGAAAAGTGGGCAGCCACATCTCCCTCAGCCCTCCCTTTGTGGGGGTCCTATGGTATCCTGTGACCTGACAGGGATACAGGTTTGGGTGACAACGGGGGAAGGGCTGGAAGGGCAGGGGGAGGGACTTCCGTGGTAGTGGTTTCTACATGAAGAACACTTAGTTCCCTTGACTCAGAAGATGCCAGTATTATTACTATACCATAAAGTAGAAAAAAGTAACGTATGCAGTGAAAACTGTGAACAATGACCTTAAGAAAAATCCTCAGTACTAATAGTTTAGATTTCTCTGATGCTTAGCAATAGAATTTACATATTCCACCTAAAATGAGAGATTATTTATACTTACGGTCAGACAGACAAAAAATAGGAAACCAGAGAAAAGAATCAGAGATCATCCCCAAATGCTTCCATACATTTTAGAGGGCTCATTTTTCTAAGTAATTCTAGTCTATAACTCATGAGATAATTCTGACATGATATCACTTAGACCGATATCACTTTCACCTCCAGAAGAAAAGAACCCCAAATAGATTAAAGATTGGTTCTCCACTAAAAGAAGTTCTTTTTTTTTTTTTCTGAGCAAAGGTGAAGAAAATCCCATGAGACTCATTGTATGCTCATTGTATGACAGGGTCTCACCGAAATGTATTCTGTGGCTACCTATAAAAAGAGAAGAAATAGAACATGCTATAAGCTAAGCACCAGGTTTGGGAGAAATTATCACTTTTTATCTTCATAATAACCCTTCAAGACAGAGAGTGCTATTGGCATTTACAGGTCAGGCAACTGAGGGTCAGTTGGTTCTATAATTTGCCTAAAGTCACCGTGTTGGCAACAGAACTGGGATTCACACTGCAGTCATTTTGAAATGTCACGGTTTTGCCTACTTGCCTATGTTGTTCCTCGCTAGAACCTTATGACGATAGCAATAATAATAATTAGTAAATTAACAATACCATTTGTGGGGCACCTATTTATTATGCGCCAGAAATCGCGCTAAGAGCTTTACGTGCATTTAATGGTCACAACAAACCCATGAAGAGGAGATGATTTCCACTTTATAGATAAAACAACAGAGACTCGGAGAATTTAAGTGACTTCACCTCAGCAACAGGGCTGGTAAGGGAGAGTCAGGGTTCGCTTTTGAGCCCAGAGCCCTGGCTCCTACTATCCATGATGCTGTTTCTGGAGTAGTTTGGACTATCACGTAATCAGCATCCTCCTTTTCTGGAGATGTGTGAGCAGAAGGATAGAGCCCCATGCTTTTAGCCTGTGCAACCGCAAACATAGCCATCTGGGGCAGCTTACACCTGTGGTCCACGTTGTCTAGTTGGGAAGTCAATACAATTCTCCTCATGCTTTGCTTTAACAGATACTTACCTCCATCGCTGGACCGTGGCCTAGAGGTGTTAATGCTCAAGCAACGGCTATCAACTCCAAAGTGTTGAGATTGCGCAAGAACATCACCATAAGGGAGGCTGGGTGCTCGGAAGGCCTGTATCGTGGGAGCACATTCTGCTGTCAGCCATGTCCTCCTGGTATGTTCCATCAACATCCAGCAATTAGCTTGATGATCCGGGTGAGGAACAGCATACAGTAATAATGGAGAGAAGAGTTTACAGTGCTTGGTTCTGCATTATAGCTTTACTGGGAAGAAAAACAGGCAGGAAATTACTTTCCCAAGACTAGTTGAGTTCAGCTTTATCCTGCTTATAGTAGAGATGAAGAAACGGAATTCACAAATGACATGTGCCCCTGAAGTGAGAGGCTTTCTCTCTTCAGCTCCATTTTTCAGGAGCCAAAGAAGACTCCTTTGTGGATATTAAAGCTTATCACAACAGAACTGATTAAAATGTATCTGCATAATCATGGAGCTCTGAAAGCAAGGGACCTGCCCCCCCCCCTTAAGAGATGTGTCTAGCAATTCCCTTCAGTCAGAAGGTCTCTGAGGGCTGCAAAATACATTTGCATTTTTGCAGCTGAAACTAGATGAGCTAGAAAAGCAATGGACAAAACCCAACAAATTTTTAACACCAGTATCTTGAAATGTAAACCAATTTCAGATCAGAAATCCTTCAAACACTGGCAAATTAGAAGCTTCGCAAAAGGCAGTGGCGCAAACCCCTTTTTTCAACATGGAGTAGAGTTGACTTACCATCTCATACAGATATGACTCCCTCTGAGCTGCCTGGTGAAGTACGAGATAAAGGGAAAAAGCACGTGGGGTGCAGCTGTAGATGAATAGAACCATAAAGGACTGTACACAGTAGGTTTTGTGGTGAGCATCCCAGGCTTCCAGCACTCAATCAGCTAAACAGGCTTAGGTCCTGTTTATAAAGATTCTATCAGTCTCCCTTGGCCTCCTGTGCAGTTTTGAATAACCCTCACGGAAAATCTCCCTTATAATCCAACCCATTTATACTTAAGCCTGTATACATTTACTCTTCTCCAAAAGGAAACAGAGAATGGCTTCCTGGCCTTTTAATAAACTTGCCAAACATCATCTATTTGCCTGAGGACTTAAGGTCCTTCCTCATATTTGTAAAACTTAAAATGCAAATTCAAACAAAGATAATATGCTTTGCCCTTCAAACTGTCAAGGATTTTTGTCTGTTTGCTTTTCTCTTTTCTCTTTGCTTTGTTTTATTTTCACTGAAGAAGTGCTTTCAACCCTGGTGGGTTTGCTTTTGAGATAAGAACTCTCATTAACCATAATTGGAAGGTAAATTGTTACAACCGTTTAAGAAAGAAATTTGGATACGTGGGTCAAAAACTTGAAAATGTTCATGCCTATTGATGTAGTAATAAATTTATGGGGAGGATGTCTTTAAAAATAGTCAAAGGAAAATATTGTATGCATGACGTTCCACTGTGATACTCAGTGATGTGGGATTGATTAAGTACATTTTGGAGTGTGCAAAAGTTGAATGTCTCCATCAATTCTATCATGTTTTCTCATGTATTTCTGACAAAAGCCTCAATGTATAAATTCCCTGAAGGAATTTTATTTTTTTTGAGAGAGAGAGCGCGGGGGTGGGGGTGGGGGGTGGGGGTAGGGAGAGAATTTCAAGCAGGCTCCACGCTGAGGAGCCCAATGCAGGGCTCGATCTTACAACCCTGAGATCATGACCTGAGCCAAAACCAAGAGTGGGATGCTTAATTGCCTGAGACACCCCAGGTGCCCCCCGCCCACGAAGGGATTTCTAACTGATCTGCCTGCTGGACTAACTGACTCTCTCTGTTCCATCTCTAAGAATCCTGGGTGGTGTCCAACGCACGCTACTGCTCTTTCTGCCCCTATTCTCTCTTGTTGAATTGTAGGCTTATCACTATTCAAATTGCTTCCGAGTCTTTATGCTCATTGGTGTTGTGATATTAATATGTAATTTAATTAACTAGTACATAAACCAATGCTGTACGAATACAGAGAAAAAGACAGATTTTACTTCTATGAAAACTCCTTTGGATCCTTGGAGGATTTCAGTCCAGGTGAGCTGCTAAAAGAATTGTTGATGAATGAGATGAGATCAAAATAAATGGAAAAAAACACAAAACCCTTGAAAGCCTGTCATACAAATTATTGGTATCTGTAAGGGTTTGTTTCCATCAAAAAGAAAGGAAGAGGGGCGCCTGGGTCGCTCAGTCATTAAGCGTCTGCCTTCGGCTCAGGTCATGGTCCCAGGGTCCCGGGGTCCTGGGATCCAGCCCCGCACTGGGCTCCCTGCTCTGCGGGGAGCCTGCTTCTCCCTCTCCCACTCCCCCTGCTTGTGTTCCCTCTCTCACTGTGTCTCTCTCTGTCAAATAAATAAATAAAATCTTTAAAAAAAATAAAAAAAAGAAAGGAAGAAAGGAAAGAAGAGAGGGAGGGAGAAAGGGAAGGGAGCAGGGAGGGAGGAAGAGAAAGAAAAACAAGAAGGGAGGCATTTTGAATGTCACCTACGTGAGGAAGAATCTGGAATTTTTATTACTTTTTCCTACGCCACAAGACTGGCCAATAATTACAGTTACACTTCGTAAATTAAAATACTTACAGTATTTTTTTTCAATGATGGCCTACGTGAAATGACATTTTTGATTAATGGATCAAAAAGGCCTCATCACATCACCTTATCTAATCGGAAGGATTCTGTGGTACACCGCATACAGTACACACGCGCACACACATGCATATTACATGCACATATGCTCACATGTATGCATGGGGGTACACACATAGGAATGCGCCAAAACAATAACCGTGGCTCTCTCAGTGTGGTTGACATACAGGTGCTTTTTATACTTCCCGAACTTTTCCAAATTCTCCACATTGAGCATGTGTACTATTACACTCAGAAACAAATGTATTGTAAAATTTTATTTTCAAGAAAACAAACACTCAGGGACGCCTGGGTGGCTCAGTCGGTTAAGCAGCGACTTGTGATTTCGGCTCAGGTCATGATCTCAGGGTCCTGGGATCGAGCCCCGCCTCGGGCTCCGCACTCAGTGGGGAGTCTGCTTGAGATTCTCTCTCTCTCCCTGCCTCTCCCCTGCCCCACTCTCTCTTTAAATAAAAAAAATTAATTAAAAAAGAAAAGAAAACAACCACATATTTTGATAAATATTTTGATAAATTGAGATTATGTACGTTGGAGGAGAGATAGCCCTGTGTTTACTGTCATGCCGTACGCATAGCTCTAGGCTTATTCTGCAGGGTAATTCGTTAGAGGGGCCAGTTCGTGTAGAAACCAGTATAATACGCCTGGCAAGCCAACAAAATTGTACTTTGGCTCGGTGTTCTTAAACACTGCTACGATATTGTACAGCCCCGATGCTCGATGATGCTCGGTATTTGAATTTGGTTCCGGGTTTTCACAACTTACTTTGTGTTCCTGACCCACTATCACCGTCTTTGTTGACTACAATATCATACCTGTTTCAGGTTCATCATTTGCTTATATAGTATTATGTGTTCTCAGAAAGAATGCTAGCAGGTTGTTAAGAAAGTCATTTACCCAGGGAAGAGCATAAATTATTTTTGCCGCACACATGTGTGAGGCAGATTAGACTCGGCCTATTCTTTTTAATTAGTTACACCATGAATAATGAAGGCCACAAGCCAGGCTTTCCTCTTCCCCAAGGCACTTACCACCACTTGACATCAGACATTGATCTGGGCATGACCTGCTTCTTCCCTGGAAACGTGAAGCCCTTGCATACCTAGGCTTTGTCTTCCTTCCTGCAGGATCTCTGGCTCCTAGAAAGTGCCTGACATACAATAGGCATTTAATAAACACTTGTTAAATAAATGAATTTTCAAGAGAAATCATTGTTGTCAACTGCTTATGAACACCAATACAGGAACTCGCCTTATTTGACAAGGGAAGCAAATGCAAATATTATTTACAATCGTGTGGATGAAGGTAACCCACCTGATAATAAATTTTGTCATTAATATGTTCATGCCTTCCCATCAAAACGCACCCTTAATGGCAAAGGAATAGAAAGAGGAATGAATACGAACCTCTGCCCTCCCTTGCAAAGAAAGTTGCTAGAGGCATTTCTTCCAGGTCGTTCTAACCTTTTAAAATATATATATATTCCTATTGCTAATCATCCTGTGTCTCCAGGCATATTCTTTGAGCTTTTGTCTTGGGAGACCTTCTGCCTGGTGACAGGATTTTTACAATAACCTTCTCTCCCGTTGTATTTATGTATCATTAGTCTGACAGTCCTGACTCCCATTTCCTTGTCATCCCTGCATATCTCCCACACGGTTGCATGTCCCTTGCATTCCTCGTGCTCCAACACTTGCTGCATTTTTCTCTTGGGCAGGCACACGGAAAGAGGGTGACTGCAAATCTCAGGAGGGTAAACCAGATTGTGCGCACTGCCAGGAAGGGGAGGAGTTCACAGACAAGGAGCATTTTTCTGATAAATGCAGAAGATGTGGAATTTGTGATGGAGAGCAAGGTAAGTGCCTTAAAAAGCAATCAGAAAGACCAATCATGGTACTCCATGATTTGGAGCATAATACATATACAATTTGAAATTGGGACCTACTCTGATGCTATGAGCCATAGAGGAAAGGACAAGATGGAGCTGGCTGGTGTGAAGCAGGACCAGGTACCGAGCTAATCTCCGGTCTAGACATTTGTGGGTCAAATCTAGGCATTTCTCCCAAGATGACTAAATATGAACCTGGTGAACAGGTTCATCAGCTGCAATCAAAATTGGCAGGGATTTTTTTTTTCTTGCCTTGATTGGTGCTCTTGTTATAGCCAGCAAGAGCTCAGAAGCCTTCTGATACAAGGACAGAGGAATCCAAGAGGTGTATGGGATGCTCCCCCTCTCCCTCCTTCAGAGATCGATTTTGTCCTGATAATTCCAGCTGGGGACTTGAATTTTTATGAACGTCCCAATCTATCATGAGAGCCCAGATTCAAATGTAACAGAAATATTCCCAGTTTCATTTGATATCAAGAAATGCCTGGACATAAAACTTTTCTTGTCCTCATTCAGGCTCTAAAGGAATGTTTGTCAATCGTGGCGGTCCATTAGGATCACACAGGGAGCTGTTGAAAATGTCAGCATTTAGTTCCCACCTCAGAGCCATTAAATCAGAATCTCTAAGTGGGGGCTTTGGCATCGGTCTGACTAAGTCTGGAGTTGGGCCTGATATTCTGCATTTCTTTTTTTTTTTTTTAAGATTTTATTCATTTATTTGACAGAGAGAGCAAGCATGAGCGAGGGGCAGGGGGCAAAGGGAGAAAGAAAAGCAGACTCCCTGCTGAGCAGGGAGGCCAATGCGGGGCTCAATCCCAGAACCCTGAGATCACGACCCCAGCTGAAGTCAGACGCTTCACCGAGGCGCCCCTGATATTCTGCATTTCTAACAGGCTTCCAACTGAGGTCAATGCTGTTGGTCCACAAGCCACGCCCTAAGCAGCCAGGCTTAGAGGAATAGGGGAACTCTTTAAAGCAAAAGTGGGGTTGTGTTGGCTGCTGGACTGTCTGTCCACTTAAAACTCTGCTGGGGTCACCTGTTTTGCTCGTAAACGCTACCCGTGTTGCAAAACGTGTGCTGATTTAAGCGGTAGATCTCAAAAGCTCTGACAGCCCCTGCTCAGCAGCTGCTGTAATTAATAGTCTGCAAACTGGTTTTCTAGGCTTGGAAGTGGAGAGAAACTGTACCCCGACCCAGAATACCAAGTGCAGATGTAAACCAAACTTTTTTTGTAACGTCTCTGAATGCGAACATTGTACCCCGTGCACCACGTAAGTTTTCATCTTTCTTTGATCAAGATGCTAGATATACCTGGACAGACTGTGTCTTCCTAGGGGGAAGCAACACTGGCCGAGAGTCAAGAATTTGGGCTCTAGTCTTGCTTTGCCTCTAAGCCACTAGATAACTGTTCGTTCACTCAAACGTCCAGGCTCCAAACATTTCTTGAATACCTCCTACGTGCTTGTATTCTGCATGCTGCTTACACTAACAAGTGTCACGGGCAAGCCACATTCCTGGCATCAAATGTCTCAGGCGAGAGGCAGAAAGAGACAAGAAAAGCAGTGGTTATGGGGTCAAGCACCAGAAGAGACATGTGCTCAGGCTGTTACGGGTTCTACGGAGAACCTTCCAGCTTTGCCTGAGGGGGCGGGTGAAGGTAGGACACATGACGGGAGTCTTGAGAGAGGAAAGAAAGAACATCCCCAGGTGTGCACACATGGACAGGACATCTCAGGCAGGGGGATAGCATCTGCAGAAATACAGACAGCCATTCCAGAGAGCAGAGTAGCCGGCCAGAGTGTAGTGAGAAGGAACCAGGGCCAGATTATGAAGGACCTTGCCTTTCATGCAAAGGAGCTTGTTTTGGACCCAAAGTTAGAAAACCTGATTGTGCATCTCCCTTTTCTTCTGATTGATTGGGTGATTTTGAGCAGGTCACTGAACCTCTCTGAGCATCCATTCCCTCACTCGTGGGATGCAAACAGTATTCACATCTCCTATCAGCCTCATTTCTGTGAAGTGTAGACTGGGTGATATGTGTTATAAAGTAGCTTTTGCTCCGTAAGATATTGTATGGTACCAACATAAACATTTAGGATTATATTCATGTGCCTCTCCTTAAACTTGTATTTCACCTTGGGAAATGTTTGGGAGTTCACCTAGTTGACTTGTGAAGTAGGGACATGATGCCTTATGTCTCTTATTGACTAGAAATTTAAAATTACGTGCACTTAACCTAGTCTTTCCCTTCTGGCCCCCCCATGGCTGAGAGTGCCTGACGATGGCATAAGTAGGGACTGTGCGGGAGGGACTAATGTGCTAAAATAATAATAATAATACATTGACCCATCAACAACATGGGTTTGAACTGTGAGGGTCCACTTATATGTGGACTCTACTTTCAATAAGTAGAGTACAGCACTGTAAATGTATTTTCTCTTCCTTATGACTTTATTTATTTATTTTTTAAAGAGAGAGAGAGAGCATGAGCAGGGTGGGGAGGTAGGGGCAGAGGGAAAGGGAGAGAGAATCCCAAGCAGGCTCCACGCACAGCACAGAGCCTGACACAGGGCTTGATCTCCCGACCCTGAGACCATGACCTAAACTGAAATCAAGAGTCAGATGCTTAACTGACTGAGCCACCCAGGTGCCCCTTTCTCGTGATTTTGAAGTAACATTTTCTTTTCTTTAGCTTAGGTCATTGAAAGAACACAGTATAGAATGCATGTAATATACAAAATGTGTTAATCGACCGTTTATGTTATCAGTAAGACTTCTGGTCATCAGTAGGCTATTAGTAATTAAGTTTTGAGGGCATCAAAAGTTATACGAGGATATTCAACTATGCGGTGGGGGGGGGGGTCAGTGCCCCAACCCCCACATTGTTCAAAGGTCCACTGTAATAATAGTTCTAAATAGCTCCTAATCTCAATTTAATTTTCTTCTCACCATAACCCTCCTTTGTTATTATAATGTAATCTCCTTGTTATTGATGAGAAAATAGGCTCAGGGTGGTTAAGTGACATACCCAAGCTCACGGAGTTAGGGAATGGGCTGAACCAGGCTATCATTCAGACAATCTGACAATCTGATGGTCCGCAGGAAATCCCAAGGATTTTCCTCTTGAGTGTCATGATCACCACTTGATGCTGAGAGGGGAAGCCTCTGAGGGCTGGGTGGGTAGCTTTCTAAGCAGTATCGTGGGCAGGGGCTTTTACCCAGCCATTTTATTGTTCAGTGGGACTGTTTTGAAATAGCTTTTGGCAGTTTATGATTCTAAGAGCACAGCTTACTACCAATTTTAAATCTTTGTCTATTTCATCCTTTTTCCTATTTGTCAGTATTTTATTACTTTCTTTTAACTCTTGGCATTTTTTTTAAGATTTTATTTATTTATTTGAGAGTGAGAGAGAGAAAGCACAAGTGGGGGCGGGTGGGGAGGAGCTGAGGGAGATGGTCGAGCAGACTCAGTGCTGAGCATAGAGCCCAATGCAGGACTCGATCCCAGGACCCTGAGATCATGACCTGAGCTGAAGGCAGACGCTTAACTGACTGAGCCACCTAGGCACCCCAACTCTTGGTATTTTATAACAAACGTAGTTATTTAGGATATTTCTCATCCAAACATCCAAATTATGTTATGAATTTGTACCAGCTTTAGACGCTTATTCTAGCAATATTTGAGGGATGATGTTTCCCGGAGATGCAAAGATGAATAAAATGGTGCTGGATTTAGAGTGTGTCATTGTAGATGATCAAGGAGTCAGTCCACCAGGCTTTTTGAATTTCCTCTGTATTTTTTTAAAGATTTTATTTGTTTATTTTGAGACACACACACACACACACACACACACACACACATGCATGCAAGTGGTGGGGGGAGGGGCGGGGGCAGGGGAGAGAGAATCCCAAGCAGACTCCACGCTGAGCTGGGAAACCCGATGCGGGACTTGATCTCACGACCCTGAGATCATGACCTGAGCCGAAATCAAGAGTTGAATGCTTAAACAACTGAGCCACCCAGTTGCCCCTGTTAGTTTTTGTTTTTTGATTTTTTTTAGGTGTGAACATGGAATCCTTGAGAATTGCACACCAACCAGCAACACCAAATGTAGAGAAGGTTATTATTTCTTTTTATGATTATATCCTCCTTTCTCTCATCCCTACTGTAAAATATGAAGAAAAGCCAATCTCTTTTGAGTCTTTGAGAGTACTCTGTTTAATCTTAAAGATTGCTTATTTTCACATTCAATGTTCAATGTTTCTACCTACAGGATCCAGCTCCAAACTTCTGTGGTTTTGTGTCCTAATCCCGATTCTAATGTCTGCACTAATATGTTGGTGTAAGTTCTTACTTTGTTCAAACCACTGCTGATTGAAATAACTTGGAAAGTAGTTATTCACAAGAATTCCCCTTTGTCTCCTACCCATAAGAAAGCTCCTGCCAGGTAGGTAGCTCTATTATATTGTTAAATTCCCGCCGCTGAGTGCACCCGAGAGCTGATAAGACCTAGATGATATCATCCCTCGGCTACTGTTTTTGAGCAGTCATTCTGGAGCTCGGAATGGTTATTCCCATCCTCCGTATGAACAAGGGTAGGTTTTCACCCCGGCAGCAGCTGAGTGGGTCAGGAATCAGAAGGAATCCTTGACTGCTCATTGAGATGGCCCCATAAAGAACACGAGAAGAAAGGATCTTCCTGGGAAAGAGTGCGGGGAACACTTGATAAGTTCATCCCCTCTGTGCCTCCTCTCCCTTGTTCAGACTCCATGGTTTTTATGTTTTTACTATTATTTCTCCATCTTAACTTAAAATACTGTGGCAATAGAACTTATGCTAGGGTTACTTAGCAAAGTCAACAGGTAAGCCCAAATTGGGCATAATCATGATGACCATAGAAAAACTCGGAGGCATCCAGTTTTTCCTTTTCGGTTGGAACCCATCACTGCTTCTCCAGATCAGGTGAAGATAAGAGGTCGCCTTGCCTTTAGAGGCTAAAAATACACACTCAGTGCTTAAACACGATCATCATGCTTGGAGACGTGTCCTTTCTTTCATTTATACTGACTTCAAGGCATACACGCACTGAGTGTGTATACTGTAGGGATTTGTGAGCGTATGTACTTGAATTTCTGGGCCTTGAATGCCAACTTTCCATATCCTGTGGCTTCTGAGTCCTGCCGCAGGCATGCCCCCCAATTCCATTCTGGTGACAGGGAGTAGTGGTGGCCATATGATAAGTCAAAAGCCAGCTTCAGGCTAGGCCAGTGTGTGATCATGGGATGGCCAATTAAAATGTGACATATCTCTAGAACATTTGACCTCACGGGGTGGGATTTCTAAAATCAGGACAATGCTGCCTTTTGCGGTGTTGGTCACTTTAAGTTTCAGTGAATTTCTCCTTCCTTCTCCCACTTCTCATAGTGCGAGAGTCTGTTCTCACAGGCTTCCTACAAGGCTGAGACCTGAGTCTGACAGAAATGTCTTTGATCTTCCAGGGATGTTAAGATGGCGCAGGAATAAAAAGAATGAAGACCCTGGATACATAGCCTCAACTACTGTAGGTGTTGAAACATGCATCCACTTTCTTAAGGAAATGGAGAAAGTAGCAATTCAGTGTTTTATTTGCTCCTTGTTTTAAAACAAACATTTATTGTGAGTGCGTGTGCATGGGTTAGAGGGGCATCAAGAACGGACGAAGATTTGGTGCCCAGCTTATAGGAAGCTCCTACACAAATAGCATGAGAATTAATTAACAAAGAATATGAGAGTGCTAAGTTAATATTCCAGCAAGGCTGGAACTTTGCAGAATAAAAATTTGAATGGGAAAAGAATCCTTAATCACGTCATCTAGCTAATTTTATACATCAAGCTGCTGATTGTACTTCCTTCAGTATTAAGGAAGAATTAGACAATTACATTTAGAATATTATAAATATATGTTTATTTATCTTGCTCCTTCCCTCCATTTTCTGTCTCCCCCAGGAAATGATGCCGATAAATTATGCAGGTAAGGCTTCTATCATTGTGTTTCACGGAGACGGCTTCCTAGGGAGTTAACAGGCCAATTTCAGAGTAAAACAATATTGCTAATTTCAGTGATATATTGTGGGGGGTCTCTTCCTTGAGATTATAGCTCATTCTGCTCACCATCAAGGGTTTTATCAGACAGTGTGTTTGACTGCATAACTAACACTCATAGTTAAAAATAAGCCGGGGAGCAATAAAATGCCGTATTCTGAGGCTTCAGAGCATTTTCCTTCACAAACAGGTGTATTATAGAATTCCTGCTTAAATTGATTTAGGGACTAAATAAACTGAATTGTAGACTTAATTATTACTGGTGTATTCCTGGTTCTGCTGTATTCCACGATTCTATTCAGGTCTGCTTCTCTCTACCTGTGAGTCAGAGAGAAAATCATAAAGTCTTTGCCTGCCTTTTAGGTTTGTGGGTCACTGATCATCAGATGCATAAAGAACATTAGAGATGATCTTTTCCAACCCTCTTATTTTATAGCCAAGAGAAGAAGATAGAGAGATGTCATATATCTTGCCCACGTCATAGAGCAAATTACTGGGGATCCAGGAGGGGTTGGGATTAGAACTTGGGGGGGTTCTGTTTTCATTTTTCCCCAACCAGTTCTTCCAATCTCTAGGACTTAACCAGTATAGAAGAGAAATAAACATGGTTTTCAATAATGAGAATTTCATTTAGCAAAACAAATTTTCAGAGACTGTCCTCTATTTTTCAGACATCGACCTGAGTAAATATATCACTAGTATTGTTGAACAAATGACAATAACTCAAGTCAGAGAATTTGTCCGGAAGAATGGTATCAACGAAGCCAAGATAGATGAGATCAAGAATGACAATCTCCAAGACACAGCGGAACAGAAAGTCCAACTCCTCCGTAATTGGTACCAACTCCACGGGAGGAGAGATGCATATTGCAATTTAATTAGAGGCCTCAGAAAAGCTAATCTTTGTGCACTAGCAGAGAGAATTCAAGAAATGATCCAGAGGGACATTACTAGCTAACTTGAAAATGGAAACTTCAAACATGAAAGTAAAAGACAAAGCTTGGCCAAAAGCGGAAAACAACTAACTCAGTCCTGAGTATATACGAGTCAATAGAAAGAAAAATTAGTGTTTGAATAAGTTCTTACTAGCTGTGAACTGTAAACATTGCTTGGCTTTTTAGAGGGTGTGCATTTCATGTGTTAGATTTGTAGAGCTAATATGTTTCATTTGTTAGATTTGTAGAGCTAATATATTTCATTTGTTAGATTTTAATATGTTTACAGTTCTAAAGTTCTCAGGATTCAGATCTCAAGGATGTTGGGAAGAAAGACCTAGTTAAAAGGGTTGTCATGTTATGTGTGCAAATTGCATACAAAGGACAAAAGATTAGGAACACGCTCTAGTATCTAATGGGAGGGTGTGGGTATGAACGGAATTGGTGTACGTGAGTACAAATGTCTACCCGCAGGTTGACTCCGTTCAATGAATCAATAGAAGCTGTGACTTTTGTTGCAATGCCACAATTACTGGAAAGGCGGCTTGGTTTCTGCATTACCTCTCCAGCTCCATGATGACTCTAGAGATTGTACCATATTTGTAAATTTTGCAACTCTGAGAGGAGAGGATCCAAGGCAAGCTTGCATGTACATCTGAATGCAGAATTTGATAAGGGTCTAATCTTTGCACAGATCATTGGCATTTTGGTGTGAAATATTTCAATTTTGAATTCACGCAGGAAATGCAGACTGACTTATAATGCTTGGGTATTTTCTACTTGAATGCCATTTTACTGGATTGAGATAATCCACTTATTTCTCAGTTGTCCAGACATTGTCATCAGGAAAATATTAGTGGGGCATTGTTGCTTCTCCGTTTTCTCTCTGATACGTGTCTTGATTGTACATCCTCACAGCTGGAAGCGCTGTCTAAGAAACATGTAATGATCCCCTAAAAACCAGGGCTGCCCGTAGAAACTTCTAGCCTGTTTTGGATAAACTAACTGCTCTTCCAGAAGGTGGCTTTGTGGCATATCAGGAACCCATGAACACACCAAAGTTGATAACATAGATTCTTATTTTGTCGTGTTCCTCACAAAATGCTCAGTCACTCCCCATGTGTCCCTCTTGCACTACAAATGCAGCTCGTACACAGCAAGGGTGAAATCATCTTCAGGTTTTAAGGACTGCCGCTTCCCTGTCGCTTCTGAGACAAACAAGCCCCTCTCCCCACTGCTCCTTCCTCACTTTTTCCATTTAAACACTTCTGGAAGTTTGTATTAAATATGAGTCTTAGTAAATACTATTTATATTTATATAGATGTAAATTGAAGACGGGTACAAACTGAGGCAGATATTTAGAACCACCTAAAGAGCTTCCATTGATGGAAGATCTCTTTTCCTTATGTTTGGAAATATAAAATATTTAATTAAAGTCATGTTTTGGGGCGTTTCTGGTTATGTCTTTTCTGGTGGGGCCTTGCTTTTTGTTTTTGTTTCCCTGTCCTCTAACTACTGCTAAATGTAACCTGTTTATCAATCTCTAATTCTCTCTTGGGTCTCTCAGAAAGTACTTCCTTTCTAAAGCCCTCTTAGTAGTTCCATAATTCCCTCCATAGGCTGTTACTGCCAAGAACACCCCTCCCAAACAGCACCTAATTATTTGTCATGGGAGGATATATTACAACAGGATTATATGTCAGGCACTGAATGTGGATAAGAAAGTAAATATTTCAAAGGGTAGGTTTTATTGGTAAGAAAGCTAAATGGGGATTTTGAAAAATGTTCCTTCCTGCATACTTTCCATTCGGGCTACAGAGATAGACTACTGGACTATCTCTCTCTCTTTTTTTTTAATGCAATTTTTTTAAGAGTTTATTTGAGAGAGACAGAGAGCATGAGCAGGAGGAGGGGCAGAGGGAGACGGAGAAGCAAGGGTGGAGGGGGAGCTGAGTGGGGAGTAGTGAGAAGCCTATCCTGGGGCTCGATCCCAGGACCCCGAGATCATGACCTGAGCCAAAGTCAGATGCTTAACTGAGCCACCCAGGCACCCCAAATTAAATGTTAATAATATATTCTATTTAACCAATTATTCCCAAAGTTTTCTCATTTGAAGATGTAATCAATATAAAAACTACTGAGATAGTTTACATTCATTTTTTTCATACGAAAACCTTCCATGTCTGGTGTGTATCTTACTTATACTTAAAGGCACATCTCAGTTTGGACTAGTCAATGTTCCGAGGTTCAATATGGCTAGTGCCACTGTATCAGATAGCTCAGGTCATATCTTTGTGAGGGCAGGTCGAAAAGCCCTTGACCCCATGGCTGGTTTAGCCGGGCTACTTCCTGGGTCTGCTCATCGAGGTCTCTTCATTCTGATTGGCTGGGACGTCCACATCTTCCATCCCTATGTCAGTTTTAGAAATTATGCTGTTTACAGCGCCCGGTAGTTGGTCTTTGCCCGGCTCTTGGAGACCTAGCCCCACGTGAGCACACAGTGATTAGCCCAAGACTCCAGAGAACCGCTGTACAGATCTCTGGAGCTCTTGTTTCTGAGTAGCTCCTTCCTTCCCAGCACTCTGTACTGCAAAGCCTGGAGCCTCAGCCTCCTGAGCTCCAGTCTCTGCTCCTCAGCTCGAGGAGATGACTGTGCTAGGCTTAGGGTATCCTCCTGGGCTGGAAAGTGCCCCTGGGCGGGAAGTCTGGGGGCTCACAGGGCTCACCTCATTGGTTTCTCTCCCCTGAGAGATCACAGTCTGGGCCACCTGTTGTCCAGTTTTCTAGTTGTAGACAGAGAGCAGAAGGGCAAGTCTGGTCCTCATTATCCTTCATGGCCAGAAGTAGAAGCTTTACTTTGCAAGGTGAAGTCCAGTTAGAGAACATCGCATGCCCACTCAGTGAGTCCCAGCCAAGAACTCTGGGTTCCTTTGTGAGAGAGGGGGAAGCTGGAAGGTCTTTGGTGTTGGTGTGAGGGCTCTTTCCCCCAGGGTTTCACCCGAGCATGACTGCTCACACGTCCACAATCACCTGAGCCATGTTTCTGAGTCTGAGGTGATCCCTGGGTTCCAAATCACCCTCATTCTGGTGAACCTGGTCTGGTCCTCTCTGTGGTGGGCATCCTGGGTGGGAGTGTCAGACACGTGCTGCAGGTTTTGTAGAAGGAGAGGTCAGACCGTAGGGCGAGCCTTGCTTACTCGGTAATGATCTGGCGTACACGTAGAGTTCTCGAACGTCTGACTGCATCAGACGCTTTTTCACTGTTGAACCATCACGTTTCTGTACAACCATCTGGATAAGGCATATAATCAGTGCAATCTGGAGAATTTTCCACCCTCACTCCCGAGTGGCGATTTATCTGGTTATAGAATTTTATACCAGGGGACTTGCAGTTTTCCCTCAGCACTTTGAAAAAACTAATCTACCGTCTTCCCATATGTACGGCTGCTGAAGAGATGTCTGTCGTGGTCTAGTGATGGCACTAAATACCACTCCTTCGTAGGCAATCTTTACTTTTTAACTCTGAGAACTTTCAAAGCTTCCCCTGGCCTTGTCCTTGGCGTTCTGCGGTTTCACCATGATGAGCTTCAGTGTGGACTTATCCTCACGTAAGGAAATTTTCCATGAGAAAGAGAAGTCTGAAATGTTTCATCATTTCTAGAAAATTCCCAGCTCTTTTCTCCTTCAGAAGGGTCTCTTCTGAAACTCTTAGCATTATCTGGTGAAGTTTCTTGAATTATTCTTCACGTCTCTCCATTTTTATTTTTACTTCTTAATATAATTGTCTCTCTAGGTTGCATTTTGGGGAATTCCTCACTACTCTCTCCCAGTTAGCTTTTTTTTTTTTGGTACTAAGTCAGATTAGAGTATTCTACCCACTGAAGTATGTATTTTGTTGTCTGTTTTTCATTCTGAGTATTTCTGATCTTTTCACATTTCCCATTGTACTTGTTCATTTCTGCTTTGCTTCATGGACAATTTATTATAATTTAACAGATCTCATCGCACCATTTATGTCCTTGGACATCTTACGCATCGTCATTTTAAAGTCCTTTGTAGGACAGCTTTGTTATCTCCACTTTAACTGTGCTGATATCATCCATGCTGGTCTTGTAGTTTGGCTTTTCCCGTATGATTTTTGAACTTCGTAGGTTCATCTTGAATGGCAGAATTTCCCCCCTCTATTTCTCTGCATTCACCTCTCCCTGTCTAGAGGTTTTGTGGCTTCTTTCACCAGGCCTTTCAGAGTCCCTGGGGCTGGACCAGGATTTATAGAGCTGTTTTGGGAACCACACCCCTGGATGGCATTGGGGCTACTGCAATTTCAGTCATGAACCTGGGGGCGACTTGGCTCAGCCAGTTGTCATGAGGTCCTGTGTAGGTCTTCCCAGCTCCTTAGGCCCATGGCTTCACGTAATCCAACGTCTCGGGCAGTGTTTGGCAATAGCTTCATGTTAGCTGTCCTTCACGAGTCAAGAAAGCTCTACCACGGTCCCTGGATTTAAGAAGGGAGCCTGGCCCCTGTATCGTGCCTCAAGAGGGGCACATGTACCCTCTCCTAAACGAGGAGCGAGCTCTGCACTTCTTCCAGGCATCGATCCAATGAGGTTTTCATATGTGCCCAGGTCATCGTTTGCAGGGAAGGAATGATCTCACTCTTCAGCTTGGCTTTGCCTTTTTATTTTCCTTCTTAAATGCTTTATGCATCATTGCTATTTGTTCATATGGGGAGGGAGTGGCCCCCAAGAAATGAACTTACATTTCTTTTTTTTTTTTAGAAGAAATGAGAGCAGTTATTTTTTTTTTAAAGATTTTATTTATTTATTTGACAGAGAGATAGAGAGCACAAGTAGGCAGAGGGAGAAGCAGGCTCTCCGCTGAGCAGGGAGCCTGACTCGGGATTCAATCTCAGGACCCTTGGATCATGACCTGAGCCAAAGGCAGATGCTTAGCCAACTGAGCCACCCAGGTGCCCCTGAACTTATATTTCTCTAGTAATTATAAGGCCCCACATTTGTCACTAGAAGATCAGAAACAATGTTTTGTTTTGTTTTACATTTGTGAGTTAAATTTGTAACTCAGGTTGATTTCAGTTCCATAGGACCTTTTGGCAGGAATCAGGAGAGAAGAACAGAGGCTGTGGGGTTTTTGCGTGGACCTGAGTATTACTATAGGGATGAATCTAGAGTCATACAGAGAGTTAAATACTGAGTTTCTCCATAATGGTAGAAACAAACGCTTTCATCTCTTTGAGCCTTACTTTCCCCACCTATAAAATAGGAAAAAAATGTTTCAACGTTTTTGAGTCTTACGGGGATTAAATAAAGTGTGTATGAAGTACATACCACAGCGCCTGGCTCTTTACCTTGAAAGATGGTAACAAAAAACCCAGCTCAGATGCTTAATTAAGCAAAATATAAATTGATTGGCATAGACGTTTCTGGAGGCTCAAAGATATCACTTGATATTACCATGGGGGGAGGAATTACATTGCTCAGATACTGCTGATTTGGCATGTTTTAAGTAGAATAAATCAGCTTATTATGTAAGCAAGTGAATGTAAGGGGACTTCTGGAGATTTTGCTGCCAACTTTAAAGTCCTACATTTAGTTTCTAGTCACCAAGCTAAGCTTCAGGCTGGAGACCAGTACCATCAGTAAAGGCCAATCCGTATCTTCTCTCCTTCCGTTGGAGTGTCTGAAGGGAGAGATTGGCTTCCAGGCACTAACAGTTATCACTTCTTTTTATGTTAGTGATGAGAGGAGACAAATCTAGTGGTAACATCAGCCCCCTTGGGACACAGGTGCCTCCAGTCATCAACCGTCGGCTCTCACCTGGCCACAAACCCAGATGCACAGAGCTGGGCACTGCAGGAGCTCCCGGACCAGACCGGACCGGACCGGGAAAGCAGACACTCCCCTCCTTCTGTTCACCCTCACTTCCTCAGCTCTGCACCCAGAAGTCCTCTCTCTCTGCCACACCTCCTCCCCACCCAGATCCTTCTCTTTTGCTCTGCACCATTCTCTTGTCACGTTCTTTCCCTTCTGTCTTTCACATCCTCCGTGAGGGGGAGCCTTGCAGGTCTCCCTACTGTCCACACCCGGTCTGTCACCAGTCCTGTTGGCTTGACGTCTAAATAGCTCTGGAATCCAGCACTTTCATCGAGCGTTGGCTGCCCCCCTCTTCCAGGCCTCCCTCTTTCCTTGGATTATTGCAACACTTTCTTGATGGGTCTCGCTTTCACTCTTGCCCCTCCAATCCATGCTCCAACAACAGCCACCACAATTATCTTGCTTCCCTGCTTAAAATCCTCCGTGACTCCCATTGCTTCTCGAATAGTCTACACTCGGATTGCAAGTCCTGTGAGATATGGGGATGTGTGCCTTTCTAGCACCCTTTCCCAACACCTTCCCCTCTCTGGTCTAAGGCCCCGGCCATGTCAAACCTTTTATTTTCCCTCAGAGCTGCTGATTGTCTTTGCCTCTGGGTTTTTGCTCTTTTGCTTCCTCCCCATTTTGTCCCCCTACTTCCAATTCACCCCTCAGGGCTCAGCTGTAAATGCCACCTGCTATAGAATTCCACCGTGATGCTGTCTAACCCATGCACCTCCGAGGTATTCGCATATCATGCCCTCTAGATAGCTGTTTGTCTCTCCCTTGCTGGGCAAGGGAGGCTGGGGCACCTGAGGACGGATCATGATCGACACAGAGTAGGTATTCATTCAATCAATATTTTTTGACTGAATCAGTGAACGAAGGAATAAATGCATATCTAGTCATTTGTGTTGGTTTGTGACTGCCTTTCGGTAGAAAAATTATAATGAGTGGCTGATCACTCACTCTCCAGGGAGGCTGACTTAAAAAAAAAAAAAATGATCACCTCATTACATTATCACATGTATCCAAGGCCCTTCGAGATCCTTCCCTCCCTCTGTATCCTTCCAACCTCACCTCCCACTGCCTCCTCAACGCCCCCCACCCTGTTGCTCACAGCATCACTCAGTCAAAATGCTGCACCCTGCGCTCTGCCCCTGCCCCGCCGAATTCCGCTCCTCCTCAAAGCTCCAGGGAAAGCTCTAGGTCCTCCAAGGGGCGGTCACCAACTCCTCCAAAGCCTCAGGTCTCCTGAAGTCATAATGACTGCCTTCGGGACCTCCCCTGACACCCCAGTAGGCACCCTGAAGTATTTGACTGGCTGCGAGTATGTATGCATCTGTCAGGTCCTTTGGGGCAGAAAAGGAGCCATCGAGAAGGCCTTAAGAGAGCAGGCTCTGAAGACAGGACATTTGGATCTCTGCCATTCCTGCATTTGGGACCCGGCCCCCTTGGACAAGTCAGTTAACCTCCCTGCACCCAGAGCACATAGAATGGTGTGCAGCACGTGGTAAGTGCAGGGCAGAGCTCTCCTCTGAGGACCTCCAGCTCCAGGGTTCCACAGGCCACGCCCAGTACTGGTGCCTCAGAAATGTCACCACGGGACCCTCGAAATGGATGCTCCAGGAGACCACACCCAAAGCCAGTGATGTTTGGCCATGCCTCGGCTGTCACACAAAGCAGGGACTTTGCTGCCAGCCCCCGGGATTCTTGGGGCCACCACTTTAGAGCTGCAGGAGAAGGAAGCGAAGTGGCCACTAGGAGGCAGTCAAAGAGTACGCCAGGGGAAGTGGTCACAGATAGAAGGATGCGTCTCCCTTCCCAGCCCCGCTCCCTGCTGCTGGAGCAAGGGTGACGAACAGCGGAGCCCTCGGCACGGGAGACCTGTCCTAGCCACCCAACAAGTGGCAGCCGAGGATTTCTTGTCCTCTGTGGCAACCTCCCATGCCCGCCGCCCGCTGCGCTGAGTGTACAGCTCCCATTCTCAATGGCAGGAATTTTTTTTTTTTAGTTTTGTTTATTTAAATAATGTCTGCACCCAGACCAAGGGGGGAAAGATGGTGGAGGAGTAGGGGACCCTATTTCAACTGGTCCCCGGAATTTAGCTGGATATCTACCAGACCACTCTGAGCACCCGCGAAACCAGCCTGAGATGTAAGAAGATCTGGATCTCTACAAACAGAATATCGCAGGCGGTTGGTTTTGAGGTACAAAGGGGGGAGCCGTGATTCCGCGGGCAGATATCGGAGGATAAACGGCAGCGGGAGGGAGCCTGGCCGTGGGGATCCTACACCGCTGGTGAGTGACAGCCTCACGCGATGCGGATGGGCACACACTCGCAGACCGGTAGCGGAGGGGAAAGGACTTTAGGGCAGCCCCCGGGGTGGAGGACCAGACCGGGTCGCGCGCCCGCGAACTGCAGCCTCTGAGGCGGAAACCCGGTGCGCCAGGGTCCTGCCGGTGAACTGCAACCCTCGGGGGTGGAAACCCCAAGCGGCGGAGTCACGCGCGAATTGGGAGCGGCTGGCGGTTTTAGAAGCACAAAGGGCAGAGACGTGCCCCAACCTGGAGGCAGGACAGGGAGCGCTGCGGAGGGACGCACAACCCAGGACGCTGCAGTTTATAGCAGCACGGACAGAAATGGAGACAGTGTGGCCTGCAGAGCTCACTGAAGAACAGACTGAGGTCTCTCTGCTCTGCGGCAGAGGGTAGGAAATGGTCTCTTCTGCTCTGACTCGTGGAAGAGACGCGGAAAGCCGCCAGGGAAAGGCGTCAGAGAACAAAAGCCCCAAAGACTGATTCGCACTGAGCCCATCCCCCGCCACAGGGCGCAGGGCAACTCTGCCCAAACAGGATTGCCTGAGTAACAGCGCGGCAGGCCCCACCCGCAGAAGACAGGCTGGGAAAACAAGAGGCCAGCAACCCTAAGGTCCCAAGAAAACAGGTGCATCTTGCTTGGGTTCTGGTCAATAATTTGGACTCTATACATTCCCTCAAACACCCATCAACAGAATGACTAGGAGGAGGAGCCCCCAAAACAGAAAAGACTCAGAGATTATGACTTATGCTGCAGATTTACAAATGGATGCAGACATATGACCTATCCACAGAGACCTGGCAAGCCAGAAAGGCCTGGCAAGACATATTCAGGGTACTAAATGAGAAGAACATGCAGCCAAGAATACTTTATCTGGCAAGGCTTTCATTTAGAATGGATGGAGAGATGCAGAGCTTCCACGACGGGCAGAAGTTGAAAGAATATGTGACCACTAAGCCGGCCCTGCAAGAAATATTAAGGGGGGTTCTATAAAAGGAGAAAGACCCCAAGAGTGATCTACAACAGCAATTTACAGGGACAGTCTATAAAAACAACGTCCTCACAGGCAACATGATGACAATTAATTCATATCTTTCAATAATCACTCTCAATGTGAATGGCCTAAAAGCTCCCATAAAATGGCACAGGGTTGCAGATTGGATAAAAAGACAGGACCCATCCATATGCTGTCTACAAGAGACTCATTTTGAACCTAAAGATACATCCAGACTGAAAGTGAAGGGATGGAGATCTATCTTCCATGCTAGCGGACCTCAAAAGAAAGCTGGGGTAGCAATTCTTATATCAGACAAATTAGATTTTAAACTAAAGTCTGTAACAAGGGACACAGAAGGACACTATATCATTCTTAAGAGGTCTATCCAACAAGAAGATCTAACAACTGTAAATATCTATGCCCCCAACATGGGAGCAGCCATCTACATAAGCCAACTGCTAACCAAAATAAACAGTCATATTGATAACAATACGTTAATTGTAGAAGACCTCAATACTCCACTCTCAGCAATGGACAGATCATCTAAGCAGAAAATCAACAAGGAAACAAGAGCTTTGAATGATACATTGGACCAGATGGACCTCATAGATATTTACAGAACATTCCACCCTAAAACAACAGAATACTCATTCTTCTCGAGTGCACATGGAACTTTCTCCAGAATAGACCATATATTGGGTCACAAATCAGGTCTCAACTGATACCAAAAGACTGAGATTATTCCCTGCATATTTTCAGACCACAATGCTCTCAAACTGGAACTCAACCACAAGAAAAAATTTGGCAGAAATTCAAACACTTGGAAGCTAAAGACCACTCTGCTCAAGAATGTTTGGGTCAACCAAGAAGTCAAAGAAGAACTTAAACAATTCATGGAAATCAATGAGAACAAAAACACATTGGTTCAAAACCTATGGGCTACTGCAAAGGCGGTCCTAAGGGGGAAATACATAGCCATCCAAGCCTCACTCAAAAAAATAGAAAAATCCCGAATTCACCAACTAACTCTACACCTTAAAGAAGTAGAGAAAAAACAACAAATGACGCCTAAGCCATGCATTAGAAGAGAAATAATTAAAATTAGAGCAGAAATCAATGAATTAGAAACCAAAAACACAGTAGATCACATCAATGAAACTAGAAGCTGGTTCTTTGAAAGAATTAATAAGATTGATAAACCACTGGCCAGACTTATCCAAAAGAAAAGAGAAAGGACCCAAATTAATAAAATTATGAATGAAAGGGGAGAGATCACGACTAACACCAAGGAAATAGAAACAATTATTAGAAATTATTATCAACAACTATATGCCAATAAACTGAGCAATCTGAATGAAATGGAGACCTTCCTGGAAACCTATAAGCTGCCAAGACTGAAACAGGAAGAAATTGACAACCTGAATAGGCCAATAACCAGTAGCGAGATTGAAGCAGTGATCAAAAACCTCCCAAAAAACAAGAGTCCAGGGCCTGATGGATTCCCTGGGGAATTCTACCAAACATTCAAAGAAGAAAGAATACCTATTCTACTGAAGCTGTTTCAAAAAATAGAAACAGGGAAAACTTCCAAACTCATTCTATGAGGCCAGCATTACCTTAATCCCCAAACCAGGCAAAGACCCCAACAAAAAGGAGAATTTCAGACCGATATCCCTGATGAATATGGATTCCAAAATCCTCAACAAAATCCTAGCTAATAGGATCCAACAATACATTAAAAGGATCATCCACCATGACCAAGTGGGATTTATCCCTGGGATGCAAGGGTGGTTCAACATTCGCAAATCAATCAATGTGATAGAACACATTAATAAGAGGAGGGACAAGAACCATATGGTCCTCTCAATTGATGCAGAAAAAGCATTTGACAAAATACAACATCCTTTCCTGATTAAAACTCTCCAGAGTATAGGGATAGAGGGAACATTCCTCAAGCTCATAAAATCCATCTATGAAAAACCCACAGCAAATATCATCCTCAATGGGGAAAAGCTGAGAGCCTTTCTCTTAAGATCAGGAACACGTCAAGGGTGTGCACTCTCACCACTGTTGTTCAACATAGTACTAGAAGTCCTAGCAACAGCAATCAGACAACAAAAAGAAATAAAAGGTATTCAAATTGGCAAAGAAGAAGTCAAACTCTCTCTTTTCACAGACGACATGAAACTTTATGTGGAAAACCCAAAAGACTCCACCCCCAAATTACTAGAACTCATCCAGCAATTCAGTAATGTGGCAGGATACAAAATCAATGCACAGAAATCAGTTGCTTTCTTATACAGTAACAACGCAACTGTAGAAAGAGAAATTAAAGAAACGATTCCATTTACAATAGCACCAAAACCCGTAAGATACCTCAAAATAAACCTGACCAAAGAGGTAAAAGATCTATACTCTAGGAACTACAAAACACTCATGAAAGAAATTGAAGAAGACACAAAAAGGTGGAAAAACATTCCATGCTCATGGATCGGAAGAATAAACATTGTTAAAATGTCTATGCTACCCAGAGCAATCTATACCTTCAATGCCATCCCGATCAAAATTCCAATGACATTTTTCAAAGTGCTGGAACAGACAATCCTAAAATTTGTATGGAATCAGAAAAGACCCCGAATCGCCAAGGAGATGTTGAAAAAGAAAAACAAAGCTAGGGGCATCACGTTGCCCGATTTCAAGCTATGTTACAAAGCTGTGATCACCAAGACAGCATGGTACTGGCACAAAAACAGACATATAGACCAGTGGAACAGAATAGAGAACCCAGATATGGACCCTCAACTCTATGGTCAAATAATCTTTGATAAAGCAGGAAAAAACATGGAATGGAAAAAAGACAGTCTCTTCAATAAATAGTGCTGGGAAAATTGGACAGCCACATGCAGAAGAATGAAACTCGAGCATTCCCTAACACCATTCACAAAGATAAACTCAAAGTGGATGAAAGACCTCAATGTGAGACAGGAATCCATCAAAATCCTAGAGGAGAACATAGGTAGTAACCTCTTTGACATTGGCCACAGCAACTTCTTTCAAGATACATCTCCAAAAGCTAGTGAAACAAAAGCAAAAATGAACTTTTGGGACTTCATCAAGATAAAAAGCTTCTGCACAGCAAAGGAAACAGTCAACAAAACAAAGAGGCAACCCACAGAATGGGAGAAGATATTTGCAAATGACACTACAGATAAAGGGCTGGTATCCAAAATCTATAAAGAACTTCTCAAACTCAACACCCAAAAAACAAATAATCAAGTCAAAAAGTGGGCAGACGAGATGAACAGACACTTCTCTGAAGAAGACACAAATGGCTAACAGACACATGAAAAAATGTTCATCATCATTAGCCATCAGGGAAATCCAAATCAAAACCATACTGAGATACCACCTTACACCAGTTAGAATGGCCAAAATGGACAGGGAAAGAAACAACAAATGTTGGAGAGGTTGTGGAGAAAGGGGAACCCTCTTACACTGTTGGTGGGAATGCAAGTTGGTACAGCCACTTTGGAAAACAGTGTGGAGGTTCCTCAAAAATTTAAAAATAGAGCTACCCTATGACCCAGCAATTGCACTACTGGGTATTTACCCCAAAGACACAGATGTAGTGAAAAGAAGGGCCATATGCACCCCAATGTTCACAGCAGCAATGTCCGCAATAGCCAAACTGTGGAAAGAGCCGAGATGCCCTTCAACAGATGAATGGATAAAGAAGGTGTGGTCCATATATACAATGGAATATTACTCAGCCATCAGAAAAGATGAATACCCATCTTTTACATCAACAGGGATGGGACTGGAGGAGATTATGCTAAGTGAAATAAGTCAAGCAGAGAAAGTCAATTATCATATGGTTTCACTTATTTGTGGAACATAAGGAATAACATGGAGGACATTAGGAGAAGGAAGGGAAAAATGGGGGGGCGGAATTGGAGGGAGAGATGAACCATGAGAGACTATGGACCTGAGAAACAAATGGTTTTAGAGGGGAGGGCGGAGGGGGGATTGGTTAGCCCGGTGATGGGTATTAAGGAGGGCACGTATTGCACGGAGCACTGGGTGTTGTACGAAAACAATGGATCGTGGATCACTACATCAAAAACTAATGACTAACATAACAATAAAATTTTTAAAAAAATAATGTCTGCACCCAACGTGGGGCTCGAACTCATGACCCCAAGATCAAGAGTCACCTGCTCTTCCATCTCAGCCAGCCAGGTGCCCCAAGATGGCAGGAACTTCAGGTCTGTCTCTGACACCTGGCACCCACGTCCTCCTCAGCATGCTCCCAGCCCAGCCCATCACATTTGACAGTCTCCCCAACAAAGCTAAGAAACTCAGCTGTCCAGCACCTGACCCAAAGCCTGTCCCTCCCTGCACCTCTTCTTGGATTGCTTTGGACGTGGAATTCTCTTTTCCGTCTTCGAAGGTCAAATGCCTCGAGGCTTTGATGAAAGCCACGTGTCCAATGAAACCCTCCCCAGGGTCTGGGGCTGAAGACACCTTTCTGACTCCGATGTTCTCAGAGCTTGGACCCCAGCCACTTACCAGGGCTGGTAGGCTTCCTCCACTTTTGTGGAGCGGATTACTACTAGCACAGTGCCTGGCTCACTCCAACGTGAAATCTGTTTTTACAATTATCACTCTCATCGAAATTGATACACAGCGTATCAGCATAAAAGCAGGAAGGTAGGGGTTCTGTCTGACCAATCTCCCACGTGTAAGGATTTACGAAAAATTTGCTGCGCAAATGACCACACAAATTAGAGAGCCAGTCGACCCCTAATTCATCGCGGAAGCAACGTAAGGGGCAAATGACTCCTTATGGGTTTTGGGTTTTTTTTGTAATTATGATTGTGAAGTACAAGCCAGCCAATGCATTCATTGTTTTTTCCCCTAAATTTGAAGCCAGTATAGTTACTTAGAAAATTCAAGTATACAGGTAAGTGTAAGGAAGAAAGTGCAAGTTAACCCCATCTCACCGACCAGAGGTTATCGTTCATGAATCTACAGATACCTACGCACACAGAGTTAAATAAAAGTGATCTACCGCATATGCTTATAACCTGGTTGTTACTCAACCATGGGTTATGGATGCTGTTCCATATTAATAAATATAAAAATATCTTTTTGATAGTTAAAAATATATAATATCCATTTGGGCGGCGTAGCCTTCTACCACTCCGAGATATCATGCTTTACTAAAAGACAAATGTTACATTCATTTTGCTAAAATATACGTGTTGTTTAAGAATGTGAAGACATTTAACCACTGCAGGTGTTACCACTTTAGTCCCTGCTTGACTCACTTAACCTTGAACTAAAGGCTTGGTTGTGGGGGGTGGTTCGCCAGGGTGGCTCAGTTGGTTAAGTGTCCGACTCTTGATTTTGGCTCAGGTCATGATCTCAGGGTTGTGGGATCGAGCCCCGCATCAGGCGCTGTGCTCTGCTTGAGATTCTCTCTCTCCTTCTGCTGTGCTCCCCGCTTGCACACACTCTCTCGATCTCTCAAATAAATAAATAAATCTTTAAAAAAAAAAAAAAAAGACTTGGTAGGGAAGTGCAAGGAAACAGTTCCCCAGAACTTGGGGGTCTGTTACGGCGGTACCCTGGGAGTGAATGGAGTGTCTCTGGGTGGCTGAGGAATGGGAGATCTGGGACAAGGAGTGGAGGAGAACAGGTGGGTGTGGGAAATGGCCTTCTCTAAGTAGACGTATTTGGGTCAGCCCTGCCAAGGTTTGGGTCTCTCCAACTTGAGCAAAGCAAGCCCCGGCCAAGTTCAAAGATGCAGGGTCTGGAGCTGTCCCTAGCAGAATAAGATTATTTCCACACCACTTAATGCTGGCCAACCAACTAATGAGGAAGTTATCAGAAGGAGGAAAACAAAGAAAAAGTAGTTAGAAAGGGAGGAAAGGAACTTTACTGAGTGATGACTATGCACCATGCTATATGCTTATGTGAAAAAAGCATTGACAAAATTCAACATCTACTCATGATGGAATTTCTCCAAAATGGGAAATAGAAGGAAATTTCCTCAACCTGGTGAGGGATATCAAAGAAAAGCTTATTACTAACATCATAGGTAGTGTGGAAGGATTAGATTTACATTATCTGGCTACTCCTGGCTACCCAGGTTCTGGGTTGGGTTGTTTTTTTTTTTTTTCCCCCAGTACCAATAAGTTTTTATTTATTCACTGTATTTTCCCCAAGGTAAACAGAGAAGGGGAAAGGGTCAGCATATGTGTTACCAGACAATAGCAAGTGGGAAAGGAAGTACCCAGCATAGCAACATCAACCATGCAATAAACACTCCTCGGAGAGGGAGTCACTCAAGCCCACAGGGGCTCAGTCTCCTACAGGTCAGAAATGAGCCGAGGGGATCAGGGAATGAACAGATAAGTACAAGGTTTCCCACCCCTACCTCCCCTCCCCATAAATTCAAGACTTCACACAGAGCTTTGGTTTCTAGCTGTAAACATGGAGCTACATAAATAATCTTGTGGGGGTACCTGGGTGGCTCAGTCGATTAAGTGTCTGCCTTCGGCTCAGGTCATGATCTCAGTGTTCTGGGATCGAGTCCCATATCGGGCTCCCTGCTAGGCAGGGGGCCCTGCTTCTCCCTCTCCCCCTCCTTGTGCCCCGTCTCCCTAATAAATAAAATCTTTTTGAAAATTCAGTAAAAAAAGTAAATAAATAAACAATCTTGTAGCCACTTGACATAAGTTTCTTGCACCTGCACGAAAGTTCCTGAGTGACTTGAATATACATTCATCTTCCCTTTCTTGGTCTCCTGACCGTACTTTCTACATAGAAGGCCCCCCTCATTGCCTCTGCTTCTCTCTACCCTAAGAACAGAGATTAAAGTAGGTTTGCTCCATCCAAATACAAGTGTATGAGTACAAATCACATCAAGGAATGGTCTTGACACAGGAGACTGGGAACAAGGGATGGAGTGTTCTTAGCTTCTTCAGGATTTAAATGTGTATGTGTGGGAGCCTTTTGGGGGGGAAGAGGGGATAGGGTAGGAATCAAGATTTTAGGGCAGAAGATCTGGCCCCAAATAAGAAATAGGGGAAGAGAAACACAAGAGAAAGGATTGTTCAAGACCCGCAACTTCAAGAGGGGTGACCAAGCTGTGTCCCAGGTTCTTTTGCAGGTGCAGAACCTTTTGTCAAAGATACTTTGGCTATTTTTCTCAATACAAAAAGAAGTTTATAAGTAATAAAACCCCAAAATAATATAGAGAAGACCAACACATTATATTTACACAAACCAGGCCACCTAGCAATCACCCAACCAGCTATTCGTGAGGTCTTACAAAGCCCAGACAGATACGATAACTAGAGGGGGGCAGCGATTGGGGGAGACAAGAACATAGAATCAGACACACATCACCCAAAGCTCTCTGTGGCATTTGCCCCGTTTCAACACAGTGAGGCAAGTTTGTGGGGATCTCACAGCGTGTCAAAGAAACTTTCTTTTCTTCTTTAGCTCCCAGGACACTCATCACCACCACAGCCAGGCAAAAGACCGGCTCTGGGCACCACGAAGAAACCATGACTTATGGTCTCTCCAGAAGCCAACAAGAAAAGTCCAGAATTTATAAAATAGTTTCAAAAATTTAGCCTTTGCTTCAAAACCCACCCCTGGGCAGCTCAAAATGGATACAGAGATATTGTGCTTAAACCTATTGTTACCACTCATTTTTTAAACACACACACACACACACACACACCCCCTCTTGTGCATGGTAGGTCCAGCCGGATCCCGTGAAGGATGGATCTGGTATGCAAAGTGAGTCCCATGCCCTGGGATCAGAAGTCTGGAACAAGAATCCTCTATTACATGTATAGACAACCCTCAGCTAATCCCGGCTTCTCCTCCCACTTTTCACCCAGTGCAGACTTCCCTCGCCCTCCTGCACCACCTGTTCCTGTTCAGACCAATTTCCAGTCTTCCAGAAGAAGGAGATCAAGTCAGGGGGCAACTGAGCTCAAACCTAGTTTCCCACGAAACACTGCAGGTGGAGGGGTTTCAAGTCATTTGCCCCCCCGCGCCCCCAAACATGAACTGGGGGCTTGCCCGGCGTCCGTGGACACGAGGCCACTGTACTGCGTGGTGGCCTAGATCTCCACGGGTTTGCAGCCCCTGACCCCCTTTGATCTGTGCTTCTGCACGTCCTTCCCTTTGGGGGCCTCTCACTCCCGATACAGAGCACCCTACCACCCCCGACTGATACCGGGCCCTCAGCGGACTCTGGAAGGTGACCTCCACTGGCTCACCCCCCTGCCGGCTCCGGAAGCCCTCCCGGGCAGCGTGCTCGGTGCACAGAGACATCCAGCGAGGAGGGGGCGAGGGTCTAGCGTGAGCCCCGCGCAGGGCAGTGTGGACGGGAAGCCGAACCCCGCGAGCACCGGGAGGCAGTGTGGGCTTCACTGCGCCCCGGGCGGGGTCCTCCGGAGCCTCATCCGGCAGCTGGGGACAGCCACCTTCAAACTCTGCTTTGACCCAGAGCCCCTGGTAGTTGGCTAAGCCCTGCCCGCCCCCCCGCCCCCCATGGTTCTGTTATACCCACTTTACAGATGAAGGAGGCGAGGGTTTAAAAGCTCCGTGAACTCATCCAAAGTTACACAATCACTCAGGAAACCAGCAGGGTGTTGTCAAGCAAAATTGCCATCTTTCAGGATCTTGCCGGGACTGGAAAAGCGTGTCTGACCTCTCCCCACCTTGAAGTTGGGGTTTAGGGGAATAGGGTTTGGGCAGCCCCTTTGAGATCTCTGGCACCAAACAATGTCACAAAGACACAGCTTGGAAGATAGGATCAGAGCCGTCCGGATGAGGTTGTTGGGGCAGGATGAGCCTCACTGGTATGCCCAGTGAGTGAGTGAGCAAGTCAGGCAATGCCCCCCACTCTCCTCCTGTGTCCCAGGCACTGTGCGCGGCTCCGGCTTACAGACGCTGATAGTTCCTGGAGCCTCCTGTCTAGAGGCAGACATAACTGAGACAGTGCCACCGTCAGATGGCCAATCACAACTTTGACAGATGCCGCTGGGAGAAAAGGAAGAAAGGCAGCGGGACAGGAGGGTGTGACCTCATGTGGGAGGTCAGGAAAATGACCCCTGACCTAAAATCTGGAAGAAGGAAGAGGATGTGAAAGGCTTCCGTGGCCGCAATGAGCAAGAGCAGTGGGAGACAGAGGGGTGAGCAGGGCTGCTGAGCCTGGGGTGGAGCTCAGGGGTGGATGGAGAGTCGGGGGGGGGGGGGGGGGGGGCGTCCCTGCAGCTCTACAACAAGGCGGCAGCTTGCAAGTTTGCCATTTGAGACAGAACCAGCACTTGTGATTCCAGAACTGAGGACTGAGAATTTGCACAGCTGCCTGGGGTTGCTTAAGCAGAATTTTTGTTACCTTGGAGGCGAATTGTTTCACGTCTACCTGGCCAGATAACCCTGGCTGTTTTGGGGGTTGTCTGGATAGTTCTGTGGTCTGCATGATGCATCTGCCCAATGACAGCCCCCTATAGTGATTTCCATGGGAATTTGCAGAGATCTGCATGCTGGAGTGGAGGGGGCCAGAGGGATTCCTCATCTCCGGGTACTCCTGGAAGTGGGCGTTGAGGGTCCTGTTCCTTAACACTCAGATGACACCTTGGTTTTGTCAAAAAGATTTTGTAATGATGGGTAAAAAACAAAAACAAAAAACTTTTGAATAAAAATTTTAAATGAAGACTAAGTTTCTAGAGGTATAGGGTATGTTGGCCCCAGAAAGTGTTTCACTAGCATCCCTTGGATCTACTGGTTGTTACATGGCCCTAAAGACCTTGAGGAGTCCTGCTCTGTATGAGTAAATTAACTTTAGCTAGGAGAAGAAAAGTTCTCGGTTACAAAACCAAAGCACAAAACACCAGTCAGCTGGTCCTCCAAATGCATGAGGCCGGCTCAACACAAATCCATCCATGAAAGGTGCACCAAGGTGAGCAAGAGGAAATGATCCCTTGTTCAATAAAAAAAAAAATTCATTTTTTTCACCTTGTTCACTTTGCTCCCAGGTGGCCACCAGATGGCACTGTTTCTCCAGTCCTAACTGGGCCTCTGCCGGTGGAAAAGATTTGTTATCCCTGTGGAAATATATCCCAGTCATTTCATAGTTTGATTCCCCCCCTCCCGCCTTTTTTTTTTTTTTTTTCCAGCGTGGGGCAAGTCAAGGATGAGATCTAAAATCAGGCAAATCCAGGTTCAAATTTTAGCCCTGCCCCAAATTAACTGTATCACCTTGGATTTAACATCTCTTTGAGTTTCCATTTCCTTGTCTACAAAATGAAGACACATTTCACCTGCCCTTTTTGGTAATTACGAAGAACAAGAAGAAAATACATCTTAACCGTTAATGTGCATAAGAATGGCCTGAGGAACATTTTTAAATGCATATTTGCAGCTTCCGCTCCTAGAGATGTTTCATTAAGTCCAGTGTTGTGCCTGGGAATCTGCATACTACCAACTACCTTCAGTAACTGTGATACCAAAGGACCGCAAGGCAAGGAACTGCCCTTTGCAAATACACGCCAGTGGGAGGAGAGAGGCTAAGGCACAGAAGTTATTCTTAGCTTCCCTTATAATGGCATTTATGATTTTCTATTTTAAATAAAAGCTCGACAAAATCTCCACTGCTCACAGATTAACTAATGAGGGCAGAAATCTGTATTTTGTTCATTCTCTTAGGTTCGTAGCCAGTATCTGAAATATTTCTCTGGTGATAAACAGACCTGGGACAGCCCGTAAAGCATCTCTAAAAGTTTTACCCCATTTATTGGTTCGTTTGGGTCATAGGACTTGGCAGACTCAATAGAATTGTCTTGAGCTTTGCCTTTGGACCCCTACAGGTTCATTTTTGCTTCCAGATAAATGACCCAGTGCCTACTGGTAATGGCTGAATCATGGCTTCATTCACCCTGCAGAAGAGACAAGAAGTTTAGCAATGAAGTTGCACAAACCCCCTGGAATTTTCTGTCACTGTGGCTAGGGAAGACCACCAGGACTTTTGACCGGTACTGGTAAGGTTTTCACAATTTCTAAGCAAAGACCCAGGCTCCCCACTCCTCCGAGGGTGCACCCCTACCGTGCTATTGCCCCAGCAGAGAAGGTCTGATTCAAAGTGTGAAGATAGCTGGCGAGAGAGGCAGTCTGGCCCCTCGGCCGCGGCCGGGAGGAAGAGCTCGGATTCCTTAACCACAGCATGAGGAGGTGACTCTTTCTACTCTTGTCTTAGGTAAGAGCAGACAGGGCTGTTAGCAAAAGACTGTGTTCAAACTTCACACTGGATGGAGAAAAGAAGGTGTTAGAGGATTTTGTCTCAGCAACTATTTACTGAACAACTACGATTTTTGAGCCGGGCACCATTCCAGGCTTTTCACTAAAGGGTTAATGCAATATCCCAGGACTCTGCCGTGGTAGAGCTGAGATTCCAGCAACAGGAAGCAAGAAGCAATCCATGGGCTTGATTGCACTTTGGAGGGCCCACGAAGACCGTTTGCTGGATTGGCAGAACCCTGAATCCATGCGGGAAGGGCACTCCACGCAGCACTGTCTACACCCATCCTGCCAAGTGTGTGTAGTGCAGGTTGTACTCTGCTCTGGGGTGTTTACTCTACTCCTCCAGCTCTTGACTCTTCCTGTGCATCATACCTTACTCATTTTTCCACGGAGAAAGGACTTTCTTAACAACTTGGAATTTGGAAAGTCCCTTCCTCCCCCCTCCACCCCCGCCACCTTGTTATTAATTGAGGTGAAATTCACATGGCACAATATGGCCCATTTTGAAGTATACAATTCAGTGGCATGCGGCATACTCCGTGTTGTGCAACCAACCACCTCCTTCTAGTTCCAAAACATTTCACTACTCCCAAGAAAACCTCTGCACCCATTCAGAAGCCACTGCTCACTCTCCCCTCCCTCGAGCCTCTGGAAACCACCACTCTGTTTTCTGTCTCTGCAGGTTTAAAACTATTCCACGTCACTCATATAACATACGGTTTTATATGCCTGGCTTCGCTCACAAAAGTGCACTGCTCAGCACTACAAACATTCCAGAGAAGGTGCAGGTTTTAATCCCCGCACAGCCCAAAGAGCAGATACAGTAGCAGCAAGTTAACTGTCTGAGAGTAGCAAACTTAAAGGCTTTCCGATGTGTTCAGCGTCAGAGGGGGGGAGCATATATAATGCGGCCAGACTTGCATATCCTAGAGCTAGTTTGCTCTGGATAAAGATCCAGGATCCAGATGATAACAGTAAAAGCTTCCTTCCTGGCCATAAAAACCAGCGCTTGAATAGGGAAGTTTACCGAGATGGTCTCCCATGGGGAATGGGAATGGGGTAGAGCATCTCAGAGGCTCGGGGATTTGAGATGGTCTCACACTTCCGTTTACAGAGTGTTATCAACTGGTCCGTGCAAGTACCCTTTCTACTTTTATTTTCACTGGTGCATTTTATTCTCCAACTTTGAAGCATGTGTTATTACCCTCATTTTTTTTTAAGATTTATTTATTTTAGAGAGAGAGAGCACAAGTGGGGAGAGAGGGAGAGAGAGAATCTCAAACAGACTCCCACGCTTGATCCCAGGACCCCGAGATCATGACCTGAGCCAAAATCAAGAGTCGGTTGCTTAACAAATGAGCCACCCAGGTGCCCTAGCCCCATTTTAAGAAGAAATGGAGGTTCCAAGAAGACAAAGTTTGTGCCCATTCACGCATCTTTCTGCTGACAATGCAGACTGAGTTTTTATACCCTAGAGAGATTCCTAAGTCATGAGCAATGTCATTTGTAGGAACGCTTAGTCACACCCTCGCTGGGCGCCTAGAGAGCTTTTACTGAGTGCCAGCACGGTATGAGATCTAGTGTTAGATAAGCAGTAAAAGCCCCTACCTGGAGAAGGCTCCCAACTGGCACGTAGCAAAGGTGACCAGAACAGGCTCAGTTCAGCCAGGAACCTCCTATCCCTTTACATCCACCGTGCATGTGTGCACGAGTGCGCACGTGTGTGAATTCTCTACTCCGCTTCAAATCGACAAAACGCAGTGGTTCCTAATGAGCGCTAACGTGGTGTTCTTTGTGTCCACGTGATTCTTTCACGATTGCCCTTGACACAGTGATTGAGGTGGCAGCTAACTGGCTTTAGAAGCACGCGCCCATACACACGCATACAGAACCGTATAATATTAGTTTGTTAATTCAAGAACTGTGTGTTGAATAGGTATCCAATGATATCCCTGGTACTCAAATTCTAGGGGTACAGTAACAAGTAGGATAGACACTTCTCAGGGTGAAAATATATAACAGGAAACATCTATGGTAATTAACTAAATAATGTATTCTCTAATAAGGAATATCAAGAAAAAGTACATGTGCTATGAATTGGTATAACAGAGAAACTTAATCTAGAATGAGGTGGGGTAGAAGATCAGGAAAAGGCTTCTCAAGAAAATGACATCAAACGTGTGTCCTTCCACATCTAAATGTATCTCTATATAGATGTGAATAGATATTCACAAAAACTTAAAGATGATTATCTCCAGCTAGTGGGCATTGGAATTATGTGGGATTATTCTTTTTCTTCCACAAAAGGTAGATTTTATTTTTTTAAAAGATTTTATTTATTTTTGTGAGAGAGGGAGGCAGAGGAGAAGCAGACTCCCCGATGAGGGGGGAGCCTGACGCAGGACTTGATCCCAGGATCCTGAGATCATGACCTGAGCCGAAGGTGGGTGTTTAACCGACTGAGCCACCCAGGCACCCCCTACAAAAGGTATATTTTAAAGGCAGTGCCTCTGCAAATAAGGCACATACACATTTGTTGAGAGTTACAGTCAAGAAGAATCAAGTCAAATCCATCGCTGGGTGAAACCATCCTGATTTTGTATCTCTGATTTTATAGCTTTGACTTAGTAAGGAGCTATTTGATGTTCACGGAGGAACTTAGGAAATCTCAAGTTTCATTTTTCTGAGAAGTGGATTGCAAAATAGCCATCACCGACTCAAAAATGGACGGTGTCCGCTGGACATGAACTGAAGCCATCACAGGAGGCTAATTTTCCTGTACCACCAGGCAGCTAGCATCTTCTATGAAGCACCCACACTGGCCAGAGCACTCCTACCGCGTGGGTATACAAAGGAAGATACTGGCCAGAGTTTCCACTGCTTGGAAGCTTGCTATCTAGTGGGCAAAACAAGCCAGGTGCCTAAAATCAGATCCTGAGGGCACATGGTCTGCATTCTCTTGTTTCTGCAAATAGCTCAGAATGTCAGGCAGAACATTTTGACCTTGTCATTTAATTTAACCTTGGTGGCAGTGAGTGTGCATGAATCACCTGGCAGGGTACATTTAAATTTTAGAGGACTGTTCTCATGCCTAAGAGTGTAACTCAGAGGCTCAGTGCAAAAATCTGAACTCCTAACATATTTCTCCAGTAATGAATTGAGGATTCTCTCCCTCTCCCTCTGCCCCTCACCTCCCCACACGCTCAAATTCTCTCTCTCTCTCTCTCAAATAGATAAATAAATCTTCTAAAATCCATGTGGAAAAAGGGTTAAAATCACCTCCTTGGACAGTAAACATTGCTGGGCACCTTCCCAAGTGCCATGTCCTCATCTGGGCACTTTACATACACTGTTTCATTCCCACAAAAAGCTGTAAACTAAGTATTCTACAAATAATGAAACCGAGGTTCAGAAAAATTAAATATTCCCTCCTCCGCAGAAAGCCCCCGTACAATTCACCCATTTAAAATGTATAGTTCATTTTTTTCCAGTAGATTCACAAAGTTGTGCAGCTATTACCATAATCTAAATTTAGAACATTTTCGTCACCTCCCCACAAAACCCATACTCATTAGCAGTGAGTCCTCATTTCCTCCCCCTCAGCCCTAGGGAAGCAGTAATCGATTTCCTGTCTGTATTGTGGACATGGTACATCAGGGCAATCATGTAATATGTTGCCTCTCGTGACTGGCTGTTTTCACCTGACATATTATTTTCAAGGTTCATCATGTTGTACTATGTATTAGCACTTCATTCCTTTTTATGGATGCATGATAGTCCACTGTGTGGATAGTCCACTGTGTGAGTTTCCAAGCAGTGGAAACTCTGGCCAGTATCTTCCTTTGTATACCCACGCGGTAGGAGTGCTCTGGCCAGTGTGGGTGCAATCCACTGTGTATCACTTTATTTATCAGTTGATGAACATTTGCATTGTTCGCACTCCGGGGCGATTAGGAATAACACTGCTACGAACACGCATGCGCTAGTTTTCTGCAGACATATGTTTTCCTTTCTCTCTTTCTCTCGGGTATATACCTAAGACTAAGCAGAATTGCTGGATTATATGGTAAACTGGTCTGTACAGCACTCTACAGCCAAGGTTACCGTCCCAATCTCCCCACATTATCCCTAACGTTACTGTCTGTCTTTTTGATTAGAGCTAGCCTAAGTGAATGTGAAGTGGTATCTCACTGCGGTTTTGATTTGCAATTCCTTAATGACTAAGAATGTTGAAAATGTTTTTATGAGTGCGTTGGCTGTTTGTACATCTTCTTTGGAGAGATGTCTATGCAAATCCACTACCATTTTTCATCTGCTTGTCTTTTTATTATTGAATTATAAGAGCTCTTTATATTGTGTGGCTGTGAGTTACTTATCAGGTACATGATCTCCAATATTTCTCCTATTATGTGGACTGTCTTTTCACTTTCTTAACAACATCATTTGCAGCATGAAAGTTTTTAATTTTAGTGCAGTTCACTTTGTCTGTTTCCTTCTCTTGTCATTTGTGCTTTTGATATTTTATCTAAGAACCCATTGTGTAACCCAAGGTCACAAAGACTTGTTTCCATGCTTTCCTCTAAGGATCTCATAGTTTTATATCTTGCATGTAGGGCTCTGTTCTATTTTGAGTTACTTTGGGGATATGGCGTGACAGAGGAGTCCAATTTGATATATTTGCACATGGAAATCCAGTGGTCTCAGTACCCTTTATTGAGAAAATGATTCTTTCCCCTGTGAGTTGCCTTGGCACTTTTGTCAAAAATCAACTGATGATAAGTGCAAGGGTGTACATACTGTTTCTTAATTCTATTCCACCAATCTATATATTTATCCTAATGACAGTACCACCCAACTTTATCACAGTATGTTTTGAAATAAGAAAATATGCATATGCAACATTGTTCTTCTTTTTTAAAGATTGCTTTGGCTATTTGGGGTCTTTTGTATTTCCACCTAAATGTTAGTATCAGCTTGTCAATTTCTGGGGGAAAAAGCCATGCAACTGCAAAGCCAATTTATACTTTATCTTCCTTTTCTTGTTTGATATTAGAATATATAGATTATTGGCAGACATATATATTATTCAAGCTGCTGTGTTATTGAATAATGTTCCCATGGTCAGTTTTCACCAAAACATCATCAAAATGAAGACCTAACTATAGCAGTCAAAGATGGAAAAAACAAAATATCTGTAATATTACAGATTTTTGAAGCTATTGGAGCTTAATACCTTACTTAGTGCTATACTTCAAAGAGTTTTATACCGTCTTGGTGACTGATCACTGCATGGGAGTTAAGGTTACTGCTTAGAATCTAACATTTGAGATAAGAAAGCTAGCTGTTTTATTTTTAAAATTTAAATAAGTTGTTTCTAACTGGTGAGATGAGGATTCCAGTCTGCTTTCAGTGAGCACTTCTTCATAACTAACATATTCAGGTGAGAAGAGTATTCCTACCAATGAAAGATCAAGGTGTGCATAACTGAAATTCTTTTTTTTTTTTTTCCTTTTAAACTATATTTTTCAGCACTCAAAGGTGTCCGGAGTCCTGTGATTTTAAATAATTACACAACAGGAAAGTTGAGAAGAATTGCATAGATAATATTGCTTTCCTGCTAATGGAGCGCCTTATTTTCTAAATTCATTTGAGCAGTACTGACTGAATACATCTGATGAGGCAGACACTGTGCCCATCTGTGGAAATGTAGCAGGGGGAGCAAAGCAGACAGGGACTCACCCCGTGATGCCAACAGTCAGGTGGGGCAGACCTTCGTCCAAGCCTGCCAAGTTCGAGCAGAAGTTCCTCCCAAATCTCGCTGCATTCCTAGCAGAATGGCGTAGGCCAGTACATGGAACCTAGCATGTAAGATGTGTATCGGCCGTGAGGATTCGATGATGTGAATAAAGCCCCTGGATCTTACACATCCCTTCAGACTCCTTCATCTCCACCTATCTCCCGGGACCCGAGCTATCAGTACAGAACCCTAAACTCTGCTTGTGTCCCCCGTTCTGTTCCCAACGCCAACCCGTACCTTGCCCTGAGTGTGCTCGCTCAGCCCAGACTGACCACTTGCACGCTTGGGAGTTTCTGGTTCTGGTCACCATTTCCAGCACAGAACAGCACCTATGGGGGTTTGGGATCTAGCATCCCAGGGGGGTCACTGGAAGGGCTGGATTGACACACCCAGAAGTCCAGGGGCATTATCTCCTTGTGGGGAGAAAGTTGACCATTGGGAAACATCAATCGAGAGGAATCTGGGCAGATAAATTCTCCCTCCTTCCTCTTTCCTCAAGGGATAGTTTTCTCTGGCCGCTCAAATGGAGAATACCCAAATAGATATGTGTGGGGGGCAGCCCTCTGTGTCTCTTGGCGACTTGTCATGGAGCATAGAGTGGTAGACAGCATCATTTGAGGTGACCTCACCTCCTTCCTTCCCAGGAGTTCACAGACACACTTCAGCGAAGTTCAGGTAGAAATTTTCTTGCCATTACTGTCTTTCTTGGTCTAAGCCTTTTTTCATGTAGATTTGGGTTAGGAAATGGCTAAGACCAGTGACAGAGGCAGTGATAAATTAACAGAAAACTCACTCCTTGAACAACAGCCCAATGTTCCTGGACACATCTTTGTAGATTAGGCTCTCTGGGAACCTGGAAATGGTAACACAACAAAGAAACATCCCAGCTGTCTGTTCTACCCTGCTGAGGAATGCTTTCAGCTGCAAAATTCAAGCATCCTCCCCTTTTTCTCCTATTTTCCACATCCTATCTATCACCTATGCTGGTCACTGCGACTTACTCACATGTTTTTAATCACTTCCTTGCTCTTTGTCCCATTATCAACTTCTTTGGACTCTAATCACCAATGTTCTAGACAAAATCCTCAGAAATGCTGGTCAGCCAGCCTCCGGGGTCACCCTACTTGAACCCATACTCCAAATTGCCCCCAGACTAGTCTGTCCAAAATATAAGGCAGATTGCTTTCTCTTCTTCTCACAAAACCTCAAGAACTCCTCATTGCCTTAGAGGGAGAGCCTTCAGGTTAAACCCATTCTATGACCATCCACCCCTCCCCCAGCAGCAGAGTAATTACAAAACTGTATGATAAAGTTTGAGAGGGGACAGAGAAAAAAGAAACAGTCTTGCACTCAGGCTGGGAAGTGGGCACCATTGTAAGGGGGCTGTTGATATCTGACCAATGTCTTTTCTGAAAGTGGACTTAGAGTCCAAACCACTGACGCTTTGACTCTTCTTCCAGATAAGGATGTTCCCTCTGGTAGATCACAAGATGGCTCAGCCCCCACCCCTCCTTGTGTGAGGGTGGTGCATGCCCGCCGGGTGTGGGTGGCCATGAGACTCGCACTGCTCTCTGTGCAGAATTATAATTTCCTGCACCCTCTGAATTGTTGTCAGCCTCGGCCACGTGACTTCTTTGTCCAGTGAAGTGTGAACAGAGACATGTACCTCTTCCAAGTAGGACCTTTAAGAGCCAGACTGTGGTTCCTTCGTTGTCTTTTTTACCCTAGTTGCTATGAGATCAGCAGGTTGCAGGCAGAGGCTACTCTTTCGGTCTGAGTCCAGAACAGAGGTTCTTGGGAGTAGAGCTGCAGGGGCCCCACAGTGGACAAGTGATACGACTGGGAAGTGAACCTTTGCTCTTCTAAGTCTCTGCGCCTTGAGGGTTGATCGTTACTGTGGTAGAACCTAATCTCAGCGAATCCATACCTTCCTTTACAGAGTGTTTCAGCTCTCTGTCGCTGCTTACGATCCACCCCAAAAGTAATGGCTGAAAAGGACAACAGGCATTTCATTTGCTTACAAATGTGCAACTTAGGCAGGGCCTTAGGAGGCAGGGGGAGCTGGGAGTAGCTTCTCTCCACTCCATGAAGCATAAACCAGCTCAGTTTGGCAGCCGAGGGCTGAATCGGAAGATGGCTCGTTCTGGAACAGAAGCTGGCTCGCTCACTCACACGTCTGGTGCTCAAGGCTGCTTGTCACCGGATCTCAGCTGGACTGTGACCACAGCACCAATGTGCAGTTTCTCTGTTTGGCTCTTCGCCATCCTCACAGCATGGTGGCTGGGTATCAACCACAGCACCCCAAAAGGAGCAAGCAGAAGTTCTATCACCTCTTCTCCACCCAGCCTTAGAAGTCTTATAGAGGCATTTCTATATTGCATCTCATATCCTCAAACACACACACACACACACACACACACACAACTGTATTATTCAGGGTTCTCCAGAGAAACAGGATTACTATAACAACAGTATTTCTTCCGGGAAACTGACAACACTTGACTTAAATCTCAAAGAATTCTGCACCTAGACCCCCCGCAGACTCAGAACAACAGAGATGCCTGCCTGCCTGCCTGCCCTCAGATCTCAGACATGCAGCTTCACCCCTGCATGAGCCAATTCTTTAAAGCTCTTTTGGAGTTGGCTTGGGATTCTCTATCCCCCTTCCTTTGCGCCCCGCACCCCCCCACCCAGCGTGCTCTCTCTCTCTCTCTCTCTTTCTAAAATAATAAATAAATAAATCTTTAAAAAATGTAATACACTCATGGGTATTAATGAATAGTGGCTGTTATACCAAAAAAAATTCATAAGGCAGTTGGGGCAAGGGAAGTTTATAATGAGCATTTAATTTAAGATACTCTGATTACAAAGAAAAAATCAAATCCATTTCATGGGAAAGAAAATTAAATTCTCACAGAATGTAGAGGCAAAGGAAAAAAATAATTAGGAAAAGTTAAAAGGAGATGACACATCTTTGTCATTAAAATGACTGTAGAATATACTCTGACATGAAATAGCTTTTTTTAATCCAATCGGCTAATAAAACAACCTTGGTAGGAGTCAGGGTATCATCTAACCACATCATGTGACATATCTGAAAGAAGTTAAGAAAGATATGAACCCAGAGGAAGCGCTGAAAAAACTAACCCCTTGCGATGAATATTAACTTGGAATCTTCCATTATCTTCATAATTATCCAAAAAGAGTGTGTGTGTGTGTTTGGGAAGGTTAGCATTTCTCTGTGTGGGGGGCTCAAAAAGACTCATCTTGGAATTATGTAGCCCTCCGTTTTGCATGCTGGTTCCAACTTTTGACTGATAGCTGCATTAAAGTTTTCAATTGTCAACCCAGAAACTGCAACCTGTTGACATGGTAACTTCAATTCACCTGGAAGGTAACCTAAGTTCATCTTTTTTTTTTTTTAAAAAAAAAAGATTTTATTTATTTATTCATGAGAGACAGAGAGAGAGAAGCAGGCTCCCAAGGATCAGGGAGCCCGATGTGGGACTCGATCCCAGGACCCTGGGATCCTGACCACCTCAGTTCATCTTATAGGTAACCTCATCTTAACAGAATAACTCTGGTTTCTTTTCCTTCCTTCCTTCCTTCCTTCCTTCCTTCCTACTTTCCTTCCTTCCTTCCTTCCTTCCATCTTCCCTCCCTCCCACCCTCTCCTCCTTCCTCTCTTCCTCCCTTCTTCCCTTCCTTTGTTGATAGATCTTGCCTTAGGCTTATTCATAAAATGCCACAGGAGGATACCAGCCCCATGTAGACAGCAGGCCAGGGTCATCCTAGTCCTTTGTCCTCATATCAGCAGACAGAGTCCTCTATTCGGGAGCCTTGGCGGAGGCCTGGGCACCTTCTTGAGCTGGAGCTGAAGCTGAAACTGGGCCAGAGCTACAGTGCAGCTTCAGTTTTGATCTGAGCCCTGGCCCCATATTTTGGCCAGCAGAGCCCGAGACTCCTGGGATGTGAGCATGAGCTTCATGAGCATGCTGCCCAAGCTTGGGGTGGGCGATGTCGGCAAGTTCATTGAGCCTGTGGCTGACACCCTTTGCATGGTGGGCTTGACCTCTGTGGGCTTTGGGAGCTTGATAGTCTGCACACTCATGGCCTTGGTGTTGTTGGCCCGCGTCTTCCTCAGGCCCTTCTTCTGTGGCCCCTGATTGTTAACATAAGTAATTTTCAACCCTGGAAAATTAATACTAAAGTATAAATAGAATATGAGGATTTACCATTTGTGAGTTAGGCTTAAGAATAAGTTTTGTAATCAGTGGACTAGCCTCCTAGTATTTGAATTTAAAGTGTTTGCAGAGATAGTCATACTTATGTAAAAATATATGACCAGCAGAAACCAATAAAGGGCTCCCAATGGCCAAAGGTGGAACAACTTGAGTAACAAAATAACAGAGAATTGGATTATAATGCAAAGTAGTAAATAAATAAATAAATACTAAAATAAATAAAATAAATATCCACGAATCCACTGATATAACAAATGGTTGAATAAAAATAACTAGAGGAGAACAGACAACTCCTCTGTGCAGAAAAATTCCAAATAATTGGTGTAGATGCTCCCTAATTCTTCTGTGTGAGCTGCACATGGTAACTTCCTTGCAAAGAGAAGGGTATGGAAATACGGGGGGTAAAAGTAACTTTACAGTGGAGAAACTGGACAAACACTACCTCAGCCAGGTGATCAAAGTCAACATCAAAGTCATTAAGCATGCTGATAGCATGTAACCCGGATATGACGTGATTAAAAGGGCACTTCACCTATGTGATCTTCCTTCGCCAAATCCATAAGCCCAGTCTAATCAGGAGATAGCATCAGACGAATCCCAAGTGAGGGACATCCTACAAAACACCTCACTAGCTTTCCTCAAAACTGTCAAGGTCATCAAAACACAAGGAAATCCTGATAAACTGCCACAGCCCAGAGGAGCGACTGGAGACACATAACTAAAGGTGGTATGGTGTTCTAGGCGGGATCCTGGAACCGAATAGAGACAGTAGATGAAAACTAAAGAAATATGAATAAAACATGGACTTCAGTTAATACTAATGTGTGAATATTGCTTCATTATCTATACAAATGTGCCATACTTGTTAATAATACGAGAAACTGGGCGTTAGGTATATGGGAACTTCCTGCAAGATCTTCTCAGTTTTTCTGTAAATCTGTTGTAAAAAAAAAAAAGAAAAGTTTATTTAAAAAAAAAGTTCACTGTCCTCCAAACACAAAACTTCCAAAAATGGAAACCTCGGAGGGCAGTCCAGATCCAGTTGCTCAAAAAAGAGGAGAACCTATGTGTGAAAAAGTTCGAGAGAGATGCCCACGGAGGCTGTGCCCCCAAACTGTTATGCAGAGGCCAGTTACCTCGTTTCTTGAGTTCCTAAAGGCTTTTCTTTTTTTTCTTTTTAAAGATTTTATTTATTTGTTCATGAGAGACAGAGAGAGAGAGAGAGAAGCAGGCTCCCAAGGAGCAGGGAGCCCGATGCGGGACTCGATCCCAGGACCCTGGGATCATGACCTGAGCTGAAGGCAGACGCTTAACCATCTGAGCCACCCAGGCACCCTCCTAAAGGCTTTTCTGAAGTTGAGACAGAAATACCCCTTTGAGGGTCTAAGCCTTACGTCTTGGAAGCCTTAGAGAAAGGTAAGGAAGAGAGAGAGCGAAAAATAAGGAATTATACTCTTTCTTCTTGTTCTCTGGCTGGTGCATCTTACCTGTACACAACTTGTTTCTGTTAAGCCGAAGTTAGAGCTTTGCTTTTCCTTTTATATTAAGACAGTTTTGTAACTGTCAGTCCAAGCTAATCTTATCCCTTTCCTCCCTCTTGCTGTGTTGCATTTAGATTTTTCTGGGATTTGCCTCACTGTTTGATGCTGGATTTTGGATTGTGGTCCTGATGCCAAGAATTTGAGAGTGCTGTAACTGGGCAAGAATTTTGTTTCTACTTTGAAAAATGTAAATATAATACAAGACCCTATATATTTTATGTATGTTATCGTATAGATAAGGTACATATAACTATAACACAACACTGCACGATACAGTACAATAATAAAACATTTACGTACTCGCCACGTAAGTGTAACAAATATCAGCAATTTGTCATATGTGTTTCAGATACTTTAATAGAAGAAAAAAAATTAAAACTATATGCCTGGGGGGAAAAACACTATAAAAATACTCATAACACAAAAATTCCATTCTAAGATTTTTTCACTGTAGCTTGAATCAAGTTGGAAGTTAAAATGTACAGCCCCAGGAAAAAAGAAATGAAAATTATAGTGCAAAGCTCTGGGAAATAAAAAATTAATAGAAATCTGTACTCTTCAAAGGAGGGACAAAATATCACACACATTTCCCCTTGCAATTTCAGGAAGTAATTTACTACAAAACAATAGGGAAAAACTAAAACACAGCCTTGGGGCTGTCTTTCCTGGAAAAATACAATTGTGCACACACCCACACACACACACAAATTTGCCCCAGTGTTTAGTCTTCCTGGAACTTCCAACATCACCGAGAAGTCAAATTTACTTACTTTTAATTCCTTTGGCTCTTACTATCTAAACAACCACTACCTTATCATTTATTATATTCTTTCATGTAGACAGCTGAATGGTCTATATCATAACCCCACCGTGAGGTTGGGTCTCTTCACTGATCATTTTATAATTTTATATCTTTTCAGCCCAACTTGGTTGGAAATTCTTTAATAAGGGCTTGGTTGTCGTTATGATGTTGGAGCCCCGGAACCCAGTGATTTGCGAAGTTGTGCACACTGTAAATCTTCAATAAATACCTATTGCTTGATTGAGAGAACTGGTATTTTTAATGTGTAATCAGGGGTTTGTTTGCATTTTAAACTTCCCACATTAACTCAGAGCAAATGCCCTCTATCCTTGAGACCCTCACTAAAATTCTATTAATATTTGAGGGCCCAGGGGTGCCTGGGTGGCTCAGTCGTTAAGCGTCTGCCTTCAGCTCAAGTCATGATCCCAGGGTCCTGGGATCGAGCCCCGCATCGGGCTCCCGGCTCCGCAGGAAGCCTGCTTCTCCCTCTCCCTCTCCCCCTGCTTGTGTTCCCTCCCTCGCTGTGTCTCTCTGTCAAATAAATAAATAAAATCTTTAAAAATAAATAAATAAATAGAAGCCCATCTTAAGTCCATACTTCTAAAAGAAGCCTTTTCTAACCCTCTAAACCATGGACACTGGCATTTCTAATCCATACAATTCCTTTGGGAATTCACCGTGTACTTTTGGGGGGTTAATTCCTATTTTGGTTTATGCAGTGCATTGTACTTACATTTAAATTGCACTGTAACTTACATGCTCACATTTGTACGTTTTGTAACCATACTATGAGCAATTTGACGGCAGACATCCCAGGAAGCCTGCATCCTGAAGTCAGAGGCCAGCTGCTAACCCATTATGGGACCCCGATGTTGTGCCTGGAGGGGTGCCCCATAAATGTTTGTGGAACAAATAAATAACTTAAACCCTCCTATTCTCGGTTTCTTCATCTATGAAACAGCTGTAATTTATCTCACCTAGAGAAATAGTGGGAGGACCAAAAACACAATGTATCAAATGTAATCAACTATAATATGTTTATTTCAGGGCACATGTCTTTGCCTGCCTTTTTATTTGCCACAGATCGAGTGGGTTTCCTTTGTGGGGATCCCCAAGATATCTTTCTCTTTCCCTTTGAAGGGAAACAAACCCAATTCATTTTGTATTTCTTCTTTCACCGTACCCCATGTATTTCCTTCATGGTTCTTGCCGTGAGGCATAGTTTTTGGTGTGCCCATCACTGCTTGATGGTATTCTTCCCTAGACATTCAAGCACATCCGAGTCGTGTTTACTTGTGTGACTCACACTCACCTCACCCTGAGCCTAACAACCTGTTTGCACCCTCTTCTGAGTATTATCACTTCGGAGCTGCAAACGTGTGGGTTGCACTCCTGGGTCATTTGTGGAAGTCACCCTCAAGACAAAAGGACACAATCTACACTTGTAATTGTGAGATGAAGAGATTGACTTCTTCCTCCCCGGGGAGGTGTTGAAGGGACACTGGCAGGGGTAAGTGGGAAATGCCTCCGGGGAAATGGAAAGTGACTGGCTACACGTCTAGTAACTCCTTCAGGACAGAAAGCATTTCTAAAGGACCTTCTTGAGCAGGAGTTTTTTAAATATTTGAGCCCATGGGAATATTTGAGTGAGTAAAAGTCTGTTACAAATGCAGATTTCCCGGGCCCTCTTGCTGGGAGACTGATTTGTTAGGGGTGGTGCCCAGGAATCTTCATTTTAATGTCATAACGCTCCCCCTTCCCATTCTGTCGATGCTGAGGGTCCTCTGGCCCCAATTCAGGAAGGATCATTAGGCGACCAAGAGTTCTTTTCTCCAAACTGGTCAGCACCTTCCTGGGCCAGGTCAGTCTGAGAGCGACATCGAATACTAATGGGGCTGGGAGGATGATACTTTCACTGCTCAGTTGGTTGCTTTGGCAACACGAATTCTAGCAGAACAAGAAAAACAATAGATTCAGTCATTCAGATCCTTGGGAGTTTACAGGATGGGCTCGGGACTCAAAAATTCTGTCCAGTTCTGCACGACACTTTTATTAGAGTGTCGTGCAGAACTGGACAGAGAAAAGAAGATCCAGATGGTGAAGGATTTAGAAACCACGACTCATGTGGGAGGTGCTGAAAGACCCGAAGGCTCTGAGGCCACAGGGAGGGAGCTGTCCTCAGTTAGCCACTGCATTTCCCACATAACTTGGGTGTGTGGAGGGGCATTCATCCTGTGTGGCTCCGTAAGGCAAAATGTATTTATCCCAGCAGATTGTCCCCCCACCCCCACCCACAGCTCAATGATTTGTCACAAACATCACTGTGATCACAATGACATCAACTTATAGAAAAAATAAATTGAAATGATGATCAAAATTTGGTTAAATCTTTGAAACAGAGACTAATATTTTCCTCTCTAGTAATTCCAAATTACCCTTGTCCTTCCCTCCTTCTGTCTCCAGGTCTTTGCTCCCCGAGTTTCCACTCTCTTGGGTGTCTTCCCTCCTACTTCTCCACCTGGTCACCACCCACTTATTCTCTAAGTTAGACAACTCCTCCAGGAAGCCTTCCTTGATTTCCAGGCAGAGCTAATTCTCTAAGGCATTCTTGTGGTTCTAAATGTCTTGCAAGAGAGGGGCGCCTGGGTGGCTCAGTCGTTAAGCATCTGCCTTTGGCTCAGGTCATGATCCCAGGGTCCTGGGATCGGGCCCCGCATCGGGCTCCCTGCTCCATGGGAAACCTGCTTCTCCCTCTCCCACTCCCCCTGCTTGTGTTCCTGCTCTCACTGTGTCTACGTCTGTCGAATAAATAAATAAAAATCTTTTAAAAATAAATAAATAAATGCCTTGCGAGAGAAGCACTAGCTGTGCTTCTGTTTCGGGCTGTCTTTTCCAAGATGCATATATAACAAGGAGCCTTGGAAGATAGATATAACGTCTCCATCTGAAAAACTTATGGCTTATTGTGTAGTGGGAAAGATTCAGGGTCCCTGACCTCGAGGGACCTTGGCTGTGAAGCAAGCCCCCTGCTCGTGCAGCATCCACCCAGATCCCTCTGTGTCACCCTGTGGGAATAGCTGGGCAAGGGGAAGTGATACAAACATGACATTCATGTTTGTGTCATGAGTAACACAGTTCTTTATCTTTGACCCGGAAGTCTGGTATCTTCTGGAAGCTTCCATGAAACTGTTGGACTAAAGTGTTAGCTTGCAAGGAGGCCAAAATCTCAGACCCTCACGGTTCTTCCTAAGTAGTGCCCCTGTTGACGGCTTTTATCATAGTATTATTCATAGCCCATTTTGAAATAACCAGCTTATATTATGATAACTTCAAGGGAAATGACTGTTTCCTTACTCATCTTTGCTCTTCCAGTATCTAGTATATGACAAGCACTCTCCTCATAGAAAGACTTCTACTTAAGAACAAGTGAAGCTTCAAAATCTTGTATACATAAGGCTACTTGCTTCAAAGTGTGAAGTGACCCTATTTAGCAAAGAACGCGATCCCTGAGTGGTGGGAAGAGTTAACGTGGTTTTGCTAGTCTATGTGCCTTGTGTGAATCAGTGAGTTTGTAAATTTAAAAATGTATAATTAGAAGATTTTGGTTGACTTCAGCTGAACTGAGCATTCAATAAGTTGCACTGAATTAAATTATTATTGTTTGCAATTCTTCCCTCTAAATGTACTTGTTGAAAGTAAAAAAAAAACTTCCTGGAGGGGAGAAGACTAGGAGGGGTAAAGGTGAGGGTGAAGCCATGAAGACATCAAGGGCAATTTAAGGACATATATTTAGAGTGGGGAGAAAGGTCCCTCAAGGCGTGAGAAACACTTTGGTTCAAGGGAACATTATTAGGTTCTTCCAGCCAAGGCACCCATTGGGAACTCCCTGCCAATATTTTCCAACTAACTTTTACTTCTAGATGTTTTGTAATGGTCATTATCATCAACCTCCCATGTCTTCTTTAATTTAGCACTGTGAGCCATAAGAATACATGACCCAGAATGAGAAATAGACTTCACCCCAACACACATCCTTAGTGAATATTGACCAACTATCCAAGCATTCTTTCCTTCTAATCCAGGAGTCTGTTTCTCCACCTAGTTCTCTAGTTACCCATTACCAATTAAGGCACGTTGATACAGGCATTAAATCTATATGCCATTGCAGACAGATCCTTCTGGAATAATTTTTTGGAATGTAATATAGCTAAATGATAAATCCTGCCCAAAGAGTAACCCTGAATGGATAAGGAGCCTAGTCATCTGGCCCTGCAGAAGAGCAATCAGAGAGTAACTTTATTTTTTTTTTTTAAAGATTTATTTATTTTAGAGAGAGAAAGCATGAGAGCTGGAAGAGGGGCAAAGGAAGAGAGAGAATCCTCAAGCAGACTCCCCACTGAGCATGGAGGCAGACCCAGGGCTCAATCCCATGACCCTGAGATCATGACCTGAGCAGAAATCAAGAGGCGGCTGCTTCAGGGACTGAGCCATCCTGGTGTCCCAGACAGTACTTCTAAAATCAAGAATCAAACTCCCACAGAGATGAGAAGCAGTTTCCATGCAAAGCCAGACATACTTGACCACAGCTGCCCTTCTCACTGCTTTTTCCTCACAGATAAAGGAGGAGAGGCAGAAAGAAGCAGGAAGTGTGGGCGGGGGTGGGGGGTCGGGGAGGATGTTCCTATAATATCAGAAACTCACTAGAGAAGAACTTACTGGAAAGTAATGTCTCCTAAAAGCTCTCCGTGGCACGGTGTATACCGCTTCTGAAGCTTCCGAGTGCCTTTGGGGAAATGCATTGTATATTCCTGGGGAAAACCATCAAATGGGTTTACCACCCTTGGGTGTTAGTGAAGATAGGAGAAATGGAGGACTGGGTTGTTTTCCAGATGCCCTCGATGGCCTTGCAGAGCGTGCTGTTCTTGCCCATCGGTACGGAAGCCTTCCCGGGAGGGACACGGGGACGGCAACACCGGCTTGGGCCCCCCACTGTCTGCTCCCAGGATCTCATAGGTGGGTGACCTCAAGGAAGAAGGTGGACCTCCAGGTCACTTGTCTTCCCTGGGCATCCTGGTGGTACATCAGGAGTGGCCACATAGGGTTGAAAGATGACGTCCTTCTTACCAGGACACCCGGCCTGAGGAACCCCAATATTTTCAGAGAATCTTGGTAGTCAGGCATAAAAGCAAATATTTATTTACAAGAATGTTTGCTCCAGTATGACTCAGAATAGAAACAAATCTAGAAAAAGCCTGAATTACCAATAATAGGGGCTTTGTTACATAGTTTATTTGATGTCAGTACATTGGGATAATACTACTTAGTTATTTTAAAAATCACATTTAAATGGAAATTTTTTCACGTGAGAAAATATCTCACTGAAATATTGTTAAGAGACAATGAAAGCTACATAAGACTGTATACAATATCTCCATCTTATGGCATATATGCTTGATATTTAGGTGGTTAAGATCATGAATGAATTATTGATTTTTCTCTCCTCTTTTTATAACTAAAAGATTTTTGTACATTAAATAATGATTATTGGTGCAATCAGAAAAAGTGTACATTAATAAAATAGTGATAAAATTTTCTTTTAATTTCCTGGGAAGGACAGTATGGCCTTTTTGAGAAATGAAAGCAAGTTGGAGAGAAAACCGAAAGCCTAATAAAACAGGTACTAAGATCATGTTAGTGGGCAATAAAACTCAATACTATAAATTATAAAAATTTCCTTTCCCCTCAAATCGATCTATAAATTTAATGCAAAGCCAATTAAATTCCAAGCATGTTTGCGTGCATGTGGAAATTACTACAATGCCTCTCTAATTTCTGTGAGAAATGCAAAGAGCTGAGAATAAGTAAGACGATATTGCAGAAGAAAAACAAACCTGAAGGTCTTCTTACACTACTAGATATGAAAATTTTATAGGGCAGGTAAAACAGTGTCAGTGCAAGACCGATGGAGCAGAAAGGAGAATCAGACACAGACCCATTCATAGATGATCACTTGGTTACTGCCATGCCATGAGGAAAGGGAAAGGACTGTGTTCATAAGTGCTGCTGGGATGTGGATATCCATATGAACAGAAATGAATTCTCTTACTTCTCACGGCAAACCAAGTTGATTCCAGATGCACAGATGGTATGACAAAGTAATAAATCTTCTAAGTTAAAATATAGAAGAATGTCTTTATGGCTTTGAAGCAGGGAAAGATTTCCTAAATGAAATCCACTAAAAAGCACTAACCACAGAAGAGATACATTAGACTGCATTATAATTAAGAATATCAGTTCACCGGGGCAACTGGGTGGCTCAGTCTGTTAGGCGTCAGATTCTTGGTTTCAGCTCAGGTCAGAATCTCAGGGTCCTGGGACCTAGCCAGGCACTGGGCTCCATGCTCAGTGGGGAGTCTGCTTGAGGATTTCTCTCCCTCTCCCTCTCCCTCTGCCCCTCCCCTCGGCTCCGTCTCAAATAAATAAATAAATCTTTAAAAAAAAAAAGAATATAAGTTCATCAAACGATACGAATAAGGCAGTGAAAAGACAAGCTACAGAATGGGAGAAAATATTTGCAAAGCAGATATGCAGAATATATATATATTTATATATTCATATATAAAACCTACAGAATCAAAAGGAAAAAAGTCAGATAACCACAATAGAAAAAACTGAGCAAAAGACATGAAAAGACACTTTTCGAAAGGAGGTATTCAGATGACCAATCCTCACAGGAAAAGGTGCTCAAGTTTGTAGGTTGTTAGGGAAATGCTAATTAGGAACAATTAAAATACGCTTTCACGGTTACATGAATGACTGAAATGAAAGAGACAAGCAGTCCCGCGTGCTGGTAACATGGTGGCTCACCCGGAAGTCCCCACATGCACAGTGGGAGTGTATGTCGGGGTAAGTGCTTAGGTAAGTAAGCATAGTGTTTGCTGATATCTAGTAATTGAACAGGAGCATTCTCTAGGACCCAGAGATTTGTTTTGTGAAAATATACCCAGAAGAAATGCATACAGTTAGTCACCATCAAATACATGCAAAAATGTGCATGACAGAATTATTCGTGATAGCCCCACACTGAAACCAACTCAAACGTACATCGAGAGTCAAAGGGATATATAAATTACAGTGTTTTCATACAACCTAAGTAGAACAATGCTATATGCAAAAAGGTAGGTGCTTTTTAGAAACATAATACTGAACAAAAGAAGCCGGTATATAAAACTCTTATTATTCCATTTCTGTAAAGTTTAAAAAAAGAAAAAAAAAACAAGAAAAAGTAATCCCTCTCTGATATATCAGGATAGTGGTTAGGTTATCCCTAGAAGGGGCATGCCTGATAAGGGGCATGAAGATGTGGGTAATGTTTTATTTTTTGATTCGGGTGCTGGTTACATGGTATGTTCACCTGTAAAAAAAAAAAATCAATGAGCTGAACCCTTGTATATGTGTTACACTTTAATAAAATGTATATTTTAAGAAAAGTTACTAAAGAAACCATTTGTATGTTATATTAAGTAGTCTGGTGGAAGGATGAGTTAGAATATACTTTTTTCAAAAAAAGATTAAAGGTAAACTTAGTTGCCAGAAAACCCAACTTGGCCTTCAGCTTCTATGTGTGTGGAAGTCTTGAAACCCAGGCAGGACATACATTCCAAACATGTTTTCCTTTTCATGTTTCCTGAGCTCTGATGTGGCTCTTCCAGTAAGTTCTTGACTTGACTCCCTTTGGTGGCTGTCTGATCTTGGGGCTCCTATCCTCAGCTTCTAGCCTGACTGCAGCTTGACTTAGTCTCATGTGTGACCCCAGGTCCCCATCCCCATGGACTGGCTACATGTCTAGTCTATAGCTTCATCTCCTCAGTTTTTGCCTTCTATAAGCAGACTCTGATAACTTACAATCGGAGTTGCTGAAATTCCTATTCAGATAAACCCTGAAAGGAAAATTAAAACTCTTTTTTTTTGAGAATAAAAACAGTTTCAGTTTTAATATACTTTTCAACTAACCATAAAGCGTAACACTGCACAACCTAAAAAGCATTTTTCATATACATGATCTCACTTAATACTCATGATATATATTTGTAATTATCTTTAAATACAAAAGAAATAACAGTCAACCCCTGCACAGCGCAGCGTTTGACTCTTCCCCCTGCTAAATTTCCACCTGACAGTAAGCTGAGCAGTGACCGCAGGTGACGCAGAAGACCGCCTATCACAGGGGAGGCTAGCTGACTAGTTTCAGCTCCAGCTCTCCCAACTAATCATTGGTTCAGATGTGGGCAAATGGCCTGTCCTCTCTACTGTGAGGGGCTTGGGGCAGTTATCCCCCACCTGCTCGTTCTGTTTCAGTTTGCTATTATATACTGACGTTGCTGAGATCAAATTATGCTTTTCCTGGAATTCAAATAATAAAGTCAAATAAAAGAGCAGGGTAAAATTCAAGGAGCTGTATTAACTGTGCAAACAAGCTTGTAAATGTAATCACTTGGAAAAGATACAAACAAATATCCACACAACTTTACATTCTAATCTCTATAGTGGTGATTTGTACTTTGACCCAACTAATGCAACGTACTTGGGTTTTTTATAAAGATTTTATTTATTTATTTGAGAGAGAGAGGAAGAGAGAGAGAGGAAGCATGAGTGGGGGGGTAGGCAGAGGGAGAGGGAAAAACAGACTCCCCACTGAGCAGGGCGCCCGCCACGGGACTTGATCCCAGGGCCCGGGGTCATGACCTGAGCTGAAGGCAGACGTTTAACCAACTGAGCCACCCAGACACCCCGGAAGTTAAAACTCTTAAAGAAGATTTATTTTGCAGACCATAGTTTCCTCTCTCCATCTGGCTTTTGTAAAACTCCCCAAAACGAAAAGCATAGACTCTCCATCACAGAAAAAAGACAGTAGGGCAAGAGTTGAAAATTGAAATGTCCAAAGAGGTCAGGCATTTGAAAAATGATGAAATGTTTGTAAAAACTTGTTTCCCATTGAAAGATAAACATATGCTCTCTTCCATTTTTTTTCTAAAATTATGCAACTGTCCATCTGAATTGGTGGAACAGAGAAATATGCATTTACTATACACATGAACAGGAGCCATGCAAATGAAATCATTCAGGGGAATGCCTCTTGGGGCAGACATGTACTGTAGGAGAGCATAGGGCTCATGTCTTGTCTACAATAGATAGATATTCTGTTCCACCTGTGTGATGTTGTGGAGAAATTACAGGCCTGGTGCAAGAAGAGATAGAACCTGTCTTTTTAGGTAAAATCTCCTGACTCATAAATTCTAATTTTAAAAAATTTAAAAGACAGTGAACGTGTTTGGGGCTAGATTTGGCCCATGGAACATTAGCTTGCAACCCCTCCTTTGAGCTAGTTGAATATTCATCAAATTCATCCCTTCATTAAAGAAATCTAGAAGAATATTGACAACGGAAATAACTAGAGATCTGGAGCTGCATACAAGCTTTGGACCAAGCAAGGAAGTGTCGATGTCAACTACTTTTTCTCAGCTTCAGACAGAGCCAGGTTTAGGAAGGGAAGCCAATTTGTTCATTCACCCAATGAACATTTACTGGGCAGGCACTCCCCACATGTAATTTGGTTCAACTTGGTTCAATTAGATTTATTTAATTAATTTCAAAAGGACAACCAATGTAAGCAGATCTATAAACTGAGAAAGCTTTGGGTTGAATGATAGGCCTGGGCTTAACAACATCCAGGAACCATGACCCTCTCTGGGGGAAACTTTTTGGCATCAGCTTTTATGGTAATCATTTGGGGGTTAGTCATGGAATCTAGAAGTAAATTAGAGGCCTCTGAAGGCTGACCTTTCAAACCAAAGTCTTGTCATTGCTCAATTCAAATTCAAGATAGAGAAACAGAAGATGGAGAGAAGGCTCAGTAGACACAAATGGTTAAATAAGAGTGAATCCATGCAGGATGACTTTGGAAGTGAGAAGAGCAGGGAGGGCTAAGGCTCTAAGAGCGAAGGAGAGATCTGAGAGCAGGATTTCATACATACATACCCAAGTGGTCCTGCTCCATTTCCCAGCTCAGTTTTGTTTTAAAGGGAAAGGCACAAAGAATAAAAATGTCTGTCATCCCAACAGCCCTTTCTCCCCCCCTACTCTTCCTAATGGGAGAGGGGTGGAGGTCACTAGTCTTTTTGTTATTGTCTCTGGGGTCTAGTTTTTCCACACATACACAGGCCAATCTTTAATAAATATTTTTCTTCTCACAATATCACCCAAAGAACCCAAACATTAATTCTTTCAAATGACAGCAATTACCCTTTGATGCAACATGAGTTCTCCAAGCTACTTAGGGGCTTCCCAGAGATGTTGAAGTTGCCAGTTCAACCCAGATTGAGTGCAGAGCCCAAGTGGATCTTTTCCTGGAAGCCAAGTGTGTCTTTCTGAACTTTGTTTACAGCCTTCAGGTTCTTCTCTCTTCAGTTCCAGCCGATTTTCTGACAAAGAAATACGAACGCATTCTTTCACAGTTCCAAGGTCAAGATCATAGAACAAAAGGTCCCCATGGTTTGTTCCTTCTTATCAACATTTTGTGTGGATGAAAAAGAATTGTTAAATTTCCCTGGATTAAGGTAGTCAAAAGTGGGTCTGATACAGAAAAGAAAAAAAAAAAAGAAAGAAAGAAATTTCAACTGGATTTTGTTTGCTGAGCCCTCATCCGCATTAGAAGGGAACGGAAATGCTTAGCAAATGTTCTCTGTGTGCCCATAACCTTCTCGGGCCCATAACTTCTCACCACACCCACTTCTTCCGTGCTAACATCTACTGATTCATGAATATAGGATGGTGCCTCAGGGAGCACAGCATAAGGCTCCCTATCTCCTAGATTTCTCAGCAGTGACAGTCACTAAAAGAAGACAGTCTCCAAGGGTCACCAGCCTGATGGAGAAGTCATAGATTTAGAGTCAGACTTCCAGCTGGATGAGTCAATCTCAATAGCTTCGGCTTCTTTCTCTGCATAATGGGGATAAATATCCACGTTACGTAGTTGCAATAAATGTTTCAGTAAATGAGGAATATGAAATATCCAGAATGGCAAAGGAAGCTTCCAATAGATGGTGGCTGAATTTGAATTCATAAGAGAAATAGCATCCTGAACATTGATCACAATATTGTGTGCTATTCACAAAACTAAGAGAACAGGCGATCTGAATTATTTATCAATATATGACACTTTTCTTGGTTTGAAAAAGGCCTGAATGCTTTAGAATTTTACTAAACTAAGCACACATTATTTATTTCAGAAAAGATGCAGGCTCCAAGTTATGTTGTTAGAAACACCATCATAGAGGAACTCAAACACATCTTTCCCCCAGAGGAACACATCAAAGTTTTAAAATTCCAAATCCAGCTATCCCGAAAATTAATACAAAGGTCAAAACAGGACAATCTTTCTAGCTGAAAATCCTGTTTATTTATATTAATCCAAACATTTTAGAAATCTGAAAAATACGTTGATTACATTTTAAATATTCACTTTGGTCTGTTTGGTTCTACTTGGTTAAAGGGCTATGGAATCTGGCCAGGATTTTTTTTCTTAGAATCAAGGCCTCGTTCTCTGAGCAAGATCAAACCCACCATCTTGGCAGTCCCACAGTCTGGACAGTTTACTGAGACAGTATGTGTGTACTTTATTTTTAAAACAGCTTTTATTGACATATACCTACAGAAAAGTACGTACGTCCTAAGTGCACAGCTTACATTTATTTGTCAAATAAACTTTACAAATGGATCACACCCATGTAACCAGCACTCAAATTAAAAAACAGAATAACTCCAGCATCTCAGAAACCCCCTGGTGTCACCTCCCCAGCCCTGCCCATCCAAGAGTAACCTGATAGCATAGACAAGATGTGTCAGTTTTTTACATGTTATACAATGTGACTCATCTAGTAGGTGCTCTTTTTTGGTCTGGCTTCTTTGGCTCAACATAATGTTTGTGAGACTGATCCGTATATTTTGCAGATATCTGCAGATCAAGGTAGTATTTCATTGTCTGGATAGAGCACCATTTGTTTACCTACTGCATTGATGGATATTTGTGTATGGCGTGGGGGGGTGGGTTCCTTCCAGGTTTGGGTTTTTATAGATAAAGATGCAATGGGCATTCTAGTGCTCGTTTTGGGGTGAGCATAGGTATGCCTCTCTCTTGGTTGTATACCTAGAAGTGATATTTAGATGTTTAAAAATAAGCATAACTTTAGCTTTAGTAGATAATGCCTAAAAATCTATCCAAAGTGGCTACTTGGCATTGTCTGTCTTTTCCATATTCATCATTCTTCTGAGTGTGTATTGTTATTACATGGAAATCACGTGTGTATTTGAGAACAATTTTATTTGTAATAAAGAAAATGATATATCATCCTGGCATTGAAGAAATGTAGTCAGGAAAGTAATCTTGAGGCTCAAGAATAAAACTCCCACAGAGATGAGCTGCCTATATATTCTTTGCAAAGTTCAGACACATCTGATCACAGCACAGCTATGAGCTACTGGTCCTAGTTAGAGTTTCTGAGACCAAGGCTCAGATGTCTTGAAGCCACAAATAAGTTGGTTAGTTTTCCACAAAGTAATACTCTTCCACTCCAAAAGTGGCACACCTAATGTTTGCTAGTAACCTTGTAAATGGAAGTTGTCCAAGGCATATGGGATTGAGTGGGCAGATGGTTCACGAGGAAGACCAGAAAACTCAAATTTATGGACTTTTCCAATGGTGCCTGCATAAGATTCATCGTTATGTACTTGATATAAGAATTCTTTTTACTGACTTAATGTACTTTTTAAGGCTAGAGTCTGGGACCAGGCTGGCAGGATCTGACACCCGGGTCAACTCCTTACTAGCTGTGTCCCCCTCCCTGCCCAAGTTATTTAGCCTCTCTGTGTCTCAGTTCCCTCATAAATAAGATGTAGATAATCACAGTACCTGCTAAAAGGTTTGTTATGAAGATTAAATATGAGTTAAACGAGTCATATGAAGTGCTTAGAACAGTGCCTAGCACAAGGGACATTTTATATAAGTATTTGCCACTATTTCATAGTATTATGTCACAAAAGTATGCTCCATTACCTAAAATAACTCTCCAGTAGTTCTTAAATTCTGGCATCCTACATAGACAGACTCTCCTTCTAGAAAAGTCTGTGGGCAAAGGCAGAGGAGTTACCAGCCTTAGATCAGGACCAACTGAGGAGTTGTGAGTTACCAAGTCAGCCATGCAGATCAGGATGTGTTCTGGGTTCTCTTGCATCTGTGATATTCTCTAACTCTGAGATGGGGCCAAGAAGTGAGTATTGGAATAAGAGATATGACTTAATATCTGGGCTTGCTAACTTTTTGAACTTGGAACTTCTTGCCTATTTCAAGGATGAAATAGACCTCTTGACCAGAGAAGACCTATCATAGGGGAACTTACCCAGAAGTCAATTAAGAAATAAAGGTTAGTCTAGCTAAGCAGTCATAGATGTTAGGGTGCTTTGTTGAAAATAATAGAAAATCCAAGTCAAAATTGCCCAATGATAAAGGGAAATTCGGTGTGTGTAGATAATCAGGTTCTAGGCACATTTTGATCAATGTGCTAACTCCATTTCTCTGCAGTTCTTTTAGCAAAGCCCTCCTCCATCCTTCAGGTTGGAGGATGTGGCCACATGATTTGGTTCACATCCAAAGACAGAGAGAGCATCTCTTCCCACAGTTATTAAACCGAAGTCCAGCGAGGCAGTGCCACAAGACAGACTGAGGCCAGAGCTGTGGTGAAGAGAACTAAAATGATCTAAATGGTCTAATACAACCAGGATATACTCTGGAACTCGGCGTAGGAGGAACCACACCGAAGTCTCCACGCTGCTATGATTGGAGAAATGTGGAGTCAGTATGGCGGTGGGTGGGGACAAAAATGATGTCACGTCATCAGAGGAGGTCATGGCATTAATTTGGATGTGGAGAATGGAGCAGGCAAAGGTAGGACGGAATCACATTATAAAAAGGCAAGGAAATGTCTTAGGGACAAAAAACAAAGAGAAGGGAAAGAATCGGAGTCCCATAAAGATTATGTCTGAGGTCACCTTTATTTAAACCCTAAATGTTTTGGAGGAGAGAAACAAGGTTGCAGATTGAAGGAACCCTCCAATTTGCTGATTATTAACTTATCATTGTAGCAAATACATAGACTGAGAATAAACTATATGCAGCAACACTGCTACATTGATGAGTGGGCAGAAAATCTGCAGATTTGTTTCAAAATGGGCAAGCAATTTTAGGATTAAAGAAACATAACCCAACTCGTCCTCGGTACGCCAGACTCTAGGCTCTGTGCCTTTATATACGAAATTCCCTGTGTCCAGAAGTCCCTTCCCTCCACCTTTCCTCTTAAAAAAACCCCACACGTTCTTTAACACCCAACTAGAATGTCATCACTTATGTGGAGCTTTTCCTGATTTTCCCAAGGAAAAATAGTCACTTCTGCCTTTGTGTTTTGCAGAAATTGCCATTTGCCTCTAATATAGCCCTCAACTTACTGCACTGAGATTGTTTATATAGTCCTCTCCACGGTGCAGATTTGCATGGTCCAACTAAGCCACACGAAGCTATTTAATTTAAATTAATTGAAATTAAATAAAATGAAACTTCATTTTGGGGCGCCTGGGTGGTTCAGATGGTTGAGCTTCTGACTCTTGATTTCAGCGCAGCTCCTGATCTCAGGGTCATGAGCTCGAGTCCCCTGATGGGCTCCATGCTGGGTGTAGAGCCTACTTGAGATTCTCTCTCTCCCTCTGTCTTAGCCTCTTCCACCCCACACCCTGCTCATGTGCCCATGCTCTCTCTCTAAAAAAAAAATTAAAACTTCATTTCTTCCATCATGCTAGTCACATTTCACGTGTTCAATAGCACACGTGTCTAGTGGCCACTGTATCGGCCCACGCAGGTATATGTTATTTCCTTCCGTGCAGAAATTCCACTGGACAGCGCGACTGGACTATCAGCTCCATGAGGCTGTTAGTATTCTTTTATTCATCTCTGTAGACACAAGGCTTAACACCACAGCTGCAAATGGCACAACCCTAATACATATTTGACTGATTGATTGTTAATGGACATAATAATACTATTAATATTGTTAATACTGTTAAATGCTAACTATAAATTGGACGCCATGGTAAACAATTTACAGAAGTCAGCTAATTAAATGTAATGGCAACAATCACCATATAAGGTAAGTACCACTTGTATTTCTATTTTATAGATAAGGAAATAAGTTCCGAATTAATAAAAGAATACCCTAAAACAACAACAACATCAAAAGTAGGGTTTTATTTTGGAAAGATAAAGCCTGAAAATGATATGACCCTGGCTTATGAAAATCATAAAAGGAATGGATTATGTGAAAGAATCTCTTCCACTAAATAAATCTTCAAATATTAGACCAGGGAAGTGTTAACACTTATCATAACTTCTAGAACTAGTCCTGGCCAATGTTGTGCACCAAAAAAGATGAAAGAATATGGATGACACAGTTAAAACTAACCACATAATTGGAACGGTCATTCAAGACCTTATCAAAGAGGAGAGTGAGACAACTTTAACAAGATATAATAATCATTACTCATCTGGCTCAAGTAAAAGACAACTTGTCACAGAAGGTAGTATAAATAGAATCTATGACAGTCAAGGAATAAAAAAAATTAAAAACAGAGTAAAATAAAATAAGAAAGAATGAATGACTTAATAAATTAATAGGTTTAGAAGTATAAATACAATTACCCTTGGAAAAATCAGAAAATCTGGGGCGGATTCCTTGTTCTTGGTATCTGGTCTTCGTTGAGGACAGGATGGATCAGAACTTTAAAGCATTGTGGCATTTCTTTGGGTTAGTTCTAGTTTGATTATTTAGAACCCATATGGACCTAGTTCTCCAGTAAAATTATGGCTATCACACCTACTCCACCGGGCTGTGAGGATTAAATGTTAAGTATTATGAATAATTAAAACAGCACCTTTTTTTTCAGTTTTGTAGGTAAGGAAAAATGGATGGTCTGGGGGGACTGGTTCTGTTTTGACAATGCATAAAAATAATGTAGCTACAGTCTGCTCTGATTCTCAGCTTCGGAATAGACAGATAACTTGCACAAAGGGAAACTCAGAATAGAGCTTTGACACCTGTCTGCAACTTTGCAACACTCAACTTTAAACTGTGCTAGCAAAGACTGATCTGATTCTCAACAGACGGCGCTATTCGACTGAAAACTTCTGCATATGTCAATGAATCATCCCACAGGCACATGAAGATCTTCCATTTTTACAAAAGAAAACCTTTCAAGAATTCTGGCACCCTACCCTTCTTTAAATCTGTATTTGGTCGACTGTGTTTGTTGGCATAAAAAGGTATCGGTCAATTCCTCTGACAAGTGATTCTAAAAACCTGTTATAGGCCTGCCTGCCTTATTTTATTTTTTAAGATTTTATTTATTTATTTGAGATAGAGAGTGAGAGCAAGAGCACTAGCCGGAAGACAGAGGGAGAGGGAGAAGTAGGCTCCCCGCTGAGCAGGACCCCGGGATCATGACCTGAGCCGAAGGCAGACGCTTAACCAACTGAGCCACTCAGGCGCCCCAGGCCTGCCTGCTTTAATTTGTTGCTACAGTTGATGAAAAAAACCTGGCAAGCCTGATTAGGAGATAATTCAGGAAGTGTGAAATAGAGGCAGCTCAGGGTGACTGGGTGGCTCAATCAGTTAAGCTGCCGACTCTTGGTTTCGGCCCAGGTCATGATCGCAGGGTGGAGAGATCGAGCTCCATGTTCACTGAGCATGGAGACTGCTTAAGATTCTCTCTCTCCCTCTCCCTCTGCCCCACTGTCCATCTCCTTCTCTCTCTCAAAAAGAAAGGAAGGAAGGAAGTGAGGAAGGAAGGAAGGAATAGAGGCATCTCATGCAATGTTCAAGGAAAAATCTAATGTTGATTATTGCGGCCTTAAAACCCAAAATGGGAGAGATATCTAGTACCTCTTTAGTAGACAACTAGTAGTGTTTGAAGCATTGAACTGACTTGATGAGTGTTGGTAATTCTGCTTTTGTGCATAGTTGGCTTCTTCCTGTAGAAAGGAAATTAAGACATCATGGGTTCCTATTATATGCTGATGTTATTCAGGTAACTATGCATGTTCTCACATGAGAATCTTAACAATAGTGTAAAATAAGCATGATTATCCTTTTTCTGTTTGGCAGGGATAAGACATATTCAGTTGTGGATCTTGACATCCTGTCCTTCTGTCTGTCTGCCAGGAGGAACTCAGTATCTGGTCATTCATATTTCTCCTTCCTTTCCTTTCTAAGAGAAATCCTAAGATTGCACACTTCATCCTGGCTCTTTAAGGAGAATATGGGGTAGTAGATAGAAAGTTCTTTTTTCACCTAATGATGAAAAATTGTATTCTGCATCAAGGTATCTGGAAAATGAAGCTGCATTTGGGGACATACTACAGATAAGAAATGATCCATGTGTGGGGGGCACCAAACTCAATCACAGAATTATTTCCTAGTGATTGCCAGATACTCCATTACCAATGCTTCAGGGGAGGGGGTGGGGGATGGGTTAGCCTGGTGATGGGTATTAAAGAGGGCAAGTTCTGCATGGAGCACTGGGTGTTATACGCAAACAATGAATCATGGAACACTACATCAAAAACTAATGATGTAAAGTATGGTAATTAACATAACATAATAAAATAAAAATTTTTTTAAAAATTAAAAATAAAGAGAAATTAAAAAAAAGAAAGTAAAATAGGATTTGCCACTCTAAAAGGCTAGAAGTGATTATGACACAATCAACCAGCAGATTAAATGCAGCGCCTATCCATGTATTTTTAAAAAAACACACAAATATTGGAAAAATCAAATACTGAGGAACAGTTCTGGCCTTAAGCACATCTCACCTGAAATCCAACCAGAAAACCAGTCGCTGACTTTTGGTTTTCCAATTCGTTGTGTGAAAAAAAAAAAAAAAATTACCAATGCTAGATGAATTCTGTGACCAAAAAAAAAAAAAGACACTTTTTGGCTAAAACTACAAAATAATCTGGTCTTCAGAAAACATTTAGGAAAACACTTCCTCGTTTTTAAATGACTTCCAAGAATTCCAGCAGTCAAAGAATAGGTTAGGTATATTGCATTTGAAAGAGAGGGGGAGAACTCTTCCAGAAAGAGAAACATAAAAGAGATTCAGACAGGAGACAGGAATTGAGGGGAGACAGGAGCAATGGGGAGGGGGAGGTTTAGAGAGAGCATTTGGGGTTGAGAGTCTACAGTGAGAGAGAGAATCGGGATTTCAGAGCAAGTTAAGGATTCATAACATTGTTAGGGAAAAGAATGTTTAAGGGAAAAAAAAAGGATTTTTAAGAAATGTTGGTCTAAGTTCCAAACTGTGTTGTCCTTTGCCCTTCATTGAGGGAGCCCATCTATTTACTATAGGCAATCGACCGTGTTTCTCTGACTAGAGACTAGACTTTGGAGAGGGGAGCCCGGTATCGTTTGGATTACACTTACATGAGGAAACCAAGAATTCAGTTAAACAACATGGCTGGGGCTTGGATCTAGCAAGAGACAGAGCTGGGATCTGACACCAGAGCAACCAGATGGAAGTCTGTTTTCTCCACCATACACTGCTCCATCACTCATCCGCAAACAAATTTATGGCCGACAAGTAGAAAGTTGTCCAACTTTTACTGGATTGCTGAAATGGAAGAAGATCAAGATCCGTCTCATTTCTCCAGGGAAGTGGATTATTACATGGACAGGATGGAGAGGCAGAGTAGCAAATTGCCCATGGACTCTGGAACCCAAATGCCTGGATTCAAATCTTGGCTCCTCTATTAACATTGTGACCTCGTGTGAGCTATTTAACTTCTCTGTGTCTCAGTTTCCTCATCTTTAAAGACTGTGAGTTAATCTATTTTAAAATGCTTAAAACAGTACTTTATACCATCCCACCACTGAGTTCTATTTAAATGTTATTTTTTGGGGGGGTTTTTTGTTTTTTGTTTTTTAAAGATTTTATTTATTTATTTGACAGAGAGATAGAGAGAGAGAGAACAAGTAGGCAGAGAGGCAGGCAGAGGGAGAGGGAGAAGCAGGCTTCCTGCGGAGCAGGGAGCCCGATGCGGGGCTCGATCCCAGGACCCCAGGATCATGACCTGAGCCGAAGGCAGCCGCTTAACCAACTGAGCCACCCAGGCGCCGCTGAGTTCTATTTAAATGTTAACTATTATTTTTCAGATTGAAGATGTATCTCCTCTTTTCTCTGAGATTGAAGATGTATCACTTCTTCTCTCTGTGATACTACACAAATATCTCAAGGACAGTGAGATGCAGAATCACAAACTTGGTCTTTGAAGAAACTATGAAATATCTCTAAGCCAAACCCAAGTGGAAATTCTGCCAAAGGTCAGGAAGGTCAAGCCCACCTTTGGGACGTCACTGAAGCTGGTGGACCAAGGGCTCCCAGGAGGTGGCATAACCTAGGAGGTCCAGTCAACGTCCTCTGGAAGTGGGCACGAGGGCCAGAGCCTGAGTTTCCTTGACCTTCTTTGGCTCCATGGAAAAGCAGAGAAGAGGTAACTGGAAAAGGAAACATGCAGACCCAGTGTCTTTGTAGGAAGTGGTCAATCTGTGGGGCAGGGAGAAGAGACTGAATACTGGGGAGTCCCAAAACTGCTGACCCTGTTTTGGGGGGAGAAGTAACAGCTAAAAAAAATATATATCCTTTTAATGGTCTATATCAGATGTGTGTTCCTTCCGATAATTTCACTGGTTTGTGTTTGGTTTTCTGTTCTCTTTTTAACTAAATAAAACCTAGACACATATAGAGAAAGATTAAAAAGGAGAGAAAAGAGGAGGGGAAACCAGAAAGTAAGACAAAAATATGACCTAGCATATCTGTGTCATCAAATACAGACAAGTGAGCTAAAGTTACCTATTGCAAGGAATATTGTCTTCATGTAACGGTTGATTTCTGGGGGCAGGGGGGGCGTTAAAAGAGACAAAAAAATGCTAAATATAATGATAAAGGACCCAACCCACAATGTAGACAAATAGTGACATCAATATTTACAAAGTAAGCGTGTGATAAGCAGGTTAAAATCTCCCGGCCGAGACAAACCAAATTCACAACATGTGAGAAAGAGAGGAACAGAATAATTTAGATTATATGTTCACGCACATTCACACACACTCTATGAATAACAGAGACTGCACATGCTTTCCGATTGCTTCTAAAACGCTGGCAATAATAGACCACACATGAAGCTATAAATGATATCAGTGAATTCCAGAAGGTAGAAATAGAACAGAAAGCATGCTATGTTCATAATACAATAAAACAAAAACATAATAACAACTAACTAGAGGGGGAAAAGTGTATCACCCGGAAATAGAAAAAAAAAAAAAACATCTACCTTCTGACACAGGATATCTAGAATATGAAGTTACTGAAAATATAACAGAACCTGAGGGATATACTTACTGCTGTGCACAGAAAAAGAAAGATTAGTTCTGGAGAATTCAGATACTTGGGGGGAAACTTTTATCTCTTAACCTATAACAAAATAAATGCCAGATGGGTTAAAGAATTCAATGGATTTTAATAAAATGGTGGTGGCTACAAAAGAGAGGAGAAAAGATAGAATAGCTTACAGCTCCACATGCCCACTGAGGACAAACAGCAAAGAGATAAAATGGTTGAAATCACTTACTTGAAGGCCCCGGATGATGGTCAAGCAACCAGAACCTAAGAAGACAAAATTGCAGAGAAAGAGGCAATGCGGAGTAAGATGGGAGCCACCACGGGACATCCATTTTTCCCTCGGGGTGTTTCTACTGAGAGAGGTGCCAGAGGCAGGCAGAAGGCTCAGGCCACCTGCAGGAGGCAAAGAAAGCAGCAAAGCTTTTGGCTAACTCCTCAGGCTGGACTAACAGGAATTAGAGACCTTGGAGGCCAAGGGACCCTCTGAGAAGGAAAAGCTGGAGAACTGAGTCCAGGGCTTCTTCCGCAAGACATTGGCCAGTCTTCAAGACCATCTGGACGTTGCCTGTGGGGAGGTTAAGAAGTGAAAGAGAAAGCCCCTGAAAAGCCGAGAAATGTTGGGGCCATTTCCAAGTTTTGATGAGACACCTGGAATGCGGGATCCAGCAGTGGGCACTGGCCCCAGGGCCCTTCAGTTAGAACGCTGGAGGGCCACAGTTTGGGAGCAGCGTCCCTGAGTCCTGAACAATGAGCCCAACTGGCACTTAGACTCAGGGGCAAAGAGGTGGCCACAGTGTCCTGATTATTTAGGGTCTTAGTCCTAGTGGCCAGTCCTAGGTCTAAGGCTTAGTCCCAGTGGCCTTAGACCACTGGCCAGTGGTCAGTCCTAGAGGCCAGTTATGATGGTTAATTTTATTTGTCAACTTGGATAAGTCATGGTACCTGGTTGTTTGGCCAAACAATTGTCTAGCTGTTGCTGTGAAGGCATTTCGTAGATGTGACTAATATTTACAGTCAGTTGACTAAGTAAAGGACATTACCATCAATAATGGTGATGGGCCTTATCCAGTGAGTTGAAGACTCAAAGCAAAAGTCTGAGGTCTCTTGGAGAACGGAATTCTGCCTCCAGACAGTTTCGATCTGAGTTTCCAGCCTGCTGCTCTAATCTAGGGATTTCAGACTCAAAAGTACACCCTCAACTCTTGTCTGAGTTTCCATCTGCCAGCCCTAAAGATTTCAAACTCACCAGTGCCCCCCACCCCGTTGCATAAGCCAGTAATGAGCCAATTCCTTAAAATCTCTCCCTCTCTCTCTCCACACACACACACACACACACACACACACACACACACACACACACGGTTCTGTTTCTCTGAAGAATCCTGACTGACACACCCAGTCATCAATCCTAACAGGGCCCAAATATGTCTAAATTCTGAGGGTATACATAGATACTAGGACATCACTGTGGGAAGCCCAACACATCATCCGCAATTTGTAAGCTCACTGGAGGTACATTTGCCAAATGTATCGGAAAATGCCACCATTTCAGCATGAGGCTCTTCTCCACTGTGGTTAAACAGATAAACTTTGTAAACTTAAAATTGAGTTACTTAACCAATCCATTGCTTCCAGCAATTAAAAGACCAGCTGCGAACTCCAGCTAACATAGTTTCTTCAATAGCTGTAAGACCACAATGGTTATTTTCAGGCCAGATTGCTTACATTTTAGTCTCATTTATAAACCGTTTTTTTTCTCGTTGAAATCCTGTTTTTATTTTCTTTGTGTATATACCCAGAAGTGCAATTGCTGGATATGATAAATCTATTTTTAACTTTTTGAGGAACCATTTTTTAATATCCCGGTTTGTATTAAGGGGGACATTCGTTTTCGGTAGTGCTGTAGCCCACAGAACATATTGCAGGGATAGATTGAATTCACGCTAAAAAAGTCTTTAATTACTGCATAAGGAATGACCATAGTTGAGTGTAGAAATTAAGCTTGAATTTTAAGCCAAATTTCCATGAACATTATGAATAATATTAAAGCTGCAAATGTGTCAATGTTTCTTTATTGAGCCAATACGTAAGATTTGTTTGGAAGGCATCCATGTTTTGTTTTAAGCACCTCTTCCTCTGTCTTTGCAGCTGCTCTGCAAGAATGTAATTCACCACAAGAGCCCTTTGGACCACTGCTCCTTCCATCATTTCTCTCCTTTCCCATCTTTTTCTCCCACTGTCTCCCCCACCAGCCTCTCATAGCCTCTCCCATCTTCAATATGTGGGATGGGTCCTTCTTAATAGCACTTTCCAAGCCTTTAAAATGAAAGCTATCTGTATTTCAAAGATTTTATTTATTTATTTGACAGGGAGAGACACAGCGAGAGAGGGAACACAAGCAGGGGGAGTGGGAGAGGGAGAAGCAGGCTTCCCCGCAGAGCAGGGAGCCCAATGTGGGACTCGATCCCAGGACCCTGGGATCATGACCTGAGCTGAAGGCAGATGCTTAACGACTGAGCCACCCAGGTGCCCCGAAAGCTATCCATACTTCAAACAACATACTATGTTTTGAGCTGAAAGTCTCTCTCTGAAAGACTATGTTCAGGGAATGGACCGTTAGCTAAAATATGTTCTAACTAATATCCTACTTTTCACAGTTAGGACGAGAGCTAGGGCTCTGGCCAGAATGGAAGCTCCCATAAGAAAAAGGAGTTATGGGGGGTGGGAGGGATGGGGTGGCTGGGTGATAGACATTGGGGAGGGTATGTGCTATGGTGAGCACTGTGAATTGTGCAAGACTCTTGAATCACAGACCTGTACCTCTGAAACAAATAATACATTATATGTTTAAAAAAAAAAAAAAGAAGAAGAAGGTAGCAGGAGGGGAAGAATGAAGGGGGGGAAATCGGAGGGGGAGATGAACCATGAGAGACGATGGACTCTGAAAAACAAACTGAGGGTTCTAGAGGGGAGGGGGTGGGGGGATGGGTTAGCCTGGTGATGGGTATTAAAGAGGGCACGTTCTGCATGGAGCACTGGGTGTTATATGAAAATAATGAATCATGGAACACTACATCAAAAACTAATGATGTAATGTATGGTGATTAACATAACATAATAATAAAAAAATAAAAATAAATTTAAAAAAGTAAAGCAAACTATGTCACACTCTCAAAACTCTAAAAAAAAGAAAGAAAGAAAGAAAAGAAAAAGGAGTTATTTCTTACTATTTAATGTACATTTAAATTTCCCCTGTCATTCAAATACAACATTATCATGAGCTGCAGTGACTGGATAGCAAATATCTTTACATTTATCAACATTAACATGTCATTCTAGAACATTCTATGTATCAGGCAATGCACATTATATTTGTAATATTACAATTATAATCCCTTTATGAATGAAGGGACAAGCCCGATATAAGGTTGGGGGAGCTGGTGCATATGGAAAGAAAACAAGGCTTGGGAAAATGTTGTGGTCTTTTAAATTGGGTAAATATTTTCAAATTCATGAAAGAGAATACAGAGCAACCTTGAAGGGCTGATGCAAATGTGAACTATTTGAACTCATCAGAGAAGAACATAATGTGTCTCCAAGCAGTAGGCAGCTCTAAGCCTGGACAGGTAGGACAGGTTCTGAGGTTGGGGGTTGAGTTTAAAGAACCAGTAAAGATGCAGTAGAAAACTAAAGAAGAGGAAATGAAGGAGAGAGAAACCCATTCTCCTAGATGGCTCTTTCTGAAAGCCTTCCTGTCCTGCCACACTCTTTATGTGAGCCACAGGCTTGCCATAACGTGAAATTATTATTTCCATGTCTTTCATTTGAGTGCCATCCCTGGGCTGGGAGCTCTATGAGGGCAGTAATCTTGTTAATCTTGTTCATCACTGTCACCCTCAGAGCAGTGCCCAGCACATTACTGTTGGACTGATGAATGATCGATGAATGTTGGCATGATGAATCCATGAAGGATGGGTTAATTAGTTGATCGCATGAATGAAAAACTGAAAGGAAGAACTGATTTGCTTCATGGGAGAAGCAATAGAACCCAGTGGATGAGCTTGGCAGATGGGAAGATTTGTATCCAAGTTTGGGCTTCACCGCATATTCCTATGTGTGGTCAAGAGACTTAACTTCACCTATCCTCATTGCTTCATTCATAAATTGGGCAACACGTCCTCGCCTTTTCAGTGGCCACAAAGATAAAGAGGATATCTCACGTGAAGTGAGTAGCATGGTACTTGTATTAGTTACCTATTGCTGTGTAACAAATCACCCCTGAACATAACAGCTGGAAACAAGGAGTATTCATTACCTCACCAGTCCTGTGGGCCAGGAGTCTGGGAGCAGCTAGGCTGGGTCTCTCACCCTCCTGCAACCAAGACATCAGCTGAGCTACAGTCATCCCCAGGGGCATTCCCAGGGTCTGCTCCCAAGCTCTCACAACAAACTCTCTGGGGGCTGTCTCCTTAACATGGCAGCCAGCTTCCCCCAGAGTGAGCAATCCAAGAGGCAGCTAGAGAGAAAGCTCCAAACAAGTCACAGTCTTTTTCTAGCTAATCTCAGAAGTGACGCCCATCACTTTAACCATATTCTGTCTGTTGGAAGTGCTTACACTCAAGAAGGTGAGATCACAGAGGAGGAGGGGTCCGTGGGGCCATCATAAGGTCTGCTACCACAAAACCTGAGTGTGGTAATAATACCACAGCTAACATTTAGCCTGCTTTCCTATCTGCCAGGAAGAGTACTCCACGTACTTTATGGTTTCAGTTCTCACACAGTCCTGTGAGGGAGATCAAATAGTCAGCCCCATTTAGAGGATGAGGGAGCTGAGGAAGGAGAGTCTAGGTGAGCGTGTAGCATCCTCAGCTTTCAAAACATGCCCATCAGAACCCGTGGTCTTAACCTCAGTGCTTAACTTCCTCTGAGAGAAGAGTTTCATAAATGGTAGCTGTTGTCATGAAATGCAAGGACAGTGAGCGTAGAGAATATTCAAAGAGCAGGATGCGAGGAAGAACCCAGGAGATGGGCAGCTTGATTCATGAAACAGAGACAGGAGCTGAAATTTCACATTCAGCAAAAGAAAAGCACAGCGATTTCCTGCAGGTAGAGTCCGGGGCTGAGGGCCACCAAAGGAGCATCTTGGAGGTTAAAAAGCATGGGTTAGATGCAGAAAAGGAAGAATCTTGCTAAAGCATCCGAGGCTTACAACGGACAGTAGCCAAGACAGGATGCCTGCGCGAGACTCGTGGAGACTTAAACATCTGCCCCCAACCAAAACATACGCTGTGATTGTTTTTTTCCTAACATGGAGGCTGTTAGGGTAAAAGTTTTGGTCTGGAATTCCCAGACTGAGTTACTACTTTTGGCTAGAGGGGAAAAAAGAGCATTTACTGAAATGATACGCAGCCTTTCATCTGTTTTCCTGCATTTAAAAATATTGTTTAAAAAAAGATCCGTGATTCAAGAGCCAAGTTTGCATCACATCCCTGGAAAGGAGGTTATGCTCTGCATGTGACACCTGGCAAACTGTCCCACCACATTCTAGCAAAAACAAGTTGTTAAAAAATGAAGGAGCAGCCTCTCTCATCTAAACCAAACATACGGTCAGAACATTTGGTTAGAGGACAGGAAACAGCAGATAAAGGTAATTTCATTTGGACTCATGCTCGCTGGCTCCATCCAAAGGAAGCCACAGCTGGTGTTCAGATAATCAACCAATAGACTTAACAGAGCCATCATAATAAGTGGGTCGCTGAATTTTTCAAGGAAAGAGGGAAAAAAAACCAAAAAACTGATTAATTACCATTCTCGAACTCTGGGTCAGAACATGGAGTGCAGAAGTATGAATAACACATAACAAGCTCTTATACTCGCGAAGTGTGACTCCCTTTGAGAAACGCAGTGTGAATTTTTTAAACTGGAGAATGAATTCTTCTGAGGGTGACTATATCGCATTCATAAGTATTGTTCAATTTAGGAAAGGATTCTTGTTATGATGTCAGAGTTCCCATCCCTCAGATGTTTGCTAGGAATCATGGCATTGTAAGGTTTGGGAGGCCAGAGTAGATCTGGGAAGGGCTGACTGGGGAATAGGACTGGGGAAGGGGCCCCCTTGCCGCTAGGAAATAATTTTACTTGATCATACTTCTGATTGGTGAGAAATAAGGTTGCGACAAGGATCCGGCTGGATGCAAAATGGAATTTGCTTCTTTCCCTAATTAATGGTTGTGGTTTGGAAGAGAGAGGAACGAGAAAACCCTCTTTCAGAAGTCCTTACATTGTATATAGTGCATTTCCATCATTCCAGAGAAATCTGAATGAAACTCTTTATACCTGAAGAGTATCTGAGTCAAAGTTCTTGTAAGGAGGTGAGATCTCTGAAGTGTGAAATTCTATGATTTTCTCTGAGTGCTATGAAGTCATGAGTTCACACTTCACTACCTCAGTCCTTATAACACATCCACATACCAACTCTTTGAGAGCAGAGTCCAGTCTATGCCATATTTGCATTCCTCACTCTACCCAAGGTGCTCACTGAATTGCCATGAATGTTGAATGAGAATTCCTAGCATGTCAGCAGTGAGGGCTTAGATCAGCACGCCCACAGCCTGATACCTACACTTTCCACTTCTCACAACCTGAGTAAATCGGACCCCAAAACAGCAATCAGCAGTATCCAAGGAAGGCGTTTTTGGAGTCCTACTTGATCCGTGGAAGCATAGACCCATTAATATGGAGCACCGTCATGTTATGCATCATCCTAGGTGTTAAGGATTAAGATAAACAAGACACGATACCTTCCCCAAAAGAGCATTTTTTTACACTAAAAGCATGTTTGGATTGATAAAATTTCTGTTTACATTTCACTTACGAGAAACACATGTGTTGCCTACAGATATGTACATCTATAGTCAGACAAGCAAGCAAACCAAAAAGCATTCAAAGTCGGTATCACTTACGTAGACAGAGAGTCTGTCACATCTTTGCAAATGACGTATAACACATATAAACAGTTGTAGCACAGCCAAAGTGGTAAATGTAGACACTTTTCAACAAAGGCTCTCTGACTGAAGACTAGGGTTCTAGATTGATTTTTTCACTTGCTAGGCCCATCAACTCAAGCAAATCATCTCTAAAATGGGTGGATAAAAATTGCCCCACATTCTTGTAGTCTCTGTACTTAGCCTAGAGGAAAACAATAAATACCTCTTGAATAAATCACTGAATAAATACGTGTCTGTGTTACAGAATGTGTTCTCATTCTCTTAGAATACACAGAACGCTGAGAGATAATCCTTTGTAATAATGCATGCTATCACCATGCATTCAACAGCTACCCTGTGAGCATCTACTCTATGTCACAACCTGTCCTGGGCACCACGGATCAAGTGATAAGCAGACTGACTCTCTTTGGGGTGACACAGACCATGAGATTATTTCAGGAATCTAGGTGATATTTTTTTTCAAAGATTTCATTTTCAAGTAAACTCCAGCCCCAATGTGGAGCTCGAACTCACAATCCCGAGATCAAGAGTCGAATGCTCCACTGACTAAGCCAGCTGGGTGCCCCTCTAGGTAATATTTTTAAAAGACTTAGATAATATACAGTCCGGCCCTGGGATGGATTCATCATCCTGCCTCATGACTGGGAAATGATACTATTGTGATACAATAATTTTACTTCCAATTTCTTCCAATCCTCTTTGTTTCTTCTATATTATTTTTTGGTCAAGCCATGGCATTGGAATAATCCTTTTCAAGAGTGATATTAAAATATTTTTACAAACAGTACAGCTTTAGCAATAACCTGACAGGGCACAGACCATGAAGCTAAGGCCCAGTCCTGGATGTAATCTCTTTAGACACTGGATTTTGAGGAGTTTTGAGAAGGTGGGGGGCAGGGGCTGTAGTAGCAGGGTGATGGAAGGGTTCAGGCTCAGGACAGTATTTACCCACCTACCAAAGCTGTGAGGTAGTATTTCAACAATGCCACAAAGGGCCCAGCTGTGCCAGATGCTAAATAAAGCATCTACATACCTAGTCTCTGGCTACTACAGAGCTCCATGCAATGCTAAGCCTTAGCAACACTTACTCTGCTTCCGTATACCCTACAACATAAAACTGGTCACCCATATAACCCACATTTCAAAGGGGCCCTGTGTGGACTTGTATATAAGCTCCTGATCCTTGTTAAAACGGCATAGTCAAAATGTGGGCTAAATATTATCTGGAAATTAAGGAAACAGTAGACATACCTTTCTACTCTTGGCTGGTGTCATATGCATACAGGATGGTGCACTTCAATTTTTCCCATTTGGGGTTAGAATTGGGGTCTACAAACAACCTGTTGGGACCAATTAATAGGCAGGGGTCTCTCACCATCCACTTCGGCTGTCTCCTGCATCATACCAGTAAGGCTCTGCTGTCTGTGTTAGGGAAAACCTGGGAATTTGACACGTATATAGACCACTAGCAATAATTTCCATTTATCGAGCCCTCCCTTGTTTCAGAAGCTGCATTCCATGCAAGCCATCACCTGCAATCTTCTCAACATCCCCAGACACCTATGAGGTGAGTATTGTTTCCTTCGTTGTTCAAGCCAGGTGGGTCGGCTGTAGAAGACTCTACTAAGACTTGCCATAGAGATTAAAACTGCGGCAGATGACGGTGCGTACCACGGAGGCATAAGAAAATGAACAAAATCAACAAAATGAAAGTTGAGAGAATTTAAAACAGAACTTTGGGAAATCTTTAAATGACAGGAAGAGAAAGGCAAGACCACGAAAGTGGCTGCAAAGGAGTTAGCGTTAGAGGAGAATCTGAAGACAGTGACAAAGGGGAAGTGATTTTCAAACAACTATCCCCCAATTCCAGAGTAGTACTATGGTACCTAACATAGAGCTATGGCTCAAATACAAAGGATCGTTAAGTGGTGGTGAATATCCAGCTCAGATCCGATATAAGGAATTACAGTAATGTCAATTTGCATAATGTGTGTGTGTGTGTGTGCGCGCGCACACTCACATGCGCTTCCACAAGAGGTTGCAGGAGTAGAGATGCAGGCAGCTGGTGGTGTGGAGGTTTGACCCCGGCAGGTGCTCGGGTGGAGAAAGAACACAGCAGGGTAGAGATTCTGACGTGGGGGCCCAGGGGTAACATGACGTGGTGTGGGGATGGCCTGCAGGCACAGAGAAGTGAAGCCAGGACAGGGGTAGCACATGGGGAGAAAAGGCAGGGGAAGTGGTGTCTTGAGAGCCAGGGAGCTGGAGGAAGGGGAGACCGTGGTCAGAGTGGCCCACTAGTTTCTGCCCTGGACCTGCCCTGGTGAAACGCCACCTTGCCTGTGAGCCACTCGTGTGACGCAATCTGCAGAAAGTGAGTGAGGAAAGCTAGTGATGCAAGCCAGGGATGCGGGGGGAGCAGTTGTTAGGCAGAGCTGAGGGCCCAGCCATGAGTCATGGGAGCTCGGCACAGCAGGAACCCATGGCTGGCGCAAGTTCTAAAAATGTCCGAGGAGACGGTCCACAGACTGCCTTCTCTCTCCCTAAGTGTTTCTGCAAATAAGGGAACAAACATCTTCTCCGGCTTCCAGAGGAACATTCTAAGGCTAAGCTGCTCTCAGTGGGGAGATGCTGACGTCAGAGGCCCTTACGTGCTCCAGTCACCGACATTTCTTCAAATCTGTGCTAGTGTCTTCCTAAGCTTTTCCAGTTTCCTCAAACGTAGATCACATCTCTCCTGGTCTCCACCCAGCTGCCCAAGGCAGCCTTGGGGGCGGAGGCCCTGGGCGCTGTTCATTAGCATTAGGAATTGGCAGTCCTGGCAGGGGAAGGACAGGCTCCCATGGTTCCCTGCAATGCACAGGATCTGAACCACAGACCCAGATCTGAATTTGAATCCTGGCTCTGCTTTTATTACCTTAGGAAATGAAACTGTGAGCCTCCGTTTCGTCATCTGGCAAGTGGAAACAATCCTACTTACTTTACAGAGCCTCGAGTGAGATGAATCATGAGAACATGCAGAGAACACCTGGTGCGTAGTAAGAGCAGGTGACCAGGGACTGCGTCCACCTGTCCCCATCCCATCACTTTTTTCCTTCCTTATAGAAGTGCCATGTCCTGGGGTTTCTGTGACTGTGCAGAACATAACGTGTCACCTTATATTCTACTATTAAATTCCTAAGCCTACCAGAAACTCATAGTTTTTGTCCCATGAGTTGATTTTTATGTTCTTTCAACCTCTACCTTTTCCTAGGTGGACTTCAACCTCCTTGCACTTTCTAGACTTCATCTCCTGCTGTTAGATGGTGTTTACCACGGGCAGATAAACTCTTTGGAATACTAGCCCCTGAAACCCCTCGTAAGAATTGCAGACATTAGGTCACAGTCAAATTCCTACACTGCACACTGAGGGCTTTTGCATCTTTCACTCCTTTGGGATTACCATATAAAATTAACTCAATACGAATGCAGATAGCTGTAAGACTGGTTCCTTAAAGTACGTACATAAACTTGTTCCTTTAGAAATCCAAACATTGCATTTACTTTATAGTATATGTTACAAAGATCATTACTTACTAGGATTATTCAGCTACTCGTCTGTCTCACCACACAGCTACTAGGATGGTAGTTCTCAGATTTTGCTGCACATTGGAATCACTTGGGAATTTTAAGAAAATGCAGGTTTTTCTTTGTCACTCCCACATATTGTGCCCTCATTGATACAGGGTTTCACGTGGCCATCCCCCAGGTGATTCTAATGTACAGCGGAGTTTGGGAACTGCTGTTTGAGGCCAGCATCTACCCAAGAGCCATCGTAGATAAGACACTTAACATCTGTCTATGTGGGTTTTTATTAATGTTACTCCATTTGAGTTCACTGATTCATTCAATAAGTATCTGGAGAGGCATACATCATTTTATCGCTCTTTGCTTTCTTGCACTGCGTGGATACTGCGTTTTCTACAAATTGAAGGTTTGCCAATCCTGCATTGAGCAAGTCTATCCACACCATTTTCCCAACACCATTTGCTCACTCCCCGTCTCTGCATCATATTTTGGTAACTCACACACTATTTCAAACATTTTCATTGCATTACTTCTGTTGTGGTGATCTGTGATTAGCAATCTTTGATGTTACCGTTGTCATTTTTGGGGGGCACCACAAACCACACCCATATAAGATGGCAAACTTAATCAATGTGCGTGTTCCGATGGCTTTACCAACCAGCCATTCCTGTCTCTTCCCCTCTCCTCAGGCCTCCCTAGCCCCTGAGACAAAACAAAATTGAAATTTGCCCAATTAATACCCTACAATGACCTCTAAGTGTTCGAGTGAAAGGAAGAGTCACGTGCCTGTCACTTTAAGTCAAAAGCTAGAAATGATTCAGCTTCGTGAGGAAGGCATGATGAAGCCACAATAGGCCAAAATCTAGGCCTCTTGCACCAAATAGTGAGCCACACTGTGAATGCAAAAGATAAGCTCTTGAAGGAAATTAAAAGTGCTATTCTGTGGACACACAGATGATAAGAAAGTGTAACAGGCTCACTGCTAATATGGGGAAAGTGTCAGCGGTCTGGATCGAAGGTCAAACCAGCCACCACATTCCCTTCGGCCAAAGCCTAACCCAGAGCAAGACCCTGACTCTCTTCAATTCTATGGAGGCTGAGGGAGGTGAGGAAGCTGCAGGAGCAAAGTTGGAAGCCAGCAGAGGTGGGTGCAGGAGGTATAAAGAGAGAAGCTCCCTAACATCAAAGTGCCAGGTGAGGCCATAGGTGCGGATGGAGAAGCTGCAGCAAGTTCTCCAGGAGATCGAGCTGAGATGATTCAGGAAGGCGGCTACACTGAACAAGATTATCAGTGTAGACAAAGCTGCCTTCTATTGGAAGAAGACACCATCTAGGACTTTCCTGGCTGGAGAGAAGTCAATGCCTGGCTTCAAGGCCACAAAGGACCGGCTGACTCTCTTGTTAGGGGTCCATGCAGCTGGTGACTTTAGGTTGAAGCCAAAGCTCATTCACCATTCCAAAAATCCTAGGCCCCTTAAGAATGATGTGAAGTTGAGCCTGCCTGTGCTCTATCAATGGGACAACAAAGCCTGGATGACAGCACGTCTGTTGACAACATGATTTACTGAATCTTTCAAGCCCACTGTTGAGAACAACTGCTCAGAAAAAAAGATTCCTTTCAAAATATGACTGCTCATTGACAATGCACATGGTCACCCAAGAACCCTGACGGAGATGGACACTGAGATGAATGTTGGTTTCATGCCTGCAAATACAGCGTCCATTCTGCAGGCCATGGATCAAAGAGTCATTTTGGCTTTCAAGTCTTATTATTTAAGAAATACATCTTGTAAGGTTACGACTGCTATGAATAATGATTCCTCTGATGGATCTGGGCAAAGTAAATTAAAAACCTTCTCAAAAGGACTCACCATTCTAGATGCCATTAAGAGCATTTGGGATTCATGGGAGGAGATCAAAATATCAACAGGGACAGGAATTTGGAAGAAGGTGATTGCAACCCTCATGGAGGACAGTGAGGGGTTCAAGACTTTAGGGGAGGAAGTCACTGCAGATGTGGTGGGAACAGCAAGAGAACCAGAATTAGAAGTGGAGCCTAAAGATGGGGCTGAACTGCTGTAATTTCATGATCAAAGTCAAACAGATGAGGATTTGCTTCTTATGGATGAGCAAAGAAAGTGGTTTCTTGAATTGGAACCTGCTCCCGGTGAGGATGTGAAGATCGTCAAAATGACAGCAAAGGATTGAGAATAAACTGAGTTGATAAAGCAGCGACAGGGGTTCAGAAGCTGGACTCCAATTTTGAAGAAGCTCAACCGTGGGGAAAATGCTATCAAACAGCATCACATGCTACAGAAAAATCATTCCACGTGGCAAACTTCATTGCTGTCTTGTTTTATGAGATTACCACAGACCCCCCCCAGCCTTGAGCAACCACTGCCCTGATCAGTAGCACCCACTGACCTCCAGGTGGGACCCCCCACCAGCAAAAAGATTGCAAGTCCCTGAAAGGTCAGATGATGATGAGCATTTTTTAGCAATAACGTATCTTTTCATTAAGAAATGTACATTGTTTTTAGGCATACTCCTATTGTACACTTAATAGACTACCTTAAAGCATAAACAACTTTTATATGCCCTGGGAAACCAAAGAATTCATTTGACTCACTTTATTGTTTTATTTGCTTTACTGCAGTAGCCTGGGACCGAACCAGCAATATCTGCAAGATATGCCTGCATAAGACATCAGGAGGTGCGACATTGTTAAAATACATTGTTTTTAGTAGTACTAATGCATCTGCTGTGATTCTCATAATTAGGAAAAGCATCTCAGTTTGAGTTGAAGCATGGAATTTGTTTGCCAAATGGAAAAAAAAATTTTCAATAAAAGATAACCCTTACAAACTATAAGACAGAATAGCCTTTATTTTGTTTTTCTCTCTCAGGGTACTCTGCTTCTGGCCACCTGCAGAAACACGAAAGCAAGCCAAGGGTGTGTGTGTGTGTATGTGTGTGTGTGTTGTGTGTGTACATAAATTTCATCCAGGGACAGTCAGACTGGCTTATGGCTTGGAAAAGTCACAGTACCCTTTTCAGGCTCCTGATATTCTGTTCCTCTCCATATGCTCGTCCTCTGCCACCCGCCCCCGTCCCTTTTCACCTCCCATTTCTCTCCCTAATCCCTACTCTTTGTAGAAATGGCAGAGCCCTCCTCAGGCAAGGGATTCTGGAATGGTTGCCCACATCTTTCAGACTTCTTTATATGACTGAGTGTGGCCGCAGAATGAAGTGTTAAAATAAATTTAATATAAACTTTGGAGCCAAAAGGACTTGTTAATTTAGATATTTAACTTTCTCACGAGCTGGGGACCTAGCTGCTTAGGAGAATCATTTGAAGAATTGAAAAAAAATTAAGAAAGAAGAAAGAAAGAAAAAGAAAGAAGAATGAAAGAAAGAAAGAAAGAAAGAAAGAAAGAAAGAAAGAAAGAAAGAAAGAAAAGAAGAAAAGAAAGAAAGAAGGAAAGAAAAGAGAGAGAAAAGAAATAACAGTAATGAGCAATGGCAGGGCCCCAGTTCCATAGACTGACTCATTAGGTTTGGGTGGAGTCCAAATTTAGGGCATTTGTGTTTTACCTTTGTTGTTGGCTGTCCTAAGCTCTTTAGATACTCGAACGCGGAACTTGAGATAAGTGTTGAAAGGAAAATGTAACATATTGTCAGGCAGAGATGGCTCAAGGCAGGTAACGATTTTGGCAAATCCACATGAAGGCAAGAACATTCACGCCTTTAGCTATAATATGAATTTTGGCTACGTGTATGAAAACTTTGCATCTGTGAAATGTAACCAATTCAGATCAGTGATCATTGCGTTAGTATTTGCTGTGCACCTTGGCGCTGCTTGGCTCTCATTAATCCCTCCATTATAGCTGTCCGTTCAGTCTGCTGCTCCTCCCATGACTGAATTCTTGATGTCAATGGCCTCATCTCTCTTTGTGCCTTTAGGGTCTGCACAATAGAGTCCCGGGCACAGTTGGGGCTCCCTGACTGCTTATAGACTGAATGCAGAAGTGAGCAAGCAAATGGAATGCTGAGTACCAAGGAGCTTGCAGAAAGAGATACAACCTGGTTCCTGCTTTCATGGAATTTGTCATCTAGTGTGAGAATCATATGATATTATGCCCCGAAACAATTTGATTACAATATGGGGTACCCTTCCGTGGACAACCCAAATGGCTCACGCACTTGCTGAAGCAACTGAAAGGAGCTACCTTGGAATGGTCGAGAAGGGGAAGGATCAACACTGAACTACAGGGTTAAGGATAGAAGGCTTTGTGCAGGAAATGCAACCAAAGCCGGGTCTGGAAGTTGTGGTGAAGTTTGAGGCATGAGATGTGGAGCACGTGCTCTGTTATGTGAGAATTAAATGTGTGGAGAGGAAACGGATGGGTACGATGTAGAAGCATCTGAAGGAGGAACTTCTTGTCCATGCAGTACACAATAGTCACAGGGCTTCCGAGAAATCACATGACAATCAACTCTGGATGAGTGGGACTTGCTCACCACCCTACTCCTAGTTTCTAGAAGAGGTGGGTCTTATGGGAGGTAATAAAGATTTGTTGAATACATAAATGAATACATAAATGTATTCAACAAATCATAAATGACAAATGGGGAAGAAATTTAAAAAATAAATAAATAACCCACGTGTCCATTGACAGATGAATGGATAATAAAGCTGTGGTACATACATACAATGGAATATTACCCAGCCATAAGAAAGAATGAAGTTTTGCCATTTGCTACCACATGGATGGAGCTAGAGCATATAATGCTAAGTGAGATGAATCAGACAAAGACAAATATTTAATTTCACTCAAACATGGAGTTTAGGAGACAAAATGAAAGAACAAACAAACAAAGACAAACAAAAAAACCCCCAGACTCTTAAATACAGAAAACAAGTGGTTGCCAGAGGGCAGGTGGATGGGGAACTGAGTGTGACAGATAAAGGGGATTAAGAGTACACTTGCCACAAAAACAGACACATAGATCAATGGAACAGAATAGAGAGCCCAGAAATGGACCCTCAATTCTATGGTCAACTAGTCTTTGACAAAGCAGGAAAGAATGTCAAATGGAACAAAGACAGTCTCTTCAACAAATGGTGTTGGGAAAATTGGATAGCCACATGCAGAAGAATGAAACTGGACCATTTCCTTACACCACACACAAAAATAGACTCCAAATGGTTGAAAGACCTCAATGTGAGACAGGAGTCCATCAAAATCCTAAAGGAGAACACAGGCAGCAACCTCTTCGACCTCAGCCGCAGCAACTTCTTCCTAGAAATATCGCCAAAGGCAAGGGAAGCAAGGGCAAAAATGAACTATTGGGACATCATCAAGATAAAAAGCTTTTGCAAGGCAAAGGAAACAGTCAACAAAACCAAAAGACAACCGACAGAATGGGAGAAGATATTTGCAAATGACATATCAGATAAAGGGCTAGTATCCAAAATCTATAAAGAACTCAACAAACTCAACACCCAAAGAACAAAGAATCCAATCAAGAAATGGACAGAAGACATGAACAGACATTTTCCCAAAGAAGACATCCAAATGGCCAACAGACACATGAAAAAGTACTCAGTATCGCTCAGCATCAGGGAAATCCAAATCAAAACCTCAATGAGATACCACCTCACACCAGTCAGAATGGCTAAAATTAACAAGTCAGGAAACGACAGATGTTGGCGGGGATGCGGAGAAAGGGGAACCCTCCTACACTGTTGGTGGGAATGCAAGCTGGTGCAGCCAGTCTGGAAAACTGTACGGAGGTTCCTCAAAAAGTTGAAAATAGAGCTACCATATGATCCAGCAATTGCACTACTGGGTATTTACCCCAAAGATACAAAAGTAGGGATCCGAAGGGGTACGTGCACCCCGATGTTTATAGCAGCAATGTCCACAATAGCCAAACTGTGGAAAGAGCCAAGATGTCCATCGACAGATGAATGGATAAAGAAGAGTGGTATATATACACAATGGAATATTATGCAGCCATCAAAAGGAATGAGATCTTGCCATTTGCAACAACGTGGTTGGAACTGGAGGGTATTATGCTGAGCGAAATAAGTCAAACAGAGAAAGACATGTATCATATGACCTCACTGATATGAGGAATTCTTAATCGTAGGAAACAAACTGAGGGTTGCTGGAGTGGGGGGTGGGTGGGAGGGATGGGGTGGCTGGGTGATAGACACTGGGGAGGGTATGTGCTCTGGTAAGTGCTGTGAATTGTGCAAGACTGTTGAATCTCAGATCTGTACCTCTGAAACAAATAATGCAATATATGTTAAGAAAAAAGAAGAAGAAGAAGGTAGCAGGAGGGGAAGAATGAAGCGGGGGAAATCGGAGGGGTAGACGAACCATGAGAGACGATGGACTCTGAAAAACAAACAGGGTTCTAGAGGGGAGGGGGGTGGGAGGATGGGTTAGCCTGGTGGTGGGTATTGAGGAGGGCACATTCTGCATGGAGCACTGGGTGTTATGCACAAACAATGAATCATGGAACACTACATCTAAAACTAATGATGCAATGTATGGGGATAATATAAGAATAAAAAAATTAAAAAAAAAAAAAACAAATTTTCCACTAACAAACTTCATCAATTAACTCCAGAGTTGCCGGCTTACTTTGTCAGTCAGGGGGCAAGGAAAACAAAGATGTCTGGAGAGCTCCCTCCATGTAAGCTGTTGTACTGTGCACTTTCTTTTTTTTTAAGATTTATTTATTTATTTGAGAGAGAGAGTGAGTCAGGGAGAAGCAGAGGGAGAGGGAGAGAGAAACTTCAGCAGACTGCACTCAGCGTGGAGCCCAACATGGGCTCGATCTCACGACCCCGAGATCATGACCTGAGCCAAAACCAGAGTTGGATGCTTCACCAACTGCGCCCCTGTACTGTGCACTTTAACATCTGTATCTCAATCAATCCTCACAAAAGCCAAAGGCAAACGTTCAGGTTGAGCCGCGATGTCAGCGATTTTTTCAATTGGGGTCTACAGGTGGGACTACCTGGGATCTGTTGTACCATAGATGCAGGGACCGCCGGGAGGTCGGCTGAGAAGGAATTGCACCTGCCTCCTTAATGGAAGACAGCGCATCAGCCTCAATCTCAAGAACGCACTGAGCTGAGCGGACACTTCATCGTGACTAGAACAGCACATCTGGCCCAGACACTTTGAGGTGCCTCAGTGGGAGAATCTTGACGTTTCAGACGGTTGTAGGGCGAGCATCACCTGGGGGCATGTCAGAAGTGCAGACTCTCAAGACCCAGCCCAGACCTACTGAATCAAAATCTGCATTTTCACAAGATCCCCAGGTGACTTGCAGGCGCCCCGATCTGTGAGATTCCTTGCTCCACAGCATGACAAGGACCATGTCACACCCTGGTTTCCTCATTTGCAAACAGAAGGGACAAGGAAGGTATTTTAGGGGGGTGATGACTGACGCAAAGAGCCTAAGACAGATCCTGACCCCACAGGAGGTATTTAACAGAAAAAAATCCATTACAATTTTTATTGCTGTTGTTCTTACTATCATCCCTGTTCTCATCCTTTGGAAATCTCATCTGCTTTTTGCAGTCTAAGGATCTCTTCCACTAGCATACATTGGTGGTCAGCGTACAAATATGTTTGGGATTTTTTTTTCCCTTCATCGGAATAACAAATAAATAAACCCCCTCTTGTCACCATACGCATATGTTTTTTCTTCCCCGTACAGCAAAACATCTTGAAAGAGTTATCTGGACACAATCTCCTTCTTCCTTCCTTTCCTTTTTCTCTTATACCCACTCCAAGTAGGTTTTTGTCTCCCAATAACAGACGTTCTGCAGGACACCGGTGACGGTTACGCCCCTAAATCCAGGATTTGTTTCCCAGACCTTATCTTCCTGGCTCCTGTATCAGAGACATCCCTTCTGCCTTGAGACACCGGGACACCCCACTCCCCTGGTTACTCTCCTACATTTCTTGCTATTTCGTCTCAGGCTCTGCTGCTGGAACTTTCTCTTTCGCATTTGCACACACTGGCGTGAGTTAGGGCTCAGGACGTGGAAATTTGTGGTGAGCTCATTCCATCTGATAGCTTTAATCTTAATATCATCTATTAAGTGATGACTTCTAAGTTAGACATCTAGCCTGGAACTTTCCTCCTAAGCAATGAACCCATGCATGCAACCACCTCCCCGCCACCCACAGCAATCTGCACAGCTTGCTCCTGGCTTCCTTCGTCCTTTACTCAGAAAACACATTCTCAGTGAGACCTGCCCTAGGCATCCTAAAATTCCAACTCCTCCACCAAATGACTCATATCTTTTCTTCCTGTTTTACCTCCTCTTCTTTGCCCTAATACATTACCTATTTTTATTTGGATATCTTATTATTTCTACCCCCTGCCTTGAATATAGGCTCCATGAGGCAAAGGCTTCTGTTTTCCTTGCGCTCCACTCTACCCCATGTGCCGAGAAGAGAGCATGGCATAGAGTTGTTGCTCGGTCATCACTGAGTGAACATCTGATCCCATGTTGTAGTGGAAGGAACACACAATCGGGATGGGCACTCTCAGGTTCGCAGAGCTAAGAAATTGCAAAGCTGTGAATTAAATGCTCTTCTGCCTGATACCAAATATCTTTCTTTTTTTTTTTAAATATTTTATTTATTTATCTGAGAGAGAGAGAGCACAAGCAGGGGGAGGGTCAGAGAGAGAGAGAGAAGCAGGCCTCCCGCTGAGCAGGACCAGAGATCATGACCTGAGTCGAAGGCAGAAGCTTCACCAACTGAGCCTCCCGGGCACCCTCACCAAATTTCTTACTATTAATCACTATCAGGGATGAGCATCTGCCTTCAGCTCAGGTCATGAGCTCAGGGTCCTGGGATCGAGTCCCGCATCAGGCTCCCTGCTCAGTGGTTCCCAAATAGTTCTGTTTCAGGGACCTTGAATCAGAGCAAAAAGGGAAATGTGTAAAGCTCCCTCTTCATTCCCTCCTGTCACGTCGTCCTCCCTCTGCTTCCACAGCAGTTCTAGGACATTCTTCCCACCCAACGAGCCAGGAAGCAGCGGCTTGTCACATTCTATGGTTCCCATAAAAATAAGGCCTGGTTCAGAATATTGGGAAATGTACTTGCTTCTTTTCTCGGACTGGACATGAGGAGGACGTGTCCCTGCCTCCTCCTGCGGCAGTGGCCAGAGGACAGGGACAGGTGGACAGGGAGTACAGCTCTGCAACGGACTGCCCCAGCTCTGCTGCTTCCCACGGGGCACCCCAGGACCCTTGGAGTGCCACTTTGCTAATCTCTGAAAGGGAAAGGATACATGATTTGGAGGGTCAGTGCAGGCACTGAAGATCACGTCCACAAGCGCTTAGGGCACAGCTTACACGCAGTCAGGACACACCCTTGCTTCTGACTGCAGTAAAACCAGGTCTCAGTTGTAGGGTTTGTAGCTGCTTATTCACACCAGCAGGAAAGCAGGTGGATCGGCTTCCTTCGGGAGAAAGAAAAGAGCTTCCCAGAGTCTTGCTCTGTGCCATGTCGCTGTGTAAACCCTTTGCACACACCATCTCTAGTTCTCACGCTCCATGCCAAGTGGAACTAAGGTCTAACTCGGAGCAGAGGACACTCAAGCTCAGAGATGGTGAAGAACTGGTCAGAAAGTGGCAGGATGAGGACCCCAACTCAACCTAACTCCCAGGAGCCGTGATTGGTACCAGAAGAGCACCTCCATCCTTCCACCGACCCCCAAGCTCCTCCCCACCCACACGCAGTGGATTTTTATGGCATGCTAACCAAGAACTTAACCCGAGCATGCCTAGGTATTCTTTGAATTCTGTTCTTACCGTGTTTCCATGTAAGGATCAAGGATAAAAAGAGAAGAATTGACAAGAGAACGGTCACAATACTTGAGTTTGCTTCTTCTAAATTTTCACCGTGATCTCTGCTCTGGTCCCTCCTGCTCTCCCTGCCCCTCAGGTGACACAGTGTACCGGCTAAGGACGTGGATTTGGCATCACACTTGGATGTGATCCAGCCTCCCTGACTAGCTGCTGGGGCCTTAGGAAATTTATTTAACCGAATCTCAGTGTGCTCATCTAGAGAAAGGGAATAGTAATACCTACCTGGCGCAACATGATGTATACAAAAATCTTACCACGGTTCCTCTTGTCTGGGATGCTTACACCAAATGTTTATCTGGCAGAATAATTTATCAAAATTTGCGCTATGCTTTAATGGTGATGACACAGGCGATTTAGAAGGAAGAGCTCTCCCTCCCCACTGCAGTCCCAAAGCTTATGTCCTTTCGACAATTTCTCAGCAATTCTTCTTCCCACTCACTCCTAGGCTCTTCTTTCTTCTGAGAAGAGAATTAAGCAATCATCTATTTATACTATTCCAATCCAGATGTTTAGACTCGGAAGCTTGCCTCATGGAGGATTTGCTCACATTTCCTGACGCCTTTCACTAAGCTTCCGGCTGATTCTGCATCGAGTTGAAAGTAGTTGAAGCAAGAGTCTCATTAGTTACTATCAACTGCTAATCATTGTTACTGAATGAAGGGTGGTTGAGTCATTCCTGTGCAATAATTATCAACCTTTGTTCACTGTCACGGCCCCGTCACCTAAGAAATATTGACAGATAGCAGGAATTCCATGAGAATACATGAATGAACAGATAACAGATGTGCTTTTGGACAATGTGCCTGTGTGGGTAAAAAGATTTGAGCAAACACCCCTAACATATGTACATTTACGTATTTAGTTACTATATCTGTATACTATTTTATTAGTGTATATTACGTACACTAGAAAACATACACGCAAACTGAAACTAAAAAGCATGAGATTAAGAAGTAAGGAAGAATAAAAAAAAGTTCTAATATTGTTTTCTGATGTTCCAACAGTTCTTTCCTGGGACTCTGAAGGGAGCAGAGCAAGGTAAGAGAAGTAGCAGCAGGGACCCCAAATGACTGTTCAGCTCTTCATCAATCTGTGCCCAGAAGTTCAGGCTTTCAGTCCCTGGTCCTTTCCCTCTCTTACCACCTGCTCCCAGTAAGGACCCCAAAGGCCTTTGCAGAAGGAGGCAGATCCTGCGCTCCTAGGACACACACAGTATTTCTTCTTTGGGAAATCAAGAAGGAGGACAATTATATACAGTCCAGAGAATACACACAGAATTCTATCTTACTGTCGGTTTCCTCCAAAGAGCCAAGAAAATGGTCAAAAAAGTGTATTACACACACATTTTCAGGGACTAAAAGCTAAGAAATGATGACAGCCTCACACACCTCAGGTCCTTCTCCTGGTAACACAGTGACTTCCCAGAGAGATGAAGGAGCGATCTTTCCCTCTGCTCCCTACAGGTAGGGACAAGCCAGTCTTCCTCTTTTCCTGAGAATCTCCTAAATCAGGGTTTCTTACCTTAGAAGTCTGAGATAACCATGTAACAGGAGAGTGCAAACAAATTTTAGGGGAAAAAATACATGAGAGAGAGAGATGGAGGACAAGGAAGTCAAGAACCGGGCAGCACTGGGTTAGGAGGGAGTTTTTATGGAGGTGAAACTGAGAGGTGAAGAGAGAATCTTCACGGTAGTGGTGAGTTGAGAGAGATCTTGAGAGCAAGAGAAATGGGAAACAAGAAATTTGTGAAGAAATGAGAAATGAGAGCTTGACCATGGGATACAGATTGGGTCCTCACAGATGTTTTACAGGAGATTCTAATAAACATTTGAAATGCTTCAAGTCCCTTTCATTTGACAGACCATTTCTTGGGATAAGTCTCTGTGTGAGACTACGTGAAGCCCCAGCTTTTATTCACTCTACAAGAGTAGTAGAGAGGCCCAAAGCTTTTTTCAGTCCCTCAAAGAGCCTGATGAAATGACACAGCAGCCTTCAGAAAGGGTCTGAGATGAACTCAAATATTACATTTCCTCACTTTGAACTAGACTCGTAGTAACTCAGTGCAACCCCACTTGTACACTCTTCATCAGAATGATTGACATATTTCCCCATCTGTGATAAATACCTGTAAAATCAAATGTACCAATCAATAAATGCTATTTGGTAGCCAAAAAGAAATCCTTCAAATTCTGAGATGTTTATGGTAAAGACCAATACACAGGTTGGTGGAGGGATTTGGGTGACAGAAACGTTTGGACTCATCCAGTTCAGTCATTTCAACTCCGTGGCATGAAATACTTCACCAGTATTACCTCCAGCGTACATCTCACATCCAGATGGAAAAATCCTTTTTGAGGAGTGGACTCAAAATTAACCACACTATCAGCCCATGTTATGGACTAATTCTATGGGTAAGAAGAACTAGCTTATTTCTATTTTTTTTAAAGATTTTATTTATCCATTTGAGAGAGAGACACAGAGAGCACAAGCAAGGGGAGAGGCAGAGGGAGAGGGAGAAGCAGACTCCCAGCTGAGCAGGGAACCCCATGTGGGGCTCCATCCCAGGATCCCAAGCTCATGACCTGACCAACTGAGCCACCCAGGCTCCCCAAACCAACTTATTTCTATCGTGTTTCTTTACATAAACCTTTGTTTTAGAAAGTAAATGTTGGATATTCGCACATAAGCAAAGAGTCATGTACAAATATTGTAGAATTTATAACAACAAGAGAGATAGAGAGGGGAATGAAAGAAGTTGAATAAATGATCCATACTAAAGAATGTTACCAGCAGTCAAAAAGAGTTGGGTAGGGTTGCAGCGATGGACCTAGAAGATTTCCAGGATGTATTACTTTGTGTAAAAATTATAATAAAATATGTATAATATGATCCTGTTTGTGTTTTTAAAATCCATAAAATGGCACTCTTCACTTCTATGTATGTGTGTGTATACATATATATATACCGGTGTGTAGAGAGAAAGTTAAGTCATATGAAATTGCTGCTATTTGATCATTTGTGACCTATAAAACCAACAATTTTATATGGTCCAATCAAATAATTGTAGAGGAAAACACACAGAAAGATATATATTGATTAGTAACAGTGGTTGTCTCTGGGAAAGCAAATGGGACAGAAGTTGGTTTTCCAGGGGACATATTGATTATCTGAATCATTTGAATTTTTATATGTGAATTATGTATGCATTACGGACATAATAAAAAGGAAGGTGAAACTCACATTTTATAGTGAAGGAAGGAAAGAAGACGGGTCGGCAGACAGGCAGGAAGGAAACAGTGCATCATGCCTACTGGAGGTCTGGAGGGATTGGGGAGCGATGGGAAACAGGAAATGGGGAGTTGTGAAGACAGACATCCAGGGCGAGAGGGGTGGCTCAAGACAACTTGGAAAAAACATCGCTGTGATCACATGTGTGTTCCAAACACACCTCAGATTTTCTTGCAAGTCTAAGCAAGGATTTCAGTTGATTGCGTTCAACTGATTGGAAAAAAACCAATAAAGAAACAAAGGAAACAAAGACATCCAATAGCATTAGGCAAGAGGGGGTGGGGCTAGAAATGAAAGAAGCTTCCTGAGGTCAGTGCCTTTGGGTGAGTTTCAAACACTCTGCTTAACTGAGTCACATATAAAATGCTAATTATCCCCCCTGGGGAGGATTAATTCTCCCGGCAAGACTGAGATAAGAACCAATCACACACTTTATAAAAGTGATTCAAAAACGTCGGGTGAAACTCTATGAGGCAAGACCGTTAATCCCAAACTACCTAGTCAGCAGCTGGTCTCCAGTTGGACGCCAACATCTATCCTCCCCCGGCCCTGCCCTGGAGCCCAGTATGTGTGGGATACATGGAGGGTGTTCCATCAGTAATGGGTAATTCCATTTTGTTTAAGAGCCCTTAGCTTTTGAGTTTAGTGGCTTCTTTTGGGATAAAATGTCTTTGAAGTTCTGAAAGGTGACAGCTAATAATCGCATCCCTTTTATTAAGTGCACCCTGTGGGCCCCCAAAACACTGGGATTGGCACATTACATGTATGATCTCACCCAATTAGCCCAATGATGCCACCAGAAAGAGCTTTGTGTGGTTCTAGATGATGTGCATGAGACTTAGGGATATCAAGGAATCTGTCCAAAGTCATACAGCAAATAAGCCGCGTGGGTGGGCACTGAACACATATCTGTCCAATACAAAGCCTGGGTTCTACTTCAGAAGGAAATTAAGTTCACAACTGCTGTTTTCACCTCCTCCAGTCCATGGACCGCCAAGGGAAAGTCTGACTGCGCCCCGCCCAGGACTCCACCCCCGGCCCAAGCCGTTGACCCTCTGTATCTGTGGTGGAGAATTTAGGGAGCCTTCCAACCCATGTAGGATTTAGAGAGGGAAATACTAAAGATATATACTTACAGTGTAATAAATCCATCCATTCATAAACACGTACTTATGTGTTCAGATATCCATAAGAGCATTACATGTGATGCCTTTATTGGTTTATGATATAAACTAAAGATAATTACGTACACATACAGGTTCAGCCCCTTGAACTGTCCACCCTACACATACTAACCTTTCAGACTCTGACTCCGTAACCTGGTGTGCTGTCCTAAAGCTTCATTTGGGGATGGTCCAAGCTCAGACCAATGACACTGCTTTGCACACCTGTGCATTTCAGGAAATCCTGAAATAAAGGAAGTTGTGGGCTGGTGGTGCATGAATCTGTTAGCACTTTAAATCTGATCCTGTTGGGTTATCATATGGGGTTAGCTGAGTGATACTTCTCTGTACAGCCCAAGGGAGGGAAAGAATAAACAATTCTTCCCAGGAAAGTCGGTGTTAGGCTTATCATCTAGGGCTCCCTGATTTAACTTAGATTTGCTGTTGTAGCAGAGAGGGTCCTGGGCTGAGTGCTCATTCCTCCTGCCTCATCCCTGTTTAGCCATGTGAATTAACCAACTCACTTTCTTCTTTGGAATTCATGTCCTCAAATATAAAATGAAGGATCTCAGCTGGATCTATGGCTTTCAGTTCAGGCTAATGTGTATCTGCTCAAGTAAAATTACTAGTGGAGTACAATTGTATGTGATCTCTCCCAGCACTTAAATACTTGCCAAATGGGTCTGGCTCATCTGTTTGTCTCCTGGTATCACATATCGTTGTGCAATAAAAGAAAGTGAGCTCCAAAGATGTTAACCCATAATAATATATTCTTGATGGTGCTTATCACATATTTTAGTTGTTCACCTGACCTTTATAATAAAAGATGCAATCTGAGTGGTTGCTGATTCATTTGATTGCCTCCCAAAGATTTCCTGTCCCTCCCTACTCCAAGTGGCATTTTAGGCACTTTAGGAGGCATTTATGGCATTTTAGGAGGAAGGTGCCATTTCACAGATGAGGAAACTGAGACACAAGGAGCTTAAATTATGGCCAAGACTCCACACCTGAAATGGGGTCAGTGAAACCCCCAGCATTATGTCTTCCCTGTTCTAGGGGAAAGGACCATTCAGTCCCTGGGCACCCAGAGAGGGCCAAGAGTTACCAAAGAAGAAGGAATGAGGGACTGAAGAAACTGTTTCCCACCTCCTTTTCCATTTTACGTAAAATCACATGAGGGAAAGAAGTGGGAGAAAGACTGGAGGTAGAAGAGGAAGATGGGGTGAGGTGTGGACCTGGCTGGACCTGGCGAACAGACTAGAATGAGAGTGACATGGGACGGCCCAGGACAGTTTGACATGACCTGGGAATTTGGGGGTGGACAATGCTTTAAAGGATAAGGAAAGAAGAAGAAGGCAAAAGGCACAAACCTATTCCCCTTTGCCTGATTGTTTTTCCTGGGGGAGTTAAAACTGTGCAAAACATCTCTTAATACTGAACTCATTATCGTCCATCAGTGGATGCCAGAAGCTTTGTAAGAGAGGGCTAGGGCTGTGAACAACAGGAACAATAAATTTAGAAGTTATATTTAACAAGCATGTATTAACACAAAGCTCTAAGAAGACACGATGAGACATTTTTCCAAAGAAAACATGCAGGTGGCCAACAGACACATGAAAAAATACTCAACATCACTGATCATCAGGGAAATATAAATCAAAACTACAGAGAGATATCACCTCACGGATCTCAGAATGGCTAAAATCAACAACACAAGAAACAAAAGGTATTGGCAAAGATGTGGAGAAAATGGTACCTTCTTACCCTGTTGGTGGGAATGTAATCTGGGGCAGCTACTCTGGAAAACAATATGGAGTTTCCTCAAAATATTTCTAATAGGGACGCCTGGGTGGCTCAGTCGGTTAAGTGTCTGCCTTCGGCTCAGGTCATGATCCCAGGGTCCTGGGATTGAGCCCCACATCGAGCTCCCTGCTCGGCAGGGAGTCTACTTCTCCCTCTCCCTCTGCTGCTCCCCCTGCTTGTGCTCATTCCTCTCTCTCTCACACAAATAAATAAAATCTTAAAATTTTTTTTTTTAAAAGTTAGAATTGCCCTCCATCCAGCAGTTGCACTACTAGGTATTCACCCAAAGGATATGAAAATACTAATTTGAAGGGATACATGCCCTCTGATGTTTAAAGCAGCATTATCTACAATAGCCAAATTATGGAAAGAGCCCAAATGTGCATCACCTGATGAATGGATAAAGATGTGGTATATATATATATAATGGAATATAACTCCATTATGAATGAAAAAAAAAAGAATGAAATCTTGCCCATTTGCAACAACATGGATGGAGTTAGAGAGTATTATGATAAGCGAAATAAATCAGTCAGAGAAAGACAAATACCATATGATTTCACTCATATGTGGAATTTGTTTTAAAGATTTATTTGTTTTAGAGAGAAAGAGAGCACAAGCGGGAGGGGCAGAGGGAGAGAGAATCTCAGGCAGACTCCATGCTTAGCCCAGAGTCTGCAGTGAGGCTTGATCTCACAACCCTGAGATCACGACCTGAGCCAAAACCAAGAGTTGGACGCTTAATCCACTGTGCCACCCAGGCACCCCTCATGTGGAATTTAAGAAACAAAAGAGATGAACATAAGAGAAGGGGGGGGGGGGGAGAGAGAGAGAAGCAAACCATAAGAGATTCTTAAGGATAGAGAACAAACCGAAGGTTGCAAGAGGGGAGGTGGGTAGGGGGATGGGCTAGATGGGTGATTGGCATTAAGGAGTGCACTTGTTATGATGAGCACTGGGAGATGTATGGAAGTGTTGAATCATTAAATTGTACACCTGAAACTAATATTATACTGTATGTTAACTAACTGGAATTTAAATAAAAACTTTTAAAAAACACACAAGGCTCTAGACAAGGCTTCAGGAATAAATACACAGTCCATACCTTCTAGATTCTTTGCCAGTGTTCTTTAATAAAATTGATTCTTATCAATAAAAGCAACTGGTTCCATGTAAACTATTTTTAAGTTGTTGCATGTTATTTCATAAAATAAATTCCCATTTTGAGATAACATCTTTGTTGTACTTGAGATACAATCGTTAAAATTCTGACTGTGACATTTATCAGTTCTGAGACTCTAGGTAAATATCTTAGCTTTCTGAGCCACAATTTTCTCACTGTTTAAACAAGGATAATAAAATATTTCCTGCCTCTCACATGGAGTTCCTTTAAGTATCAAAGTAAAAATAAGGGGCGCCTGGGTGGCTCAGTCATTAAGCGTCTGCCTTCGGCTCAGGTCATGATCCCAGGGTCCTGGGATCGAGCCCCGCATTGGGCTCCCTGCTCGGCGGGAAGCCTGCTTCTCCCTCTCCCACTCCACCTGCTTGTGTTCCCTCTCTCGCTGTCTCTCTCTCTGTCAAATAAATAAATAAAATCTAAAAAAAAAAAAGTAAATATAAGGTAATGTGTGTGAAAACGTGTTCTAATGGATGGATGATACAAAGAAATCAATGTAAAGCTCGGGCTTTACAGTCTGACAGATGCCATCCATGACCCTAGGCAACTTTCCTCATCTTCCTAAATTTCAATTTCCTCACCTTTAATATGGGAATAAGGACAGAAGTTTGTTGAAAAGATTAAATGAGATAATGTATAGTATAGTATCGGTCATATAGCAAACACTCAAGAATTGGTAACTATCATTCATTTATTCACTACTCAGTATTCATTGAGCATCTATTATGGGATGAAGAATATATAGCCTTCAACAAAATATAATCTCTGAATCCAAGGAATTTATACTACAATGGGAGGAGACAGGCAATAAACAGAGAAACAAATATATAATATGTCAAGACATGATAAGTATAATGAAGAATATCAAAGAAGGAAAGGGGATGATAGGGAGTAGAGGTGTCAGTGTGTATCAGGTAATCAGGGAAGGTCTTTCCGATGAGGTACCATCTGAACAAAGACATGAAGGAAATGAGAGAAAGAGCCATGGGAACATCCAGAGGAAAAGGGTTCCCACTGGTGAAAGGCTTTGAGGCAGGAGTGTGTCCTTTGGCCTTTTCTAGGAAAGGCAAAAATACCAGCATGACTAGAGGACAGTTTACAAGGTGAGTTGTAGAAAATGGTTTAGAGAGAAACAAGTAACAGGGTGGTATAGAGCCTGTATGGTGTGGAAAGGACTAGAATCTTACTATGAATGAAATGAAAAGGTATTGAGGTATTTTCATTTCAGATGTAGTGGGAAGGAAGAGGAAGATTTAGTTAACCCTTGCTAAGAGCCCATGTGGACAATAAAATTAAGCTAGACTTAGGTGGTGGCAGGGGAGGAGTCAGATTCTGAATATCTGTGGAAGGAAGAGCTGATAGAATTTACCAATGGATTAGATACAGTATGAATGAAAAAGAAGAGTCAACGACTCATTTTCTAAAATAGAGTGAAAAAAATAGAGCTGCCATTTGCGGAGACAGGAATGACCATGGAGAGGAGTGGACTTGAGTGGGAAAAAGGTAGGGGAGAGTCCAGTTTGGGATGTGCCATGGTGGGAAAGGCCTATTGGACATCACTGTAAAGATGCTTGATTAGGTAGGTGGGTACAAAAGTGCAAGTCAGATGGGAGGTCCAGGTTGGAGATACGAATTTAGGAGTTATCTGCCATGGGATTACATGCATTTCCCTAAAGAGTCAGTGTTGAGGGAGAAGTGAAGAGATTTAAGGATGGGACTCTGAGGTGCTTCAGTGTTTAAAGCCCAGGGAGATGAGGAACACAGAGGAGAAGGAGAAAGAGAGCATGTTATGGAAACCAAGGAATGGATGTGTTTCCAGAAAAAGGAAATCATCTGCTACTTCCAGTATGTAAGATAAGGTGGAGCCTGAGAATGCTGGTTAAATGTGGTCATGAAGAGATTTTTAGTTGACCTTGAAAAGCACCATTTTGGTAAAGGGGTAGAGATAAAAGCTTTGTGGAGTGGACTGAGGGCAGAAGAAAGGAAAAGAATTGAAGACAGCAAGTTTAGACAACATAGTCAAGGAATTCTGCTGTCAGATAAAGGAGAGCAATATGGGAACTGATGGAGAAATGGGAAGACCCGGGGAAGGGAATCAGGAACTGCTCTGTTTTTATAAAGATGGAGGCTATTAGGGCATGTTTGGAGGCCGATTGGAATGATCCAGTAAGGAATTAAAAAAAAAAAAAAAAAGAGGGATACTGAAGAAACAGGAGACAATTGCAAGAGGCATGTCTTTAAGTGGGAGACAGAAGATGGGATCCAGGAGGGGTGGGCCTCAGATGGAATTGTGGACTCCGCATCCTCAGGAGGGAAAGCAAACCAGAAGGTGGGTGGGTGGAGAGGTGTGGTGGTGGAAGTAAGTGAAACTCGGCTCATCTTGCTTCTTTTCTCTCCGTGAAACAAGAGAAAATGTCACCAGATGAGAGTGAGAAGTAGAGAAGGTGCTAGAGATTGAAGACAGAGGAGTCATGGCAGACACAGGCATAATGACTGGACAGGAAGGAGTAAAGGTTACTGCTCAGCCCCGACTGTCCTTTTGGAGTGAGACGCTAATCGATTATATGGAGGAAAAATGTTGACCAGTGACATACGATCATTTTGTCACTAAGCATGTGACATTTCATGGAATTTTTCAAATTAATTAATTTAAAATTCACCCTTAAGAAGTTTTTCTCAAATGGTATCTAGTTCTACATTTGTTACTGGATGTTTAAATTGAGAATTCTCAAGAATGTGATGGTAATATGCCAAAAAATATGTCTTTATTTCATGGATCTTTGGTGCATTTTAGGACTTGATAATGTAGATGCAAACATTATGTGCTCACTATGTTATGTGTTCATTTTTCTATTCTGCCTTTTTCTTTTCCACAGTATAAGCTCTGATCCCCTCAGATTATCTCTGTGTGTCTCTGTCTGTCTCTGTCTCTCTCTGTGATAACTAGTCCTATAAGATAAAAAGACTCAGGAGACTATCTCTATGTCCAGTGAAAGTAACCTTAACTTCCAAAGAGTCTTTTTGATTGGTCATCTTATTAGTGTTACTATGCCCTGATAATAATATTTAAATTAGTATATCTGCTCCTGGAAAAGAATAAATACTTTGAGTTTCCTTTGTTAAGTGAGATCCTTATTTGGAAATTCCTTTTCCTGTCACACTGTCGGAAGTTAAAAATAAAATAAAATCTATGACTGTTTATTTCTTCTTTAAACAAAGCGTTTAAAACTGTAATTTTATTTAAATTAACAATGATCACTTCAATAATAATAAAGGAATACTTTGATAGTAAAAGACCTCTGTTTAAAAACTTTTTTTTTTCCTCACACAGATTGGGATCAAGCAATGCCAGAATCCAAACCATCTTTTGGTCTTGTTTTTCTAAGACAGTTCCAAGAATTAGTCTAACATAGTAGGGCTCCATATGTTTTTAATCTTAGAAAAAGTCCTGTTGATACTAGCTTAATGAAGACATTTAATAAGGAAAGTACACTTGAAGATACATTTACTCACTCTAGGAAGAAGGATTTTTTACTTTTATATATTTTAATATTTTATTCATTTTTGTTTTACAATTAGCATATATACTAACATGACTAAATTCATTCATCCTTTAATATTTCCCATATTTTACTGGCTGCATCAACATTTAACCTTTTTGCCACACTCTTGAGGAAATGGGTCTATTTAGTGGAAATTAGTTGATTTTATTTGGGTAGGGGAAGAACAGAAGAAAGTGGAAAGACTGATTTTTGAGCCTGCAAAACAGCAAAACAGAGCATGTGGGTTTCATTGCCTTCCCCCAAACCACACATGTTTCATGGGTAAATGAACCAGACAGAAAGTGACCCAATTCTAGCATCTCAGCAAGGCTGACTTTTCTAATTCCAGCAGGAATGAGACCAATTACATACAGATTTTGGAGTCACATGGCTTTGAAGAAAAAAAAATCATTAGGACCGTGGGCACCACTGGAATAAGAAAGACACAGCTCTATTGATCAGTCGGAAAACATTGACCCTGATAAGAATGTTTTTATTTATTTATTTTTAAAGGTTTTATTTATTTATTTGACAGAGACACAGCGAGAAAAAGGGAACAAAAGCAGGGGGAGTGGGACAGGGAGAAGCAGGCTCTGCACTGAGCAGGAAGCCGGATGCGGGGCTCCATCCCAGGACCCCGGGATCATGACCTGAGCGGAAGGCAGATGCCCAACAACTGAGCCACCCAGGCGCCCCGATAAGAACGTTTTTATAAGATTTGGACTAGTAGATTTCAGATAAGTGTAGAAGAGGATGTCAAAACAATATGGCTCCACCTTCATAGACCTGAATATGTCATAATATTGTTAAGGCCATTTTCCATATATGCACTAAGAAATGTGGATGTACTTGCAAATTGCAACGTGTTCAACAAAAGGGAGGGACGGAGGGAAGAAAGAAGGAAAGAAAGGAAAAAACGGGAGGACAGCTAGAAATGAGACAGAAGAAAGATGGTTTAGGAATAGGTAGGAATAAAGTCTATGGTGATCTCAATCTTTCGTGGCCTATAACCCACCAATCATGCCATCAAAGTAATTAGATCCCAAGGTAGCCGGCATATATTAATAAAAACTGAAAATTGCCATGTACCAGGTACTCTCTATATATTGTTATTTAGTCATCACTATTTCGTGAGGAGCTTTTAGAATTAAATTCATCTTAAAGTTGAAGATAAAGCCGAAGAGAAGGTAAATAACTTCTAAAGTCACACAGCCAATGAGTCACAAAATTGAGATTTGAGCTAAGCTGCATGATGCCAATGTCTTCCTTTCCTACTTCTTACAGGAATGGGACAATTAGCTACTTCTAGTCTACCTCCTTCAGCTTGTGGGCATCCCCAGCATGCTGTAGGCACTTTAAAACTTACTAAAGGATTCTGCATTCTTCCTGGATGACCTGTTTTCACTAAAACATACCTACAGTAGTTTAGACCCAAAGTCCCAAAGGCTACTATGGTTTTGCTAACTTCGTTTCTGAGGAAGAACAGAAACAATCTGCAAATATCATTAATATGTTTTTCTTTCTAATAAAGGCAATCGAATGGTTATTTAAAATTACAGGGCTCTTAAAAATTCCCAGGCCCTGGCTTCACCCAGCTTGGTGAATTGACTCAGACTTGGGTGAAAGCTTCTAAGTGGTTTAAAAGTGTGTCTAAGTTGAAAACACACACGTCTAATAGCTATACTTGTGTTAATGCAGCCCAAGACAGCATCAACTATCTTGATAGCCACATCATACTCCTGAAGCATTTTGATCGTAATGCTTTATCACGGATACAGTTTTTATTTTTTCTTAAAGATTTTACTTATTTATTTGAGAGAGAGAGAGTGAGAGAGAACATGGGGGGGAGGGCCAGAGGGAGAAGCAGACTCCCCGCTGTGCGGGGACCCCGATGAGGGGCTCGATCCCAGGACTCCAGGATCATGACCTGAGCCGAAGGCAGATGCATAACCGACTGGAGCCACCTGGATGCCCCCGGATACCGTTTTTAAACCACACATTCCTGCACTCTGAATTCGAGCATATGCCTTTTGGATTATAGAGCAGATCTCATTTGGAGCAAATGTCAGGCATTTAAGAGATTTTTCAGGACTGTTTCCACCAATGAGCTTGACATTCTTCCCCATTTCGTGTCCTACAAAAATTTGATCATCATAATTCATACGGGCTTTTCTAAGTTATTGACTAATATAAAAGAGAGTTGAGCCCCTAGAACCTGGTGGCGAAGCGTGTATTAGAGACCTCTCTCCAATTCGGCATTGATCTACTTATTAACCCTCTCCCTTTGCCATTCAACCCATCCAAATGCACCAACTTCTCCTGTTTCTACTTTTAACCCCTTGACCGTAATGATGAGATCTTTTTAAGTGACTTCCGTTCAGGAATTTTCTGGGTGCTCCTGTGGCTAGTATCAGAATCTCATGTCCCAGCTGACAAACATCCAGCCCAAAGCTGGTCACGTTCTGTTGTCTTTGAAGGAGCAACATGATCTACTTCAAAAGGCACAACTCTCCTGTCCCGGGCTTGGCAATCAAAGCTTGAGAGCTGCTAACAAGAACGGGAATTTTCTGTGGGAGTTAATGAAGAAGAATTAGAGACGTGGTCATCTGAGCAAACAGTGGCCTCAGCAGATGGCCAGCTCTACTTGCAGTGTGAGCAAAGCTCCTAGTTCCAGACTCACTTCTCCAGGCCAATAGATGGGTGCGTATCACCAGTTAGATAGAGGAGTAGTCTTTTTTTTGGGCAGGGGGGAAAGTCCAGACAGAACTTTCAAAACCCTTAGAAAGAATAAGAAAGCAGGGGCACCTGCATGGTTCAGTCTTTAGGTATCTGCCTTCGGCTCAGGTCATGATCCCAGGGTCCTGGGATCGAGTCCCATATCGGGCTCCCTGCTCGGCGGGAAACCTGCCTCTCCATCTCCCACTCCCCCTGCTTGTGTTCCCTCTCTCGCTGCCTCTCTCTGTCAAATAAATACATAAAATCTCTTTAAAAAAAAATAAGAAAGCAGTCTTGAGAGATTTCCCAGAGTAGCTACGGCAGAATGAAAATGACCATCCAACCATCCATACCATAAAAGCATATTTTGGTCAATTGGATTTTATATAAATAACCTTTTTTACAATGAAATGTTTTATTTTTGACTTGTCTCTAAAATTTATTGAGAAATACATCTCTGTGTGTGTGTGTGTGTGTGTGTTGAAATTTTAAACAATACAAAAGTAGATACTAAGGCTGTCCTACTCTTTCCATTCCCTAGAGGTAACTATTACTAGTATTTAAATACTTATGTTTCAAGGCTTTTTTCCTGTGTATGTAGAAATATGGTTTTATAATACAAATAAAATAGTACATACAGTTCAACCATGTGCTTTTCTATTTTATAATAAATCATATCCTTCTTATCAGAACATAGATGCCAACTCCCTTTTTTTAATTACTGCAAAGTCCATCATATGATAATACCTGCATTCTTCCTGAAGAACCTGTTTCCACTAAATTATATGTACAGTCATGAGTTTTTTCTGTTTTTCTCTATTTTGTAAAATATAATATTGAATCTTTATATGTGAATTTTTGCACAGGTGTGGAAAAACTTGTTAGGAGACATTCTGGAACTAGACGAGACCAACAAATGAGACATTTAAAATTAAAACAGCTATTTTAATATTTGACAATTTGTTGGTGTTTATGTGTGTTTGATATTTGACATTAATGTTTTCTACATTTGACAACATATTTCAGAAATAATAATTATAATTCTGATTTGTTATTTGTCAGTAAAGTTAATCTTACCATGACAGTTATACTCATACTATTAACTTATTTTTCCATTTGTTTATTTGTTTTCCTTATTGGTTTATTGGTTTCTTTACATATTGTAGATCTTAGCCCTTTGTTACCTAGATTTCAATTTTTTTCTCACTTTTCACTTCCCTTTTATTTCATTTATGGTTTCCTATGCCCCAAAAACATTTTAAATTATTCCTGTCGGTCATCACGTTCTTTTATAATTTATGGGCTGCATGCCACACTTAGGAAGGGCTTCTCTGCCCCTAATCAAAAATATTTCTCTTGCATTCTATCTTTCCATGTAGTTTTGCATTTTACATTTAGATATTTTACCCACCTGGAATTTATTCATGGATGGTCTGAGAATTTAACTCTTTCGAAAATTGGTTCACAAACAATCTTATTTTTAGAGAAATGCTTTATTGTGTGGTGGTTGATAGCACAGAGGCTGTCAGTCACAGAGATCTTCACTGGAACCCCAACTCTGTCGTTTTTGTACCATGCGACCCTTGGCAAGTTCTCACATCTGTAGAATGTGGATGTAGTGCTGCGTATCTGGACGAGTAGTGAAGAATCAGTGGGAACATCCGGGAAAGCACTTAGCACAGGACTGGGACATGAAAAGAACTTAATAAATACCAGCTGATCTCCATTATTGGATTTTGAAATAAGTGTTACTGTAATCATGTTCCCTTACTGTTTAACTCTTTTGTGTTTGTATGTTGGTTGATTTGTGGTTAATTAGCTGGCTTGCTTTGCTTGGTTTGGATTGGACTGATTTCCATTCTCTTTTTGAAAAGATTAAGGCAAAACAACTCTTTTAACCTTTCTCTATATATCACAAAACCCATTCTGTAATGGCTCCAATTTTCTGCCAAGAAATGAATGCCAAGATGTTTTGTTACTTGCCTCACATTAAAGACTTCTGGTTTCCAGTATACCATGCCCAGCATTAAATGGTGGCAGGAACTAACACAGTGCCCTGTTTACTTTCTTAATTTTTATTCTAATTATGACATTACCTGTAAGATTATCTGTAAAGCTTTTGTACCCTCCACTAGATAAACTATAAGCATTTAGGAGCAGAGACTCCATCCTTAGCACAGTGTCCGGCTCACTCTAGATGCTCAATAAATATTCCATGAGTAATGAGTGGAATGGCTGTTGTACACTTCACATATGCCTTGTAATGATTTAATTTGCAGAACACTCTTGCAAAATAGATAGCATCATGCCCATTTCACAGATGAAGAAATTGAGCCCAAATTCCATGAACTGAAGACTGAAGATGCATGACCTAAATCAGAGCCTCGGTGTCCTTATTGTTGGCGGCAGAGGCATGACTGGCCCTGGGTGGGGTGTAGCAGGTGTGAGTCTCAGCCTGGTAGTTCTCAAGGACAGCTGCCCGCATGCTTTCTAGCAAGTCCAATCTACGTGGTTCCCTCTATGGAAGGTAGAACAGGGTCCTGTACCAAAGTACTTAGCAAGACAACAAGTTTTACGCACGTCCCTGAGAAGCTAAAATAGACACTCATCATCCCTAGTGCAAATGACCAAGACCTACCCTTTGTAAATTAGGTAAAGTCCCAATCTGGCTGGTGGTCAACTCGCCCATGACACATAGGTTATAACCCAGTTTCAGAAAAGAAAAAGCAAGTGGGTGTCTCAAGGAACATCACCTACAAGATGAATGAGTTTTTTCTGTATTTGCAGGCTTCCTGCTTGTCCTTGGCTCTCTGTTACACATTTGTAGCAAACGAGCTACCAAACAAGACCTGTCAGGAAACTGAAAGTTGCCACCAAACAGAAGAGGTTACTTGCCAGGGAACATGTCTCAGCATTGCTCTGTCGCCACCATGACTCACATAATTGCCCATTCATGAGACAAACTCCGATTTGAATTGGTAGCAATGTTAAACTTTGACCTTACGCCATCTAGTAGCGTGTTCTTGATTGGAATTTCTACTTGTGGTTCTCCTAGTAACTGGGGTCTGAGAAGCCTTTTCATTTATCTAGGAATAATACAGCCTGCAAAGCCTACCTTATAGAGAGTTTTAGGGAAATCATAAATTTTGTCTATGCTGGAAAGGAGGTGGCATGGCTACCCATGGAGACTAGAAGGGGACACGCGGCTGCCATGGCTCTTGGGGAGGCATCTCAGAAGGTACGGGAGGCCAAGGGCAGGGCATGTGCCCTGGCCAAGCAGAACGTGGTGGAGAAAGAGGGAGAACCAACTCTAAGAGCAACTGTAGCAAGCTCCAACCGGGTGGGAGCTGGGGTTGGGTTGAGTACACTGTATAGTCCAGGATGAGGGTGGCAGTGTGAGGAACTTTAAGGATCACTCATGGAAAGGAAGGTTATCAGTGGAAAAAAGCTCTGTGAAGTCACCACAGAAAAACAATCACTGGGAAGCATGTATCGAAGGGGAAGAAATGGAGTCAGTGAGCCTCCTTCCTGCGGCAGATGGCTCCCCGCAGCAGATGGCTCCCCACTAAGGCACAGAACAAGGAATACATGGAAGGCATTTGAGCTCTTCATGTAAAGAGGCAAGCCTCATGCCATAAATATCAGTAATTAATGCTGTTTTATTAAATGGAATTCACACCCCAAATGTGATAATAAATAGAGAAAGAATACTCTTTTTCCAAAGTATAGCTCTGATGAGGATTGCATATGGTGGCGGGGGGGTAAGAAGAATGCTGGGCCTGGGTCTCTGAAATGACTTTACAGGAACAGTCTCAGGAGATGCCCGGAGGACCAAGAGAAGACCCTCACCACATGGCCAATGCACATGTGCAACTTAGGAATGTGTTGGGCCATGAATGGAAAAATTGAACAACTAGAGGACTGTGGATTTTGTCTGCCAGAGGCTTCTTCTTCTTCTTCCATTGCACTGTATTTGACAAAGTAACCACTGCAGCTGAAGCCTTCATGTCCCCACATTTCAGATAGGAAGAAACAGACTGGTGATGGGCAGAAAGCAAAGTTTGCTGCTTGTTTCATTCAAAAAGGGCCTCCCTGCCCCCGGGGACATCTGCTACCTCCACTGACCAGGGCACTGTCAGAGACCACCCCCTTACGGCCAGAGAAATCTAATTGTTCAGCTGTTCTCATTGCTGCTCTGAAAAACAATTATTTTGTTCATAAAGGAGAAAAAGGGTACTGGGCAGACAAACTGAGTACCACACCAGGAATCGATATTTTAAATAAATTCTATAATGACTTACCAAAAATTCAATTTAAGTACTAGGTCATTTTCTGCATATGAAAAACCATATTTCAAGAAATATAATCCGTTAAAGTATACCACAGTTTTTAGCACTGTATTTGGGATTTTTACCTTTTTTTTTTTTAAGATTTTATTTATTTATTTGAGAGAGAGAGTGAGAGAGAGAGAGAGCACAAGAGGGGGGAGCGGGAGAGGGAGAAGCAGGCTCCCCGCTGAGCAGGGAGCCCGACGCAGGACTCGATTCCGGGACTCCAGGATCATGACCTGAGCCGAAGGCAGTCGCTTAACCAACTGAGCCACCCAGGCGCCCGGATTTTTACCATTTTTAAACAATCCATTAACTTCAAAATTTTTGAAGTAGCTTGGGCCTCTCTCAATCTCTGAAAGACATTGACACTGACAGAGAGATAGATTATAAATCTTTGTGTACCTAAAGAGAAGGCATAAATCTAAGGGTGGGGAATTAGAGGAAATGAAAAAAAGTATAGAAATAGTGATAAGAGAATAAATTCTAGAATTCTCCCCCTGACAACGACTGCTAGACCAGCACAGGGTGAAGTACAATGGTAACAGAAGATCTCTCCAGTCTGTACATCTGGTTAAAGAGAGCGGAATATATCTGTGACCTTAGCTTTGAGAATGTTAGTTTTAAAGAAAGTGAAAGTAAAGAAAATGAAACCTATTCCCAGGTTAAATTATAATCCACAAAGAGCAAATGGACCTACATAGATATAGTTAACAAATCTTTGACAAAGGAGCAAGGGTGATACAATGAAGAAAAGATCATCTTTTCAACAACTGGTGCTGGAACGGTTGGACGTCCACATAGCACAAAGTAACAAATCTGTATATAGACTTCATACCCTTCACAAAAATTGATTCAAAATTGAACAATTAAGATAGATTTATAATCTATCTTAAGACCTGCATGTAAAAGGCAAAACTACAAAACCCCCAGATTTCCGAGGAGAAACTCTCTCTAACCTTGAGTATAGGATGACCTTTTAGTACAACACCAAAGGCACAATCCACGGAGAAAATCACTGATTAGCTGAACTTCAGTAAAATTTAAAAACTTTTGCTCTGCCAAAGACACTATCAAGAAAATAAAAAGACTAGCCCTAGGCTGGAAGAAAATATTTGCAAAAGACATATCTGATAAAAAAAAAACTGTCATCCAAAATGGACAAAAACTCTTAAAACAATGAAAAAACAAACTGGATTAAAGAATGAGCAAAAGACCTCAATGGACACCTTGCCGAAGAATTTATACAGATGGCAAGGAAGCATATGAAAAGATGTTCATCATATGCCGTTAGGGAATTGCAAATAAAACAACATTGCGGTACCACTATGCTGTTATGAAAATGGTCAAAATCCAAAGCCTTGACACCACCAATTGCTGAAAAGGATATGAAGCAACAGATGCTAATTGCTGGTGGGAATGCAAAAGGGTACAACAACTTTGGAAGACAGTTTTGCTGTTTCTTACAAAACTGAACATACTTTCACCATAAAATTCAGCAATCATGCTCCTTTGTACTTATCCAAATAAGTTGAAAATTGTGTCCACTCAAAAACCTACACATGGATGTTCACAGCAGCTTTATCTGTAATCCAGCTTTATGCATAATCACCAAAAGTTGGAAGCACTAAGCTATTCTTCAAGAAGTGAACGGATAAGTAAACTGTGGTCTATCTAGGCAATAGAATATTATTCAGCACAAAAAGAAATGAGCTATCAAGCCATGAAAAAAACATGGAGGAAGCTTAATTTCATATTGCAAAGCAGAAGACGCCAACCAGAAAGGCTACATACTGTATGATTCCAACTCTATTACCTTGTGGGAAAGCCAAAACTATGGAGACTATAAAAGGATCAGTGATTACCAGGGGTTATGGGGGAGGGATGTATAAATAGGCAAATCACAGAGGATTTTTAGAGCAGTGAAACTATTCCATATGATGTTATAATGGTGGCTACATGTCATTGTGCATTTGTCAAAACTCATAGAATGAACAGCACCAAGAGTGAACCATAAATTATGGAATTTGGGTGACATTCATGTGTCACTGTAGATTCACTGATTATAACAAACATACCACTCCAGTAAGGGATGTTGGTAGAGGGGGAAACTGGGAGAGGGAGCAGGAGATATATGCACTGTCTGTATTTTTCTCTCAACTTCACTATGAACTAAATAAATCTGTTCTAAAAAAAATAAGGACTGCAAAAAAAGAAAAGGAAAAAAAGTGGTAAGAAAAGACAGGGAGATTCTATGACATGAGAATCTAAAATGGAAAATGGTCTAGCAAGATGAAACATTCTAAAGGAATTCAAACAACAAAATCATGTGAGAAATAAAGAAAAGGCAGCTAAAGAAACTTCTAGAACTAGATAGGGAGCTCTCTACTATGTTGTGATTCTTTAGAGGGCAGGTAGAAAATATGAAAACGAAATGCATGTCAAAGGTACATAACAGACTTGTTTTTTTAAGATTTATTTATTTTAGAGAGCAAGAGGGGGAGGGAGAGAGAATCTCAAGCAGTCTCCACACTCAGCACAGAGCCCGATGTGGGGTTCGATGTCACAACCTTGAGATCATGACCTGAGCTGAAACCAAGAGTCGGATGCTTAACCAACTAAGCCACCCAGGTGTCCCCATGATAGACTTCTTAAGAAGAGTCTCAAAAGCTAAAACTCAGGCAAAACCTAGGGTCTAAAAAAAAAAAAAGGAAAAAAAGGAATTTAAAAGCAATTTTATTAATTGTAAAGTAATACAAGTTCATGGTAGAAAATTTTGAATATGCACAAAAATGAAATGGAACACCAAATCTGTCCCTAATCCCAGCCCCCAACAATACTCACAGTTAACATCTTGATATGTCCATTATAAGTCTTCTATGTGTTTTACAAATAATGTAATTGTACTCTACATTTTTCAAGTGCTTTTTCATCCAGTAGCACATTGAAATCTTACTTTTTGTTACTATTGGTTAGGAAAAATTTTCCTCTACCCTTCCAGGTTCTTTTGGCTAGTCTAAGAATTAAATGGACATCAGACAGATTAAGAGGAGAAAATCAAATTTAATTGTGTACAGATGGGAAATCCCCATAAACGTGAGATTCTAAAGACAGCAAAAATGAAGCATATATGTCATCCTGAATGAAGGAAAAGGGGGTAGGGGTCTGGGACTTAAAAAGGAAGGAAAGCAATTTACAGGAATATGAAAAAGAGTAAATGTTTGGTAGACAAATGTTTGCTGGGCCACTCAGAAACAATGGGACACAGAGAGGAATTTTAACCAACAGACTTGCCTAACTCCTCCCTGTCTACCCCCCTGCTTCCTATTATACTGTAGTTATCTATGGCAATAATCCCTTCCCGGGTATCTCCTCCATTAAATTCTTTTAGGCAGTTAGGGGGAAGGTCAAAGTTTCTTCCTGAGTCTTTTGGGCTTGTTTTCAGCCCAAAAAAATCTTTATGCCAAAATGGCACATCTTGGGGTGACTAGTTTTGACCCCTACATCATCAAGTGTCAATATGAATTTTAATAACTGATTATTATTTAATGGCTTTACCATATTTTATTTAATAAACCTCCTCCTCTTGAACTTTTCAGTTGTTCCATTTTTTTTATTCTAAGTAATGCCACCGTGAAAATCCTTAAAATGAAAACTTGTCATATGCGTGGTTATCTAATTAAGATCAATATTTGAAGTGATATTGCTTGATCAAAGGGTATACTACACCTGAAGTGCCAAAATACATTCCAGAAAGTTTGCATCCTCAAGTGAACCTTTAAAGTCATATTTACAACAAGAAGATACCCCAAGAAGGGGTCACCCTCTCAGCTAGAGACATACAGCATGAAGGGCAAAGATTATAAAGAGATAAACTGTTAACACCGATTTGGCTTATCTCTTTCAAGGCGAAGGATTTTTTGGCAAAAGAAATAGGAGGAAAATGACAAAAGGGAAAGTAAAAGACCATTGGAAAGCACATAAATATGTGAAATGAACCCGGTCTTCTCCTGGAATTCAAGTAGGTCCCAAGATGCTGAGAGAAAGGACATATGCAATTGTTGGACTGGTGTCTGCAAGTCACGGAGAAACAATGGGGGCCAGAAGAAGCACTCCGAGAGTGGAGAATGGGCAAGACGAAGTGTGAAAACTCTTGTGTTGACTTTGAAATGGAGCCAGTCGGAAGCTTAGCCCGTAGCAGGTGTTTAGTGAACACTTCTCTCTCTTTCCCTTTAAGGAGAAAGTGGCAATCCCCGGGGGCCATAGACATGCACCCAGAATGAGTCCTGTCATCTAAGACATCATCAGACAGTGATCAGGGTCGTGGAGCACCTCAACTGACACCAGGTGGAATGTGTCAGAGGACGCTGTCGTCTGGGTAAAGGAACTGACGGACCAGATATGTACCTTAACATATCTCAAATGCTGTCAAATAAAAGGATTAGATTAGCTTCACACTCCCTAACTGCTGTCTCCCCTTTCCCTGCTTGATTTTTTTTTTTTTTTAAGATTTTGTTTATTTATTTGACAGAGAGAGAGAGAGCATGAGCCAGGGGGAGAGGCAGGGGGAGAAGGAGAAGCAGACTCCCCGATGAGCAAGGAGACTGCTGCAGGACTCGACCCCAGGACCCGGAGATCATGACCTGAGGCAAAGGCAGACGCTTAACCTCCTGAGACACCCAGGCGTCCCGATTTTCTTTTGTCTTAGCACTTAATACTATTTAACATATTATGCATTTTACACCTTCTCCTTATATACTATCTTATCTCCCCCACTAGAAAATAAACCTGAGGGCAGGGATTTTTTTTTCTTTTTAATTTACTGCTTTAATCCCAGGGCCTAAAACACTCTCTGGGCACATAGTAGATGCTCAGGAAATATTTGCCGAAAGTCTTGACAGACTGACCAAGTGAATTAATGTTTCCATGTAGTTTCAGAAGCAAAAATAGGTACCACACTGAGAAACAAATTTTGGGTCCATACGAGGAAGAGCCTTCTAAATGGAGATGTTCAACCCTAGCAGAGGTGCTTTATGAAAGGTCAAGTCCTTGTCATCAGAAGAGGCTAGATGACTAGAACACTGCATAAAGGTTGGATTCAAAGTCTTCTGAAAGATTTTTCAGCTCAGTGATTTTATGCTTTTTGATAATGACTTTCACGGCAAGTGGAGGATAAGAGTTCATATGTTTTGAGCAATATTAGATGTGGGTAGATGTCCACTGAAGGATGGATGCATTATCGTATTCAACCTTTCCTGTTCAATACTTTCAGCCATTTTCTCGGATGTCAACACAGAGAGCTTCTGACCCACGTCTGAGGTTGGCATGGGCTAGGAAAGATGGCAAAAATATAAAAGAGAGAATAACTAAGATTTTGGCTGGCTGATACTAAATAGGTGGTGGGCAGCTATGGGAGCACCAGTCAGGACTAGCTGTTGGCAATCTTGCAGGCTGGGTGTTATGTTCGAGGAAACGGTAAAGTGGACAGAGGAATGCTTCCCTCAACTTTGACTCATCGGAGAGGATGAAGTTCTAGCTGCAGTAAAAGAAACCCAATAAAATGTCAAGATAAGGTGGAAGGCATCAGTGCTGGGACAAGAGCGTGAGAGCCTGAGAGAGAAGAGGCAGACGAAAGTCGCATCCTCAGAAGTGACAGTACGAGCTTCTCCACACACAGAGGACACGTCTGCCCCACTTTTGGGTCTCAGCGTGAGTGCCAACTCCTCTGGGAAGCCTTTCCTCACTTCCTCCACCTGGACACGGCCTGGGAGAGCCACTGTGTGCACTTGCATGGTGCTCTCTTACTCCCGTTCCCATTACCGCGTGATACCGAAGCATCAGCCATCTTGTCTCTCTCCCCACAACCATGAAACATTGATCAGGGCAGGGTTGAGCCCTACTCACTGCCATACTCCTGGCACCAAGCTCAAGGCCTGGTACATAATGAGCACCTCAGAAATATGTGTTGAATAAATGCAGAAGCAGTGACTACACCATTGGAAAGCATCAAAGCCAAGGATAGGAGGGAAAGTAAAAGAATGTGAAGAAGAACAAGAAAGAAGGATAGGGAGAGTTGGGAGGGGGAGGGGGACGAGGAGGAGAAGGGTAGGGAGAGAAGGAAGAGGAGGAACTGTTGCAAAAAAGAGAAGCAGGAGGAGACTCTGCCTCACAGAACCCCATGACAGACGTGAGGCTCATCCCTCCATAGAAGAGAAAGTACGGGGGGCAGGGGGGAGCCCAGACACTTCCGACTGAAGCCTGATGTGGCCACTTGGGAAGTCTTCCTGGAGCGTGTCCGTCTAAGCACCCCAAGAAGAGTTTGAGAACAAGCGTTTGAGAATTCAAAGGGAGGAAAGAAACTAAAGGAGCTAGAGGGATATAAAGAGGACCAGCATGGCACCTGGTGACCTGGGTTTGAATCCTAGGTCCTTCCCTTACCCAAGTGCCTTTTGGCAAACTACTTGCATTTCCCATAGCCTCAGTTTCCCTATGTGTAAAGTAGCCATAATAACACCTTTCTCTCTGGGTTGTGATGAAGACTAAACAAGATAACATGTAACTAACATAAAGCATCCAGCCCAGTCGGCTTATACTATGTAGCAGACACTCAACAAACATTTTGTTCCTTCTCTCCCTCCTGGTTGCCCAGAGAGTTTATTTTCCTGATTTCTCCCTATAGACATTTGGGATTCAAGAAGGACCAGCTGGGAGGGGAGCAGCTGCTCTATATATGGGATGAGCTCTGGGGAGATCAGTCCTCAGTGCTCTCCTGTTTTATATTTTTTCTCCAATGACTTAAATGCAGTGAGAGAGAAACTGCATATCAAGAAACTGCAGGCGACAAAAAGCCAAGCTGAATTGGATCCAAAGAGATCCTAGTCAGCTGGAGGAAAAGGGATTTAAGGGATGCCATATAAGTGTAAGATCCCACACCCAGTCCCGACAACTCAAGCGCATAGAGATAAACATCAACGTCCAGATTGACACTCTATTCTGCACCTATGGAGAACAGGCTTCTCAGATTCCTTCCTGGTGTTCCATTTACATGCCTACTTTGGAACACTTGGCAGAAGCTTTGCATTTATATTTGCTGAACGTTAAGTTGAAAATTATTTTTGATATGGTTTATACTAATTTTCATGTAACACGAACACTTAGCCAAGCGTAACTCGACGATATTGAGTAACTTAGCTTGAATTCAAATTAATGGGATAAGTAAAATGAAATCTGTGCCTGAACATCTCAAATAGATTAAATGGCCTCTTTCATTTTCCCCAAATATCGTCAGGCTGTTTCAACACAACGTGGCCAAGATGACTCAGTAAACAAAACAACATGTCCTTTCCTCATTTGTGAGTTTTGTATTCCTGAGGAATGCTTTCTCAAAAGCACGAAGGACAATAAGAAGCTAGACCTGAAATCCTGATAAAAAAAATTCTGAGAGGGGTGCCTGGGTGGCTCAGTCATTAAGCATCTGCCTTTGGCTCAGGTCATGATCCCAGGGTCCTGGGATTGAGCCCCGCATCAGGCTCCCTGCTCAGCGGGAAGCCTGCTTCTCCCTCTCCCACTCCCCCTGCTTGTGTTCCCTCTCTTGCTGTGTCTCTCTCTGTCAAATAAATAAATAAAGTCTTTAAAAAAAATTCTGAGAACAATTATAATAATGAGTAGCCAAATGTCACTGCTATTATGAACCCAAGAAACAAACCATATCAGCAAAGACTTCTACTTAATGCTGAAAGTGAAGAATTATCAGTAGCTTCTTTGGGGTGATTTTGGAGACACATGAACGCAACTGTCCAGTTTTCTTTACGGACTAGAAAAGAAGGGCAATTAAGTGGCCCTCTTAGAATGAACTTCATTTTTAGGATAGAGAGGAAGAAGATATGCTAAGCCCATAAAAGACTGGCCTCGGCAGGAATGGCCATCAAGGTGAATGAGGGCTGACATTTCAGGGAGAGAAAGAATGTAGCCCCTGAGGGCCAGGAACGCAGAGGTGCAGTTGGGAGAAGCACAGGTGAGGCCAGGAGGGCTCATTAGGAGCTAGTGGCTTCTGAAAGCAGTCACCTGGTACCTAGTTCGAAATACTCGACACAACGCATCCTGGACAATGGATGTCCCTCCTTGGTAGATAGAAAGTGGGCTCTTTAATGAGGGTGAGTTGGCGGTAAAGCCAACAATCTGGGCTCACAGGTTAAGTCCAGAGCCCGGGCAGCAGACTGGATGCTGTGCAATGGCAAATTCACTTTGATTTGGCAAATAGGGAGCTCCAGATGACTAGCATCATACCACAGTCTGAGAGCAGCTTGAGGAGCTAAAGATCTTGTTCTCTGTGAGCTTGCAACTCAATTCTGTGCTGTGGGATTTCTTCATGGGCAGCCCGTGGCCTCCCCAGCAACCTCACAATACCAAGCACCTTCTTCCAGACCCTAAAAGATCCTCCATGTGGCTCCAATTTCCAGGGCACAGATGACCCATTGGAAGCCAGTCATGAGAAGCCAGACTGCTCTCTCCTACCTCAGAGAGCTCTTTCACACGGCAGTTAATAGACATATGACATTTTGTAACCCTAAACTCTGGCACAAGAGAAAAAGTAAGTTGGTTCAAGAAGGGATTGGAGGAAATAAATATATCAGACAAGGCTCTGGGTGATGGGGCTACAAGGGATTCCGGTGGTGGGTGGGAAGGGGGAGAAACAGTACCTTCCTTTGGTGGTTCATTTAAAAAAAAAACACCTCAGTGTGCCCTCTTTTCAAGCATCTCTTTTTAAAAAATATTTTTTATGTATTTATTTGAGAGAGAGAACATAAGCAGGGGAGAGGGGGAGGGAGAAGACGACTCCCCACTGAGCAGGGAGCCCGGCGCTTGGCTCGATCCCAGGACCCTGGGATCGTGACCTGAGCTGAAGTCAGATACTTAACCGACATGAGCTGAAGTCAGATGCTTAACCGACTGAGCCACCCAGCAGCCCCTCTTCAAATATCTCTTAACGCAGGTGTTAGGGAGAGGATATTGCCCTGGATTCACCAGGGATTACCGGGGAGCGGGGGTGGGGGGGAGCTTACTCTCCCTGGGACAAGCACGAAAGCTTGGAAAACACGGCTTCGATCTTGACTTTGTATAATGAAAATACCAAAACGAAAATAAAAAGTCACTGCTGAGGATGTGTTGAACACATGAAAAACGTGGAGGCGTACAGAAGAGTTTGCAAAGTAGGGACAGACCGGGAGTATGACCGGTAAGGGGAGCCTCCAGTTTTAGGAAAATAGCAGAGTATAGCATCAGGGAAGATAAATTTTGGAGTCGAAAGTCCTGGCTTACGGCCCAGCTCCACCTTTACTCACTAGAGCATTATAGCTTTTGTGGAGGATTTCTCCCTCTGCAAGTACCTCGTACCTAACTTGAGGGAGCCATCTGACTCACACAAGAATAAGAACGGCAATAGGGTTTCCCCACCACTAGGACAACTTCCCACCTCGGTGCTCAAATTAAGCACAGGACTCTAAATGTGTATACAGCAATCTATACGGTCTTGGAAAGACCTGGCAGGTTGCCGTCGCTGAAGGAAAGGACATCATGGCTTTATCATTGCCCTAGTGGGCGGAGCCTCTAGTGACTTCTGCCTGGACCAGAACCAGAGCCTCAGAACCCAGCTAGGGAAACTGAGGCCAGGGCCCGCACATGGGGAAAAAGCAGAAAGTCTCTTCAGTGCCTGACATCACATGACTGCCCTCCAGCATTCCGACGGAACTGTAGAACAAGGGCAGGGAGGTCCGGCAGCAGAAATAAATCACAAAATACTGGTGCTGGAATATTATTTGCCAAGAGATGTTAATGGATACCCCATGCAAGAAGGGTTCTCTGGTCAAGCAGACTTGGGAAACACTGCAAACACAATCATCCCCTTAAAGAGTCGCATTTCACAAGAGTGCATTAATCAAGGGCTGTGCTTGACCCAGAACAAAATGCTTTCAGTTCTTCAGCCATGTGTCAGGTTTTTTGAATGAGCCATTCCCTCTGCCTAGAATCTTCTTCCTCCTGATCATCACAGGACTGCCTCCTTCTTGTTCTTAGGCTCTCCGATTAAATGCACCTTTCCAGAGAAACGTTCCTGACCACCGAACTGAAACCAGCCATCAGCCCCCTCTCATTTTCTCGTGACACCTATTTTAATTTTCTGCACATTAAGTGAGCCCCATGCAAGCATGAATTTTTCTTCCTGTTCATCACTGAATTCCGAATGCATAAAAGTGAGTGTTTGTAAATAAATTGTCTAACAGACATCTGTTGCTTCCTATGATACAGTTTGGAATATAGCATCCAGCTTCAACTTTTTTTTGTATAGGTGGGAAAATGTCCCAAGAGGCACACCGGCTTGCCCAAATTACGGCGTTCAGTGTGAGCACAAGGCAGAGCAAGGCAGAACTAAATCCCAGAATGAGGAAGAAGGAGTCAGCATGTATGGAGGGGCCCCCGTGTACTTTTTAGTGTCAAAGCTGACATCACTGTGTACATATACCCAACACAGGCACATTTCTTCAGATGAGGAAACCATGCTAATAAAAGGCATGATTTAAATATGAACACCGGTCTAAGAGAGGCCATAGCTTGTGACCATTATATTGCACATACGGCCTTGCTGGAGTGGGAGAAGCCACCACTGACTTCATCATCAGTGGCAAAAAAAAAGTGAAAACATACCCTAGCCAATGAATGCAAAGCGCCCATCCCAGACCCAGAAGCTCAAGGGCAGAGCATGCCTGGAACAAGCTGCTGAGCTAAAGCTTCTAGAGCAGCGCTGCTCCCAAACCTGGGGTCGGGATTAGTCTGCAGATAGGACCCGAGTGCCTTCCACCTGCAGGGGGTCTAATGTGGGAGCAAGGAACAAGGCAAGTCGTCATAAACACCTACAACAGAAGTTAGGTTGGAGCAAACTACAAAGATGAAAACACTCTGCAGATCTTCTAGTTTACTTTTTTATTCAATTGACACATAAATCAGCAATTTAAGACATCTATCCTTCATTCCACAAATACTCGGGCACTGTGTTGGGGCACCTGGGTGGCTCAGTCTGGTAAGCGTCTGACTTTGGCTCGGGTCATGGTCTCAGGGTCCTGAGATCTAGTCCCACGTTGGGCTCTGGGCTCAGCGGGGAGTCTGCTTCTCCCTCTGCCTCTGCACACCCCCAACTCCGACTCATGCTCGCTCTCTCAAATAAATAAATAAAATCCTTAAAAAGAAATACTCAGGTGCAGGGTTACATGCTGGTGATACAGGAGAGAAAGAGTCGTTGTCCTCTTCAGTAAACGTTGCATGAATGAGTGAATAAGTGTAGGAATCAGTGAATACAGCTAAAGCTATGCAGGGCCTCAGGAGCGACTGGCTACCCTTCCAGAGGTGTGCACATAGCTTTGGCAAAAAAGACACATATAATTCTGGGAACAGGCATTTAATTACCTCATTATTTCTCATCAAAGTGTCAATTTACTTTGGGAAAACTTGGTTTTGACTTGTCCAAAAGAAGCTATTCTATTGTGCCTCTGGGTTATGTATGAAGCAGGTCTGATCACGCACAAGCTACACCTGCTTCTTCTCAGTCCTGGTAAACTGACCCTGAGAATCTCATCTGAACAACTTTGATTTAAAAGCCCTTTCACTTTCAAGAAAAGATGTGGTACAAAATAACTTCTATATCAGTCAGGGTTCTCCGAAGGAACAGAACCAATAGGATATGTATGTACTTAGAGAGAGAGATTTATTTTAAGAAACCGGCCCATGTGATTGTGGATGTGTTATGTCTTAAATCTATATGGTAGGCTGGCTGGCTGGAAACTCAGACAGGATTTCTATTTACAGTCTTGAAGCAGAATTCCTTCCCTGAAAAATCCATTTTTGCTCTTGGAGCCTCCAACTGATTGGATGAGGCCCACCTACATTATCAAGAGTCATCTCCTTTACTTAAAGTCAACTAATTATAATAATCACACTTACCAAACACCTTGACAGCAACATCTATACCAGTTGTGTCTGACCAAAAAGTCAGGCACCATACCCTAACCAAGTTGACATATAAAATTAACTATCATCACCTCTTAAGAAGCCCAAGTGTTTTGTATGACTTGACTAAAACATTTGGTTAAGTTATTGTTTTGTATTTCTCAGCAATAGTTCCAAACGAAGTCAACTGCACCTCAGAAACTTATTCAGAAAAAAGAAACAGGGGTGCCTGGGTGGCTCAGTCGTTTCAGCGTCCAACTCTTGATCTCAGCTCAGGTCTTGATCTCAGGGTTGTTGAGTTCAAGCCCCACACTGGGCTCCATACTGGGCATGGAGCCTGCTTTAAAAAAAAAAAAAAATTAAACAAGTGAAGTTAGCCAGAAAAACAGGACAAAATTTGTGTTTTCACTGTTTATGGAGACACTGCTCAAACTACTAATCTTCGAGAAACCATGTAACATTCGATTAAAATATCAAATAAAATAAAATAAAATCACCAGCCCAATTATTGCTGTCACCACAATAAGCAGGATGCCAACCAAGGTGATGGATTAGCACAGGATGCTGGCCCCTTCAGTGAAATCAGACCCAAGGAAACTATAGAAGAATATATAGACTCTAGGAATGATGGAGGATAAAGAGGATAAGGAGAAGAAGGAGAGGAAGAGAGAGGAGCGTGGAGGAGAAGGAAAAGGAACCAGCAGAAGAGGAGGAGGAGGAGGAGGAGGAGGAGGGAAGGAGGAGGAGGAGAATGAGAAGAGGAGCAGAGAGGAAGAGAAGAAACCCCTTGGGGGAATCAAAGACTTTTGAACTTGAACTTGTGTGTGTGTGTGTGTGTGCGTGTGTGTGTGCGTGTGTGTGTGTGTACATGCGCGCAGTGAGGCATGCTGCAGCCCAGGGTGGAGAGTGGTTGGCACTGGGCACTGGGGGATGAAAAGTTAGAGAAAAGCCGAGTAATTCTGCTCTTGCCCCTCCCCCTGCCCCCTCTTGGTGCAGTCACCACCTGCCCCGCCCCCCCCCAGCAGAGTGCAAGCCCCGCTGGGATGAGGAGGTAAAGAAAACAGCTCGGACTGAATAGCATTAGGAACCCACCACACCCCTGCAAGCACCCAGAGCTGGTGTTTTAAAATCCCTCCCCTCCCCCGTTCTCTCGTTCTCTCTAGGGGCTTGAAAAGGAAGCCCACGTGATGGCTGAGGGGCGGCTGCAGGGTTACTAGGTGGGTGATTCCAGAAGAGATGGATTAACTGTGATTTTTAAAGTCCTAGGGCTCATATCCTTTTCTTCCCTTGAATTTACCAGGGAGACACATAGTAGGGCAGTGTTCCTCAACCTCGGCAGTATTGACATTTTGGGCCAGATAATTCTTGCTGGCTGAGGCTATCCTGTGTATCCAGCTGAGCCAGTGACCACCTCAAAAGGAAAGCACCAAACCAGCCAACCTATGTTAGTGAAAACAAAAGTAACTGTAACTTGGCGGTGGGGGGGGGGGGGGAAGACAGTAATTTAAAATAAGAATTAGAAATACCTCAGGCGGGCAGATATACTGGAAAATAGGACTAGGGTTTGTGGCTGGGGAGGCACACAGGGGTGAGGGGAGAGAATTGTTTCCATTTTACAAATATTTTAATTGTCCCACGCAGCATGTAGACAGAAAAGAATGTAAAAAACACAGAAACAGCTATTTTAAAGCTAAAAGTGAACCCACATAGAACCACCGATCAGGCCAAGAAATTGAACCTGACCTTCAAAAAACTTGGTGCCTTACTTCAGACCGAAAGAGCTTCCCTTTCCCTACAAGGAGCCATTATCCAGATTTTTATTCTCCTTTCTTCGTTTTTAAGGTCTTGCCGTTTTTAAGGTCATGCATCCCCACACAATACAGTTCGGTTTCGCCTGTTTGGGAAATGCACATAAATGGAGTGTTATTATATTTATGCTCCTGTTCAGCATAGTCTGAGATCCATACGTGTTGTCACATGTGATGGTTGCTTGTTTGTTACTGCTGCACAATGACACATTGCATGAATATACCACAACTTATGTACTCGTTTTATTGTCCATGGGCATTTGGGTTATCTCGGTTTTAATAAGGCTATCCTGACGAATACTGCTAACAAGCATCCTTATACCCTCTCCTACTGCAGAGATGTACACTTTCTCTAGGGCACGTACCTGCAAGTGCAGATGCTGAGTCTTGAGATGGTCGTAATTTCAACTCTGCAAAATCATCCAAAATTTTTCCCAAGTGATTTTATCAGGACATACTCCTGCAAACAGGAGATGAACATTATCCTTGCTTCAAATCCTCCTCAATACTTGCTTTGTCAGAGTTCTTTGCTAATCCAATGCAGATGTGGTGGTAGATCATTGTTGTTTCAATGTAAATGTCCATGATGATTAATTAGGCTGAGTACTTTGCATGTTGATTGGCTATTTGGATGGCCTCATTCCATTCATGAACTTCGTGTTCGATTTTAGAGGGCTTCCTTTGTTTTGCCTTCATTCTTTTTTTAAAGATTTTTATCTATTCCTTTGAAAGAGAGCGAGGGAGAGAGAGAGCAGGAAGGGGGGGGGGGAGGCAGACTCCCCGCTGAGCAGGAAGCCCAAGGCAGGCTCCATCCCTGGATCATGACCCCAGGATCATGACCCATGACCAGAGCCAAAGGCAGACGCTTCACCGACTGAGCCCTCCAGGCACCCCTAGTTCGCCTTCATTCTTAAATGATATTCTAACTGGACTATCCAAGCAAACAAGAGAGAGAGAGCACACACAAGCAGGGGATGGGGACAGGCAGAGGGAGAGGGAGAAGCAGACTCCCCACTGAACAGGGAGCTCGCTGTGGGGCTCAATCCTAGGACCCCGGGATCATGACCTGAGCTGAAGGCAGATGTTTAAACCACTGAGTCACCCAAGCGCCCCTGTTTCAGTGTAGTTTGAATGTATTCTCTTGTCATGAGTAAGGTGATGCTTTCTTTCATTTGTGTGGCTTTTCCCATAATCTGTTGGTGTTCTTTATCCATTTTTCTCACATGTTCTCTTTCTTAATTCCTGGGAATTCTATACACGTTAGAGGGATAAGTCATTTGCTGTGATGAATTGTTAATAGTTTTCCCAGCTCGTTCATTTGGCTTTTGATTTGTTCATGGTGAATTTTACCCAAGCAAAGTTATTTTAAAAATATTTTCATGGAATTGAACGTCTTAGGTTGTTTGTTCATCAGCACACTAAAGACATTCCACTGGTTTCTGCCTCGCTCTGATGTTTTTATTAGGTCGGCAGACATTCCAACTGTCATTCTTTTGGAAGTAAAATGTACTTTCTCTGGATGTTTTTATGATTTTTCTCCGTGCTTTTGGATGTTCCTGGTATCATTATGCTATCTAAATGCAGACTTTTAAAAAAATTTTACCTTGTTAGCATAGACCTTTGTACCTACAAATGACCACACATCACCCGCTCTGGAAAATTCTCAACCGTAATCTCACGAAAAATTTGCCTTTGCTTCATTTCCTCTCTAGTCAACTATGCACTGGCCCTTCTCAAATTATTCTTCATATGTCTTACCTTTTTCTTATATTTTTCAACATCGTGTCTCTTTGTGCCATATTCCAGATAATCTCTTCTTTTCTATCTTCTAATTCTCTAATTCTATATCATTCTATGTCCAATCTGTCCCTCACCCTGAATTTTAATTTTAGTTATTATATTTGCCATATGTGTAAGTTCAAAATTTTTTTCCAAATTTGCTCTGTGGTTTTATAGTAGCCTTCAGCTATTTTTAAGATCAATAAGTTATTTAAACCTGGTAAGCAGAATCATTTTATCTGTCTGTCTCCGGTCTAATATTCCAGTGTCTGAAGGTAAGAAGACCCCTCTTGCATTGTCTATACCTGTTGCTCGTCAGCCTTGTAGCCTTGTTTGCTTGGATATGTGTTCAATTTACCTGCATGGAAGTCATGGCTCTTGAAAAAATTATTTGTGGGGGTTTCCGGAGGCCTAAAGGGGAGGATACCCTCCTTCGGAGAGTCTTTACAAATGTACCTAGAATGCTACCAGCTGATAACCTCGGATCAAGTCGGTCCCTCAAGGTTCCCTGGTACACGTTAAGTTATGTGAAACCAAGATGCACAACGGGAGGGAGAAGCATTCTGCAACCACAAATTCCCAAGAATTTCTTTCTTGTTCTTTTTCTGCTGATTTTCTGCCCTTCCCACAACAGCTTTCTCTAAAGTCTCCCAGGACTGAGGAAGTGAGGGATGCTTTCAGTTCTGACTCGCCTTTTTGCTGTAGGTCAATTTACAATATAATTTAGGAAATTGATAGTTAGGCATAAAGTGAGCAGAGAAAAATTGCCCACACCTTTGGTCACAAAATATGCCAGGGTCTTATAGTAGTGGGGGGAGCCTTTATTGCTCAGCTCAAAATCAAGAGACCATTAAAAAAAAATTGAGACGTTCAATTCCATGAAAATATTTTTAAAATAACTTTGCTTGGGTAAAATTCACCATGAACAAATCAAAAGCCAAATGAACGAGCTGGGAAGACTATTAACAATTCATCACAGCAAATGACTAATCCCTCTAATGTGTACAGAATTCCCAGGAATTAAGAAAGAGAACATGTGAGAAAAATGGATAAAGAACACCAACAGATTGTGGGAAAAGCCACACAAATGAAAGAAAGCATCACCTTACTCATGACAAGAGAATACATTCAAACTACACTGAAACAGGGGCGCTTGGGTGACTCAGTGGTTTAAACATCTGCCTTCAGCTCGGGTCATGATCCCGGGGTCCTAGGATTGAGCCCCACATCAGGCCCCCCGTACAGTGGGGAGTCTGCTTCTCCCTCTCCCTCTGCCTGTCCCCACGCCCTGCTTGTGTGTGCTCTCTCTCTCTCTGTCTCAAATAAATAAATAAAATCTTTTTTTTAAATTACACTGAAATACCATTTTTTACCCTTCAGGCTAGAAAAATATAATAGGTTTATAAAGGCTATGGCGGGGGTGGGGGGCGCACCTGGGTGGCTCAGTCAGTTAAGCATCTGCCTTCCCCTCTGTTCATGATCTCACGGTCCTGGGATTGAGCCCCGCATCGGGCTCCCTGTTCAGCGGGGAACCTGCTTCTCCCTCTCTCTCTCTGTGCACTCTCTCTCTCTCAAATAAATAAACTCTTTTTTAAAAAATAAAGGCTATCGGGGCGCCTGGGTGGCTCAGTTGGTTAGGCAACTGCCTTCGGCTCAGGTCATGATCCTGGAGTCCCGGGATCGAGTCCCGCATCGGGCTCCCTGTTCACCGGGGAACCTGCTTCTCCCTCTGACCCTCCTCCCTCTCATGCTCTCTGTCTCTCATTCTCTCTCTCTCAAATAAATAAATAAAATCTTTAAAAAATAAAAATAAAAAAAAATAAATAAAGGCTATCTGGGAAACAGATATTTCCATATATCGCTTGTGGAAGTGCAAGTTGGTCTGGCTGCTGTGGAAAGCAGTTTGGCATGATTCAGCAAAAGCACAAATGCAGAGGTACACCCTTTGCCGTGGGCAAACTCTGGACCTTGATTCTTGATCAAAATCAGTAGAACAAACATTCTGCTAATAACTCTGAGAAAGTAGTTGTTTAGGTATCTAAGAAAAAATAATTTGTATCTTTATCTAACTTGTGCCGAGATGCATTTAAGACGCTACATGAAATGCTAAGTGGAAAGTGCTAGAGTCTTAGGGAAGAATTAGGAAGAAAACAGAGTACTGGGGGGCATACCCCAAAGGTGCCTTCCAGTCCTGAGAATCTGTAAGAACAAAAACATTCATAAGTCCAAATGTTGACATAGGAAAGATCTCTCTTGGCTTACTTACTACCCTCCATTCATAGTTTATTTCAAGGGAATTTGTGTTAAAAATCCCACTCCTAGGGCGCCTGGGTGGCTCAGTCGGTTGAGCGACTGCCTTCGGCTCAGGTCATGATCCCAGGGTCCTGGGATCGAGTCCCACATCGGGCTCCCTGCTCTGCGGGGAGCCTGCTTCTCCCTCTCCCACTCCCCCTGCTTGTGTTCCCTCTCTCGCTGTGTCTCTCTCTGTCAAATAAATAAATAAAATCTTAAAAAAAAAAAAAAAAAAAATCCCACTCCTAGTGAGACACACAGAGAGAGAGAGAGAGAGAGCGCAAATACACTGAAGAGTTAACATTGGTTATTATTAGAATGGCGAGTTTAGGAAATGTTTTTTCTTTTTTTCCATATCCTAGATTACCATGAGCTTGTCTATATTAAATATATTGCTTTTAGTTTTCTTATTTAATTTTTGAATCAGTATTACATTTGTACTGTTCAAAAATATTTAATAAGGAATACAGGACAATCCCGCTCCCGCTTCTTCCCCTGCCTGGCCCTTTCCCATATACATTTATCTACAAATGAAAGAGAATGAAGATGTACTTGTGTTTCAAACAAGGAAAGCCAGTCCAGGTGGTGAGAGTACCATCCAGGAAGCAAGGAAGGAGCTAATATTCATTGGGCAGCCGCTGAGTTTCTGCACAGAGGTATCTGCAGGTGAGCAGATGTGCTGATCCCTCCGCCAATTACCACGAGGGACACAAATCCTTGCGAGACCGGATCCAGGCTGGCTGACCACTTGGGGCAATCTATGCAAGATGAAGCTTCGCACCTGCCTTACAGATGTACGGATACAGATGGGCGCAGAAGACATAACTGAACGAATCTATCATGAGCCACATCTTCCAAAGATCGCCAAAGCCAGGGTTGACCCAAACCGATGCCAGCCAAAAACTTGGTGATGCTCCGTGAAGTTCCAGCATTGGAACACACGCTTCCCCTGTGAGAACACAGGAGCTGCTTAGACGAAAGGGAAAGACGAGTATACGATTTGGCCCTTGTCCACGTGCCAGGAGACACAGCGGAGAACGGGCAAATCTGAAAGGCCAGAGGCCGAAGCTGAAGGCAAAGAGCCAAGTATGCAGAACTTGGCAGGCAGCTCCCGATCGGGCGGGGGGCGCGGGGGTAGTTGTGTGATGAGGTATTCACGCCTGCGAGCGGGGGTGCGGAGGTCCCGTGTCCCATCGTGCACCATCATCCAGCACCAGGCACCATCCAGCTCACCACCCTTCCCAGTAAGGAACAGCCATCACCGGACACACAGCCAAACGAGCTGGCTGGGCAGAGGTCACGTCATGGGCGCTCCAGCAGGACAAGTGACATCAGACTTCTCTCTGATTAGACACACAGGCTAAAGACGGTTTGGTTTTTTTTTAAAGATTTTATTTATTTATTTGACAGAGACACAGTGAGAGAGGGAACACAAGCAGGGGGAGTGGGAGAGGGAGGGAGCAGGGAGCCCGATGCGGGGCTCAATCCCAGGACCCTGGGATCATGACCTGAGCTGAAGGCAGACGCTCAACGACTGAGCCACCCAGGCACCCCTGAAGATGGTTTTTGACCCCAGAACATTCCATGAGCTCAGATTTCCCTGTAAACTAGGTGACTCTTCACTTTCTCTGAAAAGCTGGTGAATTTTCGTCCCATGTGAAAGTGTCCTTAAATTCCTTTATGATGACTGTTTCCGTGGAGATATCTCCCCTTTCCGGTGACTGAGGGCACCTGTCCTATTAAAAATGGAAGTCCAATCTGCAGGCTGAGAAGAAGATGAAGCTGCAGATCATTCGGTGGGATGAGTGTGCCAAGTCACACGAGTGTGCCCAGATGCCCCAACACACACCTGCACACCCACACAACATGCACACACTACACACAGGCATGAAACACACACACTGAGGAACACACACACACACTCACACACAACCTCATGACATAACAACACACACAAACCCCACACCACACGTACTACTCTCTCTCACACACACACATACACACTCCTAGGAATACACCACCCACATGCACACACACCAAACCACACACATACACAAGGCAAACCATCACCTCTTGCAGTTTATGTGTCTTCTTCTCACACACGATCATAAACACAAAGGAGACAAACACTCTGTCTCTTTTGTCTCTGATCTCTAGGGTCTCCTGGCTCCTCATTCTGTCTATGTGACCGGCGGCATGGTGTTTCCTCAGTAAAGGCTGAAATCTGGCACCTGTCATCTTGAAAGTGAAAGGTAAGATTTCTTTTTCTACACATGATCTAACATGGAGTCATATTTTCTCTGGCTTCTAGCTGTCTCGCCTTCCATGTCCACTCATCTCAGGCTATGTTAAGTGCAGATGAAAATGAGAAACCACATAACAGTAGGAGGGAACAGAGGTGAGGGGGCTGGAGTGTGATATCCATGCATTTGAACCACGTATAGCCACATGGCCTTGAGTGAGCTGAGGAATATCTGCACGCTTCGGTTTCCCCACTTGCAAACTGAGGATGACATTAGCAACTTCCCCTAACAGCTGTCAGGATTAAATACTATCACGTGCTCTACCAAGCACTTGACACCCTCCCTTGGGTTCAGTGAGTGCTGAATAAATGTTAGCTATATTTTTATTAGTTCCCAAAAGATATCAGGAACTCTAGAAGCCAGACGATCCAACCCCTGACTTTCATGTGGACACGAGCTAGAACAATTTCTGGAAGAAGAAAGGTCACAGTCATTTCGGCTAACAAAAAGTCATGCGGACTGTGTGTTCATGCGTTCTCCTGAAGAATGCCAAGTGTGGTGGAATCCTACATCTGTGGTCTGTGCCTTATTCGCCGTAACTACATTCTAGGGTCGTACTGGGCAGAAGAGCAATACAACCCAGCAAAGCAAATTAAGGAAAGGGGCATAGGAATGAAAACTTCACAGGGAATCCATGAAAACACCCAAAGTTTTCAACAATCTTCAAAGAAGACTTTGAGGCAAAAAATTCTGTCTTACATTTCTACATATTTGGAACGATTTTCTGCACATGCTTTTCCTTTAAAATGGGGCTAAAAGAGAGCAAATCGATTCTGCTGATTCTGTTAAATTCATCCTAATCCTTCCTCTATTCAGCAAGAGAAGAGGGGCTTATGATTTTATTCATGGAGAAGTACTACGAAGAGAAGAATCTTGCACTCCAACTCAGGATGGTCTATCTTTAGTAACCCTACCATGGCCTTCACTATTTCTTCCATTAACAGCTAGAATTGACTGGGTAAATTTCCTGCCTTGATGAACAGTCACCCCTGAGAAGCCACAAAAAATGAGGGAATTATGATCCTCATCATGATACTCTAAGTTCATTTTTTCATATCCCTATGAACACTTGATGCCTTGGGGCGAGGGATGTGGGGGAAGACGAGCCTCTGGATAGCAACCTCAGATCTACTCCAAGGACAAACAATATCCTTCCAGAGAACTTCAGGACAAATGTTGCCTGGTGTGGTCTGAATGTTTGCATACTCCGCGGAATTCATAAGTTGAAATCCTAACTCCCTATAGATGATGGTATTAGGAGGTGGTCTTTAAGAGGTTCTTGGGTCATAAGCCCTCGTGAATGGGATTAGCGTTCTCTTAGAAGAGACCTCACAGAGATCCCTACCCCGTCCACCAAGTCCAGACACAGTGAAAAGGCACAGACTACAAATTGGTCTCTCATCCAGCCACGCTGGTGCCCTGACCTTGGACTTGCCAACCTCCAGAACTATGAGAATACATTTCTGTTGTTTACAAGCCACCCAGTCTGTGGTCTTTAGGTATAGCAGCTTGAACGGACTAAGACTCTTGCCGGTTCAAAGTGAGGTATTGAAGGATCCTGGTTTGGGCTTATTTATGGATTTGTTCCATTTGTTTCCTCATTGGGGAAGAATATGAAGAGGCCGTGGGGTAAGTTTCAGCACTTGACCACCAACCTTTGGGCTAGGTACAGTGCTGCACGTGCAGATATGCACATGCGTGCGCACATGCGCGCACACACACACACACACACTCCGAGATCAGTAGCCATGGAAACGAGAGTGAATCTGAATAGTCAGAAAAAGTAACCTCAAATCTCAGAGAGGAAACTTCAGATCAGAGCACATGGAAGTGTGCCGAGGGTAGTAAGAATTGGATCTCATGCAAGGGCTTCATGATGCCTTCCCCAACTGGCCTCCGCCTCGGACATATCAAAATTCCTCAAAGAGGGCCATGTCGATGGGGGTGGAAAGCCTGGCTCGGGTAACCTAAGTCCAACTACTTGTTCCGGGAACAATATTCACCAAAGGAGATCCCCACACAGAGAGAACGTGAGTGGGAAGAGGGAAGGAGAGGGCGCAAACAGGGAGCTAGGAAGACCCGAACCCTACTAGACCCTTGACTACATAGGGAGAAAAGAAGGAGACAGTGCAAGACTTTCAGTAGTCCTTAGGAGCTTCTGCAATCCATTCTCACAATCTAGCCTACATTCTTGGGGAAAACAAATAGCAGAAGATTTGGAGGCAGGCCAATCTTATCTGGCATTTCTATAACTCTGACACAACTTTGTTAGAAAACCAGTTTTCTTTAGGTTGCTCTGTAATCCATGATTCATCTTCTAGAGGCACAACATTTTCCAGAAATTTCAGGGTCTGATGGTTATCTTACACATAATTTTTACAGAAAAAATTGTGACAAGTGAGGTTTGCATTTGGCACCCATATGCAACCTCTACAAATTCCTTTCTTCTCCCACTTATGATAGAACCCCTCGATCTCCAGAACTATGAGAATACAAATCCCTCATGCTGTTTCTGATGGCTATGTTATTAATGTGGAGAATGCCATTTTAGTTTTTGTGTACTAAATAGGGAGCAGGAGACTTTGAATAAAACAGGACCAAATGGTTTGTTGTAAGAAGGAGAACTTAAGGGATGATCCAAAAAGAGACAGGAGACTCATCTTCAAGATGCTGTGCTCTAATCCCACCACCTATTCTCACGCCCTCTCCTACCCCTCCCCATTCCCTGTAAACTGAAATAAAATCAGCTCTTGGACTTACCATTCATGGCCCGAAAAATCACCTTTACCTTTATCCTTTCTTTGTGAGGATTCCATTCACCTCCATGTCTTAACTGAAACCTGTCTTTCCTCTGAGAATGCTGCTTCCCCCACAGCCCTCTTAAATGCTGCCCTCCCAACCCCATAGCCTGGATCTGAAGATGGGTGATTAGATGTCATTCTTGCCCCTTAATACAACTTGCAACCATTCTCCCTCACTCCCCCTGAAATCACCTAGCTTTGATTCCCACATCACCAGATTACAGCCATACCATCCTCTATCCATCAGTCACAGTCATCTGAGGATCCCTGGGACAGTCCTCCTCATTCCATGAAGATTTAACTCCTGGCTCACTGTCATTCTCTCCAAATCTCTATAAAAAAACCTCATCTTTCCAATTCTCTGATTTCTGAATTTCATGACCTTCTGTCCTAGAATGATCTTGTCCACAAACACTACCTTAGTCGCTCACTTCCATAGTCATGACCTAGACGTTGTCATGACCAATAGCTGCTTTCCCACCAGAATCTAATACCAGTCATCTCGTTTTTTCAACCACCCCACCGCCTCTCTCTGCACCTGACTCTCCCTAAAAGCCCACCTCCATGAGTCCTTTGACCCCCACCAAGACCCATAATGCCTAGGTTCTTCTCACGTTTCAGGAGCCCCGCTCAGTCATGTCTTTACTCTCCTCCTTCCCCAGGCTAAATGCCATGGTCAATCATTATAACCATTCCCCTGCTTTCTCCTCATCTTCTATACCTTCTGTTTGACAGAGTTGTTTAGCAAAACACCAAGCTTTATTCAATCGGAATCTCCACCTACTTTATACGTGCTCCCACACAGCTACTTGGACTGGAGGAAAAAGACAAAATCATGTTGATGGTCATGTTAAATTCATAACCACTAACTCCAAATGGAAACTTAATGTTGCTTGGCAATCACATTATTTTCCCCTAGTCTGTTCACTTTTCCACTCTCTGAGATGGTTGTTTTATTCCCTGCCCTCTTTCCTCAAACTTCCAGCCCCTCTTCCCTCATCTTCTCTCTCAGCTGATAATCTTGACTTGTACTTCATTGAGAAAATAGAAGCAAGCATAAGGAAACTTCCACAAGCTGCCCCCACTGTGTCTACCTACCTGCCGGCATGAACGCCCACATGGTTGCCTTCCTCTCCCCCTGTTGGTGTGGAAAAGAACTTCCCATGCTTCCAGCGAAGGCCAGCACCTCCCTGAGGAGGACTCTGGCTCCCACCCCTCTTCTTTCCTCAGGGATACTGCTCCCACGGTTCTCCACTTCCCTCCATCATGAATCCCGATGGCCATAGACTCTTCTGTTCTGTCACTTATCTTTAAAGAATCCTCGACTCCACCTTCCTCATTCTCTCTTTTTTTGATAGTAAAGTTCTATGAGATTTTCCCAAACTCACTGCCCCTGATTTCTCTCTTCCCATTATCTCTTGGCCACACTCCAATCAGACTTTCACTCTGACCACTCAACCAAAACGTCTCTTGTTGAGATCCCCAAATTTTTCTACGTTGCAAAATCCAGTGGGCAGTGCTCACCTGTCCCCTCGCTCAAACCATCAGGGACATTTGACACAGGAGCTGCCTTCCTCCTTCAAGCTAGTTCCCCTTCACTTAGCTTCGAAGACACTACATTTGCCTGGCCTTCTTCCCATGTCTCCATCCACTCCTCTTCACTCTCCCTTGTTCTTGCCTCATGCTAAATATTGGAGGTATGTCTTCTCTTTTCTATCTATGCCTTTTTCTTTGTGCATCTCATTGACTTTCAAGGATTTTAATGATTTCTATATGCTGATCACTCTCAAATTCATATTTCTGGCCCATAGTTCTCCTTTGAGCCCTAGATTCATGTATAATCTGCTGAAATAGCATCATCTCCATCTGTATTTCTGGGACATTTTATTTAGCTTTATTAAATTTTTAATTTTAACTCCAGGAGAGTTAACATACAGTGTTCTATTAGTTTCAGGTGTATAATATACTGATTCAACAGTTCTATACATGACTCAGTGCACATCACGATAAGTGTGCTCTTCATCCCCTTCACCTATTTCCTCCTTCCCCCCTGCCCACCTCCCCTCTGGGAACCATCAGTTTGTTCTCTATGGTTAAGAGGCTGTTTCTTGGTTTGCCTCTCTATTTTTCTTCGTTTGTTTGTTTGTTTTGTTTCTTAAATTCCACATATGAGTGAAATCATATGGTATTTGTCTTTCTCTGACTGATTTGTTTCATTTTTTATTATACTCTCTAGATCCATCCATGTTGTCACAAATGGCAAAATTTTTTTCTTTTGATGGCTGAGTAATATTCCATTGTATATCTACACCACATCTTCTTTATCCATTCATCAGTCTACAGACACTTGAGCTGCCTTCATAATTTAGCTACTGTAAATAATGCTGCTGTAAAGATAGGGGTGCATGTATCCCCTCGAATTACTGTTCTTGTATTCTTTGGGTAAATACCCCATAGTGTGATTGCTAGATCATAGGGTAGTTTTATTTTCAACTTTTTGAGGAACCTCCATATTGTTTTCCACAGTGGCTGCACCAGTTTACATTCCCACCAACGGCACACGAGGGTTCCTTTTTCTCCACATCCTCGCCAACACTTGCTGTTCTACGGACATTTTAAACTTAATATATTAAACACTGAGTGTCTACCTCTCCGCCATCCCAAATGCTACTGCTTCCATAAATGTACTCACCTTAGTAAATCCCAAATCCCGTTCTTCCAGTTTCTCAAGCCAAACTCCCCTATTTCTCTCATACTTCACATTCAATCTGTCACTAAATCCTGTCTGTTCCCCCCTCAGAATTCCTCCAAAATTCAGCGCTCTTCACCGTCTCGCTGCTACACCCTCGGCAAAGCCACCACCTTCTCCCAACTCTCGACTCAATTTCAGACTTGCTTCCGTTCCCTGTTCTCCACACAGCAGCCAGAGTGAGCATGTTAATATGAGTCAGAACACGTCACTCCTCTGTGCAACCCTCGCCCATGGTTTCCCATGGAGGGAAGACCTCCTGGTCTCTCTGACTCCCTCCTATATCCTCCTGGCTGCTCACTCCACTTGAGCCTTTTTGTTCCTCACAAACTCTAAGCATGAGTCCACCTCAAGCCATTACCACTGGGAGGGTCCCTCTAACTGGAATTCCCTTCAGCTAGGTCCACAGCCCCCTCCCTTCCTTTGGCTATTATTCAAATGGTACCTTCTTAGTGAAACCTTCCCTCACTACCCCTAAATAAAACTGTGACAACTCCACACCATCCTAGCCAACATGTCCTCTACTCTTTTCTGGCTTTAATTTTCCCCTCAGCACTGAGATATCTCAAACATACTGTGCATTTTTCTTATACATCCTGGTTATTGTCTGTCTCCCCACTATGACATAGGTTCCGTGCAGGTTTGTTTACTCACAACCATACCCCCAGTGCTTACAACAGTCTCTGGCAAAAGGTAGATGCTCATTTGGCAAATGAATTAATAAATTAATGAAAACACGCTTACATATTTGCTAGGTATTGAAGATTAGAGTGGGAGCAAAAGTCCACTGAAATACAATTCCTGCCTTTCAGGAATCTGAAGAGGAGATGATAAAGGCATGCCAGTCACTGTAACACAGGGCAATGTGTGATGAGTGCCATGACACGTGGCAAAGAAGAGATGGAAATATTCCAAGGCAGGTTGAGAAGGCTAAGAATGTGTGGTGAATAGCCACTTTGTGCCAAGGAAGGCAGGCTTGGATTTGATTAATCAAGGTTGAACTGATCTGAGATAGAAGCACTCCCATGTTCATTACAGCATTATTCACAATAGCCAAGATGTGAAAACAATCCAAATGCCCACCAGTGGATGAATGGATTAAAAATGTGGTACATTTACACAATGGAATATTATTTGGCCATGAGAAAGAGGATATCCTCCCATTTGTGACAACACGGATGGACCTTGAGCACATTATGCTAAGTGAGATAAGCCAGACAGAGAAAAAAAAAGTACTGTATGATATCACTTTATGTGGAATCTAATAAAATCAAACTTGTAAAACACAGTGAGTAAAATGGCAGTTACCAGATGATGTTGGGGGGCGGGGGTGATGGTGTTTAAGGGTACAAACTTATAATGAGTATTAAATAAGCCACAGAGATCTAGACACAGTATAATGAATGTAGGCAATAATAGTGTGCTCTAATTATATCATGTGATAAATATTGCTACATTAGCAGTCATATTATACTATATAAACATATCAAAGTTACGTGCTATACACCTTAAACTTACGCAATGTTACCTGTTAGATTTATTCAATAAAAAAAGAGAACAAGAAAGTAAATAAATAAAAATGTAGCAACTTCAAACAACTTCAAAATTCAGATCTTGAAGTCAATATATGGTCTGTAGTGAAACTGAATGGAGGATCTGTTAAGAATATGACTTCAGGGTCAACATTTTAAGCTAGGCCAAGTAAATGAAATTTTCATCTATGTGTATAACTTTTAATCCAGTGGTCCCCAAGAGCTTTTGCATTCCATAACTGGATGAAAATAAACTTTATTAAACTCTGTGAAAGCAAGTTTAATACGGGGAGGGGAAGGAGAGACACAAAGGGGACAGACCACAGTCCCAAAGGGGCCACTCTGTTGAGTAATGCTTATGTGGTTATAGAAGAAAGAGCCCCAGTGTTAAGAAGCAAGATCCCATCAACAAGTGGGATTTCTTTGTTGGGGGGAAGGGAGGATAGAGGCTAATATTGCCTAAGCTTATCAAGGTGACCTTCTGGAAGAGGTTGAATATTTGACAGGCTTACAGGATGGGAAACCCCCGAGGAAGAGGATAAAATGGGGCAAAGGAGGTAGGAATTTGCCAGAACTAAAGAACTAGCCAGAGCAGAGACACAGATGGTGGAAGTCTGAAGGAGGTCAGCCAAGGTCAGAGCAAGGTTACATTGCCCAAGGCCATGGAATGACACACCACTGCTGATGCTCAGTCCCACGCCCGAGTATGGTCTCGCCAGACATGAACATCTTGAAATACAATTGGTCCTCATTATTACAGATTCTGTATTTGCAAATTTGCCTACTTGCCAAAATTTACTTTTAACCCCCACATCAATTCTCCCAGCCTTTTCACAGTCATCCGTGGACATGTGCAGAGCAGAAAAAAAAAAAAAAATGAGTCACCTGACATGCGTGCTCCCAGCTGAGGTTGAACAAGGTGACATGCAGTCTTCCTGTTTCAGGGCTCACACTGCAAACAGATGACCTTTTCAAGGTCTGTATAGTGCTACACTGTGCATTTTTGGGTGTTTTGTGGGTGACTGCACTGTTTTAAATGGCCCCCAGACACAGGGCTGAAGTGCTAGTTTTCCTAAGTACAGAAAGACTATAATGTGCCTTATGGAGAAAATAAGCTTAGTTCAGGGCTGAGTTGAGTACAGTGTGAATGAATCAATAATACATAATAAATAAGGTGTCTTTAAACACACAAAAAAACATGGTTGTCAGTTGATAAAAATGTTGTGGCTAGAGGCTCTCAGGACCTCACCCTGTATTTCCCCGAGGAGCCACGGTCAGTGTTGGCTGATTCAGAGTTCAAAGCCACCTTACAGCACACAACGACCTCAACGGATGAGAATCAACTGTGCTTCCATGTTCTCTAGTAAACAGCTCGTCATCCTGCACGCTGAGCTCCCCCAGATGCCTTGGCTGCTTTGTCCTCTCCTCACTCACACCCATCCTTCTAGACTTATTTATTAATGGAGCCTCTATAACTGGTTGATGTCCATGCTTCCCTCCAGGAAATAAAATAAGTCCTCTATTAGCCACAACTCACCAAAGTAACTTTTATTCAATCAAAGTTGTGTGAGTGCTTTCCTTTAAAAGAGCATGCACGAGAGAGAGGAGAGACAACTCCATGAGAAAAATTAATGATTTTGTTAAAATAACTAATACCCTGCCATCCATGAATTTTCAGCCAATATCCTGACAAACGAGACTGAGTTTCAGAATTACTAAGTTCCCAGGGTTCCAAGTTAAAAGAGAGAGAGAGAAAAGGTAAAGTGGTAAGAGATGAAGAAAAAATCTGGTTATTGAGATAAGACTCCAGAATTTGCCAAGTTAGGATTATTTTAGTGGTTAGATGCCACTGAGAGAATTAGGGTTTGGTAGCAATGGAACATTGAAGAACTGTCCTGATTTTGTTAATGAGATTATTCCTCAGGCCCCAGAATCTCGAAACACCTGTGTTCAAATCCTGGCTTTGCCATTTACTTACCTTAATGACCTTGGGTCAGTCACCAAACCTTGATAAGCCTGCTCCTAAATTGGTTAAATGTGAGTAATGAGAGTTCCACTCTCAAAGGGGATCTGAGAGAATGAAAACAGATGAGGCAGACAGAATATAGAGCCCAGAACCAGGCACAGAGAAAGGCCTCCAAGATTGTTAACAAGTATCATTCCATTACATTTCCCATAACATATAAATAATACATGCTTATGTTTTGAAAAATTGGAGGGGGCGGAGCAAGATGGCGTAGGAGTAGGAGACCTGGATTCCGTCTCCTCTCAGGAATTCAGCTGGATAGGGATCAAACCATTCTGAGCACCTACAAACCCAACAGGAGATCGAAGAAAGGAATAGCAACAACTCTCTGAACAGAAAAGCAACCACTTTCTGGAAGGTAGGACGTGCGGAGAAGTGAATCCGAGGCGATATTCGGGAGGATAGACGGCGGGGGAGGGGCCTCCGTCGGCCGCTTCTGGCAAGTGATAGAGCCGCGGAGCACAAAATCGGAACTTTTAAGTCTGCTCCGCCGAGGGACGTCACTCTGGTGGCTAAGCGGGGGTGGAACCCTCCGGGACAGTGTGGTCTCAGGACCCACGGGTCACAGAAAGACCGGGGGTGCCTGAGTGTGGCAGAGCTCCCAGGTATCAGAGCAGGGAAGCCGGCTGCAGAGGCGGAGCCCAGGCGCGGGCTCTCAGCTCGGGGTTGCCATTAACCGTGATCCGCAGCACAGTCGGGCCCCTGCTCCTCCAGCAGGGACCCAACAAGCGGCAGATCCGGGGAGACTCACCTTCCTCCCCTGGGAGGAGCCGCGCGGGAGTGCACCGCAGGGATCTGCTGGGTTTGGAGACTCCACCCGGGGTCGGGTGCCAGAGATAGAAACGCGCGGTCACAGGCCGGGTGAGCACGGAGTGCGGCTGGAGACCGGGGAGACGGGAGTGACTGACGGCTTTTCTCTGGGGGCTCACTGAGAAGCGGGACCCCGAGTTCTCAGCTCCTCGGGGGCAGAGATTGAGGGGCCGCCATTTTCACTCTCCGCCTCCAAAGCTGTACGGAAAGCTCGCAGGGAACAAAAGCCCCGGAGAGCAAACCCGAGCAGATTACTTAGCCGGGAGGGGGCAAGGGCGGGGCAGGTCTGCCTCCGGCAAAGACATTTGGGAACCACAGCAACAGGCCCCTCCCCCAGAAGATCAGCGAGAACAGCCAGCCAAGACCAAGTTTACCGATCAATGAGAACGGCAGAACTCCAGCGCTAGGGGAATACTGCACATAGAATTCATGGCTTTTTTACCATGATTCATTAGTCTTTCAAAGTTAATTTTTTTTAACTGTCTTTTTTTCTTTTTTTTTCTTTTTGAATTTTTCTTTTTCCCTTTTTCAACCAACATCTTATCAATCCCTTTTTTTAAAAAAAACATTTTTATTTTTCATTTTTAGAGTCATATTCTATCCCTTCATAGTAGTTACCCGTATTTTTGGCTTATATATATAAGTTGTTCTCTCTTTAAAATTTTGAGATAGTTTCTTCTAACAGATTAAAATATACCCTAAATCTCTAGTATATGGTGTTTTCTATTCCCCTGCCTGATCACATCCTCTCCCTTTTTTTTTCTTTTTTCTTTTTTTAAATCCTCTTCTTTCTTTTTTCAAACAACTTCTTATCAATTCCTTTTATAAAATTTTTTATAATTTCCATCTTTACAGTCATATTCCATCCCTTTATCATATCAACCCTTATTTTTGTACATATATAAGTTTTTCTTTCTTTAAAATTTTGGGAGGCACTTTCTTCTAAAAGACCAAAATACACCCCAAATCTAGTGTGTGGCACTGATCTATATACCAGCCTGATCATATTTGATCACATTCTGTTTTTGTTGTTGTTGTTGTTGTTGTTTTGTTTGTTTTTGTTTTTATCTTTATCTTTTTCTTTTTCTTTTTTTTCTTTTTCTTTTTTCTCTCTTTCCCTTTCTTTTCCCACTGCTTCAGGTCTTTTCTGATTTGTTTAGAGTATATTTTCTGGGGACGTTGTTACTCTGCTAGCATTTTGTTCTCTCATTAATCTATTCTCCTCTGCACAAAATGACAAGACGGAAAAAATCACCTCAACAAAAAGAACAAGAGGTAGTACCGACTGCCAGGGACCTACTCAGTACGGACATTAGTACGATGTCAGATCTAGAGTTCAGAATCAACACTTTAAAGATACTAGCTGGGCTTGAAAAAAATATGGAAGTTATTAGAGAAACCCTTTCTGGAGAAGTAAAAGAACTAAAATCCAACCAAGTAGAAATCAAAAAGGCTATTAATGAGGTGCAATCAAAAATGGGGGCGCTAACTGCTAGAATAAATGAGGCAGAAGAGAGAATCAGTAATATAGAAGATGAAATGATGGAAAATAAAGAAGCTGAGAAAAAGAGAGATAAACAACTACTGGATCACGAGGGCACAATTCGAGAGATAAGCGATACCATAAGACGAAACAACATTAAAATAATTGGGATCCCAGAAGAAGAAGAAAGAGAGAGAGGGGCAGAAGGTATAATGGAGCAAATTATAGCAGAGAACTTCCCTAATTTGGGGAAGGAAACAGGTATGAAAATCCAGGAAGCACAGAGAACCCCTCTCAAAATCAATAAAAATAGGTCAACACCCCGACATCTAATAGTAAAACTTATGAGTCTCATAGACAAAGAGAAAATCCTGAAAGCAGCTCAGGAGAAGAGATATGTAACCTACAATGGTAGAAACATTAGATTGGCAACAGACCTATCCACAGAGACCTGGCAGGCCAGAAAGGACTGGCAGGATATATTCAGAGCACTAAATGAGAAAAATATGCAGCCAAGAATACTCTATCCAGCTAGGCTGTCATTGAAAATTGAAGGAGAGATAAAAAGCTTCCAGGACAAACAAAAACTAAAGGAATTTGCAAACACAAAACCAGCCCTACAGGAAATCTTGAAAGGGGTCCTCTAAGCAAAGAGAGAGCCTAAAAGCAACATAGACCAGAAAGGAACACAGACAATATACAGTAACAGTCACCTTACAGGCAATACAATGGCACTAAATTCCTATCTTTCAATAGTTACCCTGAATGTAAATGGGCTAAATGCCCCAATCAAAAGACACAGGCTATCAGACTGGATTAAAAAACAAGACCCATCGATATGCTGTCTGCAAGACACTCATTTTAGACCCAAAGACACCCCCAGATTGAAAGTGAGGGGGTGGAAAACCATTTACCATGCTAATGGACACCAAAAGAAAGCTGGGGTGGCAATCCTTATATCAGACAAATTAGATTTTAAACCAAAGACTGTAATAAGAGATGAGGAAGGACACTATATCCTACTTAAAGGATCTATCCAACAAGAAGATCTAACAATTGTAAATATCTATGCCCCTAACATGGGAGCAGCCAATTATATAAGGCAATTAATAACAAAAGCAAAGAAACACATCAACAACAATACAATAATAGTGGGGGACTTTAACACCCCCCTCACTGAAATGGACAGATCGTCTAAGCAAAAGATCAACAAGGAAATAAAGACTTTAAATGGCACACTGGACCAAATGGACTTCACAGACATATTCAGAACATTCCACCCCAAAGCAACGGAATACACATTCTTCTCTAGTGCCCATGGAACATTCTCCAGAATCGATCACATCCTAGGTCATAAATCAGGTCTCAACTGGTACCAAAAGATTGGGATCATTCCCTGCCTATTTTCAGACCACAATGCTTTGAAACTAGAACTCAATCACAAGAGGAAAGTCGGAAAGAACTCAAATACATGGAGGCTAAAGAGCATCCTACTGAAGAATGAATGGGTCAACCAGGAAATTAAAGAAGAATTAAAAAAATACATGGAAACCAATGAAAATGAAAACACAACTATTCAAAATCTTTGGGATGCAGAAAAGGCAGTCCTAAGAGGAAAGTATATAGCAATACAAGCCTTTCTCAAGAAACAAGAAAGGTCTCAAGTACACAACCTAACCCTACACCTAAAGGAGCTGGAGAAAGAAGAGCAAATAAAGCCTAAACCCAGCAGGAGAAGAGAAATCATAAAGATCAGAGCAGAAATCAATGAAATAGAAACTAAAAGAACAGTAGAACAGATCAACGAAACTAGGGGCTGGTTCTTTGAAAGAATTAACAAGATTGATAAACCCCTGGCCAGACTTATCAAAAAGAGAAGAGAAATGACCCAAATCAACAAAATCATGAATGAAAGAGGAGAGATCACAACCAACACCAAAGAAATACAAACAATTATAAGAACATATTATGAGCAACTCTGTGCCAGCAAATTAGACAATCTGGAAGAAATGGAGGCATTCCTAGAGATGTATCAACTACCAAAACTGAACCAGGATGAAATAGAAAACCTGAACAGACCTATAACCACTAAGGAAATTGAAGCAGTCATCAAAAATCTCCCAAAAAACAAAAGCCCAGGGCCAGATGGCTTCCCAGGGGAATTCTACCAAACATTTCAAGAAGAATTCATACCTATTCTTCTGAAACTGTTCCAAAAAATAGAAATGGAAGGAAAACTTCCAAACTCATTTTATGAGGCCAGCGTTACCTTGATCCCAAAACCAGACAAAGACCCCATCAAAAAGGAGAATTACAGACCAATATCCCTGATGAACATGGATGCAAAAATTCTCACCAAAATACTAGCCAATAGGATCCAACAGTACATTAAAAGGATTATTCACCACGACCAAGTGGGATTTATCCCTGGGCTGCAAGGTTGGTTCAACATCCGCAAATCAATCAACGTGATACAATACATTAACCAAAGAAAGAACAAGAATCATATGATCCTCTCAATAGATGCAGAAAAAGCTTTTGACAAAGTACAGCATCCTTTCTTGATCAAAACTCTTCAGAGTATAGGGATCGAGGGTACATACCTCAATATCATAAAAGCCATCTATGAAAAACCTACAGCGAATATCATTCTCAATGGGGAAAAACTGAGAGCTTTCCCCCTAAGGTCAGGAACGCGGCAGGGATGTCCACTATCACCACTGCTATTCAACATAGTATTGGAAGTCCTAGCCACAGCCATCAGACAACAGAAAGAAGTCAAAGGCATCCAAATTGGCAAAGAAGAAGTCAAACTCTCACTCTTTGCACATGATATGATACTTTATGTGGGAAACCCAAAAGACTCCACCCCAAAACTGCTAGAACTCATACAGGAATTCAGTCAAGTGGCAGGATATAAATCAATGCACAGAAGTCAGTGGCATTCCTATACACCAACAACAAGACAGAAGAAAGAGAAATTAAGGAGTCGATCCCATTTACAATTGCACCCAAAACCATAAGATACCTAGGAATAAATCTAACCAAAGAGACAAAGGATCTGTACTCAGAAAACTATAAAATACTCATGAAAGAAATTGAGGAAGACACAAAGAAATGGAAAAACGTTCCATGCTCATGGATTGGAAGAACAAATATTGTGAAGATGTCAATGCTACCTAGAGCAATCTACACATTCAATGCAATCCCCATCAAAATACCATCCACTTTTTTCAAAGAAATGGAACAAATCATCCTAAAATTTGTATGGAACCAGAAAAGACCCCGCATAGCCAGAGGAATGTTGAAAAAGAAAAGCAAAGTTGGCGGCATCACAATTCCGGACTTCCAGCTCTATTACAAAGCTGCCATCATCAAGACAGCATGGTACTGGCACAAAAACAGACACATAGATCAATGGAACAGAATAGAGAGCCCAGAAATGGACCCTCAACTCTATGGTCAACTCATCTTTGACAAAGCAGGAAAGAATGTCCAATGAAACAAAGAGAGTCTCTTCAACAAATGGTGTTGGGAAAATTGGATAGCCACATGCAGAAGAATGAAACTGGACCATTTCCTTACACCACACACAAAAATAGACTCCAAATGGTTGAAAGACCTCAATGTGAGACAGGAGTCCATCAAAATCCTAAAGGAGAACAAAGGCAGCAACCTCTTTGACCTCAGCCGAAGCAACTTCTTCCTAGAAACATCGCCAAAGGCAAGGGAAGCAAGGGCAAAAATGAACTATTGGGACTTCATCAAGATAAAAAGCTTTTGCAAAGCAAAGGAAACAGTCAACAAAACCAAAAGACAACCGACAGAATGGGAGAAGATATTTGCAAATGACATATCAGATAAAGGGCTAGTATCCAAAATCTATAAAGAACTCATCAAACTCAACACCCAAAGAACAAAGAATCCAATCAAGAAATGGGCAGAAGACATGAACAGACATTTTTCCAAAGAAGACATCCAAATGGCCAACAGACACATGAAAAAGTGCTCAATATCGCTCGGCATCAGGGAAATCCAAATCAAAACCTCAATGAGATACCACCTCACACCAGTCAGAATGGCTAAAATTAACAAGTCAGGAAATGACAGATGTTGGCAGGGATGCGGAGAAAGGGGAACCCTCCTACACTGTTGGTGGGAATGCAAGCTGGTGCAGCCACTCTGGAAAACTGTATGGAGGTTCCTCAAAAAGTTGAAAATAGAGCTACCATATGATCCAGCAATTGCACTACTGGGTATTTACCCCAAAGATACAAATGTAGGGATCCGAAGGGGTACGTGCACCCCAATGTTTATAGCAGCAATGTCCACAATAGCCAAACTGTGGAAAGAGCCAAGATGTCCATCGACAGATGAATGGATAAAGAAGAGTGGTATATATATACAATGGAATATTATGCAGCCATCAAAAGGAATGAGATCTTGCCATTTGCAACGACGTGGATGGAACTGGAGGGTATTATGTTGAGTGAAATAAGTCAAACAGAGAAAGACATGTATCATATGATCTCACTGATATGAGGAATTCTTAATCTCAGGAAACAAACTGAGGGTTGCTGGAGTGGGGGGTGGGGTGGGAGGGATGGGCTGACTGGGTGATAGACACTGGGGAGGGTATGTGCTCTGGTAAGCGCCGTGAATTGTGCAAGACTGTTGAATCTCAGATCTGTACCTCTGAAACAAATAATGCAATATATGTTAAGAAAAAAAAAAGAAGAAGAAGAAGAAGGTAGCGGGAGGGGAAGAATGAAGCAGGGGAAATCGGAGGGGTAGACGAACCATGAGAGACGATGGACTCTGAAAAACAAACAGGGTTCTAGAGGGCAGGGGGGCGGGAGGATGGGTTAGCCTGGTGGTGGGTATTGAGGAGGGCACATTCTGCATGGAGCACTGGGTGTTATGCACAAACAATGAATCATGGAACACTTCATCTAAAACTAATGATGTAATGTATGGGGATTAACATAAGATTAAAAAAAATAAATTTAAAAAAAAAGAAAAATTGGAAATCAAAGAGCATATTGGAGCTACCACCTGGCTCTTTCCGGTCTTCAGCTTACTGAAGTCATAGTCACATGAGTTAATTCCTTAAAATAAATCTCTTTCTCTAGGTATAAAAAGCACAGGAAAGAAAGCAATTGTAATCTTAAATTGTAATCTTAATATCCAGATGACCTCTTTAAAAAATTAGGTGTATATTTTTTAGACCTGATACATTATAAACAATATCTACAAATGTCGTAGGCACATATATGTAATTTTAGGGGTAAAAAGCATATATTGCAATTCTTTGATGAGGAAAATAATTGATTTCCCAGTGATTTCCTCACGTAAAGATTTGAAGTGTTTATCTGAGGAGTATTTAAGAATTGGAAGGCAGGGCAAATTTCATACAAATGCCAACAATGATCTCTAGAAGGAACTTCTAGCCCTATGACTCTTCCTGCCATTTTTCTGTCTCCACAGAGCCCTCAGTTTATACTCTCATTGCTTGATTCTAATTTATCAGACAGCGGCAGGATGGCCATCTAGCCGGCATTCCCGAAAGGGAAAGAACCACTCGATCCTTGTCAGAACACAGCTTCGCTTTCGGCTCAGAGGACCACTGCAAACTGTCTCAACCTATGTGCCAAGGAAAGAAAATACTTCCAGGCCCTTTCCATGAGAGTAGATCTTCTGTCGTGGGTGAACTTTTTCACAGCAGTACTTTGAGCAGAGCTGAGCCTTCTGGGCAGGGGAAGAGCAGTTTACTCTTATGGCTCTATATTTATCTAGCTATTCTGGCATCCATGTTTCTGTACCCAGTCTTTTCCAGATAACAGACTAGCACTGATTGGACCCTTGATATTGTTTCCGCTCCTTCCCATACAGTGACTTGCTCTCCAGAGTCTCCCCTGAGAAAATTATCTGCCTGGGAAACAAGCCAGCCACTTTACATTTCCCATCTGTCGTCATGACAATTTATAGCTGTTGTATTTCTGGTGGCGTAATAGAACATATCAGAGCTGGAAGGAAGTTAGAGATTGAGGTTCATAAATGAAAAATGTCAGAACACACACCAAGGACTAAAGAGGGAGGTGAGTTGTACAAGACTATATTTAATGGAGTAAGGGTCATGCGGATGAATAAAACCCATCATTTTTTTTTTTAACTTCTACTCTAGAGGTCTTGATCACCCAGCTATATTCTATTCTGTACTTGCAGATTATTTTTAAGAATCCCTGCTCACAGATGGTTCCATCCATGAAAAATTTAGTGATTCTCAAAGGAAGAAGGGGGCATTATTGGGGCCAGATGAAATTTTGAGAATTTTAATGTTAATTAAAAGGGAACGTGTGGGTGGTTCAGCTGGTTAAGCTTCAGCCTTCGGCTCAGGTCATGATCCCGGGGTCCTGGGATCGAGTCCCGCATTGGGCTCCTTGCTCAGCGGGGAAGCCTACTTCTCCCTCTCTCTCTGCCACTCCCCCTGCTTGTGCTCTCTCTCTCTCTGACAAATAAATAAATAAAACCTTCAAAAAAGGGAGACATATGTTCCCAAAAGATTGAAAAACATTGTTTCTGTAAGAGAACTCTAAGTATCAAAAGTCTTCTTGGCAGGAATCTTCAGTTGAATGTTTTTAAGTTCTATGAATTTTGGTGTGGTGTTCCCCACTTAGCTATTTCTGAGTAAGAGCTGACAAGATTGAGGGATGATTGAGGGATGACAGACCTCACCAATAATCTGGGGATGTTTGGGCTGTAAAAGACTGATTATTCAGTATTTTGTTGAAACAAAAGATACCATCACTGATCCATTCCAATGAGACATGATGTGACTGATTCACACCTCCTATAAAGACGCCACTGTTGCTCAGAACATTCTGGAGGTGGGGGGGGGCGGGAAGAGAGTTCCCTTTCTAACCTGCCTTCAGAGGCTTTTGTCTGCTACATAGTATTTCAACCATCCTCTAAGGTATTAAAAAAAATTTTTTTTACCTTGAAACTGATTATGAAACCAGCATCATTTCAGATGCTATTTTTGTTTCAAAAATTACTTAATATTCTAGATTTCAGTCATATGTGAAATGTAAGAAACGAAACAAGTGAACAAAGAAAGAAACAAACCAAAACATACTCTTAGCTACAGAGAATAAACTGGTGGTGACCTGGGGGTGGGGTGGCCGGGTGTGTGTGGGGGGGGGGGGAGATGGGTGAAACAGGTGATGGGGATGAAGGAGGGCACTTGTCTTGATGAGCACTGAGTAATGTATAAAATTGTTGGATCACTATATTGCACACCTGAGACCAATATAACACTGTATGTTAACTATACTGGAATTAAAATAAAATAAAATAAAATTGATACTCTAAATACACTTATGATACAAATATCAGTTGTTATTACCATCTAAAGGTCATGCCTTTACAGTCATAATATTTAGCTACTAGGAAAATACCATATTGACAAAGGAATATGGTTTTTCCATCCTGTCCTGCTGGTAGGTTTCAATAGTCTCCTAATAAAATGGCTTTCTTGAAAGAATGTGGTTACAGAGATTCCCACTGCATTGCTGTGTCACTCTTCCCACATTCTTTTGAACACATTCCAACTACAACTTTGGGGCCATTCCAGGGTTTGATAGAAATGTGTCAAGAGAGCAAATCTGGGCGACTGCTATAGTTGGGGTCACCTTCCCAAGGCCTCCACCTGGCAAGCCCATGCAGGGCATGGGCTGGAAAGCCTGCAGAGGTGGAATTTCCCATTGTGGGAGCCTCTGGAGGAAAAGAATGCATTGGGGCTGCCTTCGATGTTGGCGCAGGGATTCTTACTTTGCCCAGAATTCACAAAATCTAGAAGGATAGCTGTCACCTCCGAGAATACACAGTTACCTCTCATCTCCTGCATCTTTTGCCCACGGCAATCAGGGTTTCTCAAATTATAGCCTGTGAGCCATTTGTAAAAGGGCTCCTTGTTCCTACCCGAGACCTGCTGAATCAGAACCTCTAGTGTACAACCCAAAATTTATGTTGTTTACCACTTCCTGGAGTGATTCTTAGGTACTCTAAAATTTGAAAACCACGGTTTACAGGTTCTTACGACCAACTTCAAGGGAAGGTATGAACTCAACCTGACAATATATCAGGGTACAGCTTCATTAAGCTGGAAAATTCATTAATGTTAACCAATTTTGTTCCTCGGTAGGCCTCATTTTCTCCAGGGAGGCAACTGATGAGGACATCAAGTCACAGAAGGCCCGCATGCTTTCTCCTTAAGATACTTACTTTCCTGTGCTCCCTTGGTTTTAGGTACTTTTGTCACTCAAATACAGATTTTGGAAAATACAGTGACTTATTTAACAGACTGCTGAGTTAATTAGCACCTACCATGAGCCCGGTCTTATGCTTGTCACCAACCATATGGAAAGAAGTAACTTAGAATCCTTCCCATCAAGAGTTCACACCCTAATCCCCTCTTCCTTGACCTCCTCTGGCAATTGCTCAAGAACAAACACCTCATTCCCCACAATGAAATTCTAGAAATTCCCTAGTCCCCTGGGTTTTCACTGTGTTCCTTCAAGCTCTTGAAGTGCCTCAGATGTTCCCCCAGAGGCTATATGGGTGACAGATCAAGTAGGCTCTGTGTGACCATCTCCCCATTCAACCATAACAGCTCCAATTGTCTCTCCTTATGTTTTATATCGTAGCCACGTGAAATTTCAGTTAAGACAAGAAAGAAAAGTGGTAAACCGTCACCCTCGAACATTTTCAAGTATTTCAAGTATTTGTCTCCAACAAAGAGTTTCCAATGCCATATTCCACTCTCCCCTTCTTGTCTTGTTGGATGTTTCTGGTTAATCAGAGGGAGCTTACACCATGTGAGGGTGTAAGCAGTTTTCTGAGAGGATAAAGTTATTTCCAAGTTATTCCCATGGTGCTTACACGGTGTAAACTCTTTTCCCCCCGCTAGCTAAGATTTGATTAAAGGTGTATACCCTAAGGGAGCTGGAGGGAGTCAGAAACACTAAAATTCAATGGAATTACTGCCATTGTATTTCACTTGGAAGACATTTTTGGAACCATGTCAAGACACACAAGGAACTTGGAAACCTCAAAACTTAACTCTCCGTCTCCTGAATTCTCTCTCTCATTCCAACCTGTCCCAGTCCGATCTCTGTGCTCAACTCCTCCTTGAGCTGTGGGTCAGCACCAGCTTCCACTGAATTAAAAGACGTATCTATTTTCTTTTTTTTTTTTAAGATTTTATTTATTTGACAGAGAGAGACACAGCGAGAGAGAGAACACAAGCAGGGGGAGTGGAAGAGTGAGAAGCAGGCTTCCCGCAGAACAAGGAGCCCAATGCGGGGCTCGATCCCAGGACCCTGAGATCATGACCTGAGCTAAAGTCAGATGCTTAACTGACTGAGCCACCCAGGCGCCCCAAGACGTATCTATTTTCAACGTTAATATTTACCTTTCACATCAAGAGCAGCCTACTCCAAGCTCATTCAATTATTCACAAGAACTTAGATGTTGAAAGAGAACAGGACGTCCCTCTTTGTCATCAGTTCATGATGGGCCTTAATGTATATGGGTCTATCACCATACACATTTAGACGCAAAAGACTTGAGCCCCTGCCGAAGACCACATTTGAAGACAGAAGTAGAAGGAACCATGTGAGGGTGTAAGCACAGTTTTCTGAGAGGATAAAGTTATTTCCAAGTCCCTGAAGGTGAATATAGCATCATAATCTGGCAGAACGGGGCGCCTGGGTGACTCAGTCGGTTGGGCATCTGCCTTCAGCTCAGGTCAAGATCCCGGGGTCCTGGGATGGAGCCCCAAGTTGGGCTCCCTGCTCAGCGGGGAGCCTGCTTCTCCCTCTCCCTTCGCCTGCCACTCCCCCTGCTTGTGCTCTCTCTCTGTCAAATAAATAAATAAAATCTTTTAAAAAATAATAATAATCTGGCTGAGTGACAATCAATAGTCAGCGCTGTTTGTGCTCTACCTCCACTCAGTAGGTCATGGGGGTTGTGAATACCTGCTTGGTCTTGGGGTAGTTGTTGCTGAAGCAATTCTTGACAGAGGACAGTTGGAGTTCTGTCCCTTGCTGTTTATGTTGCCTCTTGTAGATGAGGTAGAATGGGGGAGAATTACAGAAAGGGCTATTTCAGGATGAGGCAGCTTACAATGACATAGATTGATCCTGCCAGAATACTCTCTGGACTTAGCTTAAAATCACTGTGATAATTTAGAGAGGTTTTAAATGTTCTCTACATTGCCATAGTGGATCTTTTCACTAAGGAATTGAAAAAAAGCGAAGGATTTAAGTCTCCATGACCTCCAAATGGATGCAGTGGTTGCTGTGGGAATCCTGGGAAGGAAAGCTCAAACACGGTCCAGACTCTTATTTGCTTTGTGAACTTGGACATCGTGTTGGACATCTCTAGCCTTGTATTCCAGATATGTCTTTTGCAAGACATGAAGTTATCTGTCCATCCAACTTCACAAGGTTGTGATACAGATCAAAGCTCCCGACTGTGAAAGCATTCTATAAAACCCAAATACATGTAAGGGAAGTAGAATAATCTTTTTGTTACTATTCCTGAGGTCATTAAATAAAACCACTAAGTGTGCCTAGCCCAGAGCACAGACCTTGCTCAGATCTACTGAAAGTTAGTATTTCTACTGCCTCCTTTGCATGCAAACAGCATTATCGAAGCTTGGCTGCTAGGGAAAGACCTCGGTAAACCAGAGCATCTAGAAAGTGGGGCTAGAGAAAAAGGAAACACGCCCCAGTGAAAACTATTCATGTCCTCTATCTCATCCCTAAACTCACATTTCCTCTCATGTCTGAATAAAGGCACTTCTCACAGCCTAAGGCACAGAGCAGTGTTGAGCTGCATTTTCTGGAAATGAGACATGAGGGAGTTTATTTCACAGAAGACGGCCTCTAAGACTTGGAGTGGCTGACGTACACACAAGGACATGAAGGAAATCTTCGAGGATGAACTCAAAGATAAGTCGTTTTTGCCCATGTTCTGGCATCATACCATCAAATGCAGCGAGGTGATTCAGTCGCTGTTTGGAGGGTGTCAAGCACGGAGGCACATGCAGAAGGTAAATACCCAAAGAACAGTACAAACTCAGGCACGTCCATCACCATCACGTTGAGAAAATCACACCACATGCTAAAATGTACTGTGGTCAGGCCCCTTCAGGTCATTTACTCAGAATTTTAAAAGTATAGAAAGTACCTCCAAGAACAATTACAAGAAGGAATGCAGGGTTGAAGATGTGGTTGCAGCAAAATCTTCTCTGCTTTCTGTACAAAACCCATTAACTGCTCCGGAACCTCATCATATGTGTCTGCAGGTTGTGCACTGCGCATCTCCAGGGGGCGCTATTCAAATTGATACCGATGAAAATGTCACTCCCTGGAGTTGTTCAGTGTACAACCTGCATGGCTGTGCATGGCAGGCTCAGGAGAGCATCTCCATCGTTTCAGGGATGCAGTAGAGGGGAGGTGTGTGGGAGAAAGAGGCATTGCTTAAAATTGACTTTGTACCCTGGTTCCCGTATACACTCTGGGCATTATTTTTTTTTAAGATTTTATTTATTTATTTGACAGAGAGAGACACAGGGAGAGAGGGAACAGAAGCAGAGGGAGTGGGAGAGGGAGAAGTAGGCTTCCCATGGAGCAGGGAGCCCGATGAGGGGCTTGATCTCAGGACCCTGCGATCATGACGTGAGCCGAAGACAGACGCTTAACCGACAGAGCCACCCAGGCGCCCCTCACTCTGGGCATGATTATGAGCAAGTCATGTAACCACTCTGAGTCTTGATTTCCTCTGTAAAAAAGTGACAGTGAAAAAGATCCTACAAGTTTGATAGGTTAAATGAGGGCTAAATGAGACCAGGTAGATAATAGTGCCTCCCCCATGGAAGGGACTCAGAAATGACAGTTATCAGTATTGACTTGGACTGCCAAGCAGACACTGAAGGAAACAGGCTTCCTCTATTTATAAAGAGAGATAATTATAATAATAGTACCCGGTATTTAAGTAGCATTTTACATATTACTATCAAAATAGCTTTTTTTTTTCTTTGTAAGCACTATGAGTAGATCCATTTTACAGATCACTTAAATCACCTTCCCAAAGTCACCAAGTCAGGAAGTGAAAAGCCAAAACTCAAATCCCTGCTTTTGACTAAAAGGTCAATGTCCCTGGCTCTGAATGATTCAGCAGGAAACAAACAGGCTCGGGGGAAGCATTTGAATGAGGCTCGATGAGCAAAGTAGGGTTAGCCGTTGAGCTTCTTTGGCAGTGGGTCTTATGAACTCACTGATAGATAGCTATTTAAGAGGCTTCCTTTTTCCCATCAGCCACCTTGGGACTGCTTTTGTGCAACCCAGGGAAAAGAAGACAGAGCTCAGTTCTCTCAGGCCATGCAGACATTACTAGAAGAGACGAACAGAAACGTGCAATTCAAAAGTTGGCTCCAACCTTAATTCCTTCTATTTTGCCAGCAAATGTGTGTTGTTTTCTCATCTCAATAAGAGGTGTGTGTGAGATGTGCCAAAATTGGAACCAGTTCAATTGCAACAAAAGGCCAAGTTTCCAAGGGAGGTTATGATCACTTCCCCTGGCCTGGCCCAGAGTTGGAATAACCACTGCATACCTAAAACAACACACTCGTGAAAACCAAGGACTCTGGCATCTAACTGCTTAGGTTTTTCTCCTGCTGTATAAAACCTCGTACGTCGAATTTCTTTTCCTCTCTAAAACTGAGATCGTGGATACTGAATACACTTCCTTTTTTTAACCACCTGAGCCACCCAGATGCCCCCTGAATACACTTTTAACAAGGGAAGGAGGTTACATAGAGAAAGCAAGTAGGAGAACGCTTGCCACAGAGTAGGTGCTCAATAAATTAGGAGTGCGTAATAATCCTAGACGTTTCTATACCTCATGTAACAGAGTTCAAAATACACGAAGCAAAAACTGATAGAACCAAGAGAAGAAATAGATACGCCTGCAACTATAAGCAGAGATTTCAAAACCCATTCTCAGGGCGCCTGGGTGGCTCAGTTGGTTAAGCGACTACCTTCGGCTCAGGTCATGATCCTGGAGTCCCGGGATCGAGTCCCGCATCGGGCTCCCTGCTCGGCAGGGAGCCTGCTTCTCCCTCTGACCCTTCCCCCTCTCATGTGCTCTCTGTCTCTCTCATTCTCTCTGTCTCAAATAAATAAATAAAATCTTTAAAAAAAAACAAAAACCCATTTTCAGTCATTAATAGAACAAGTAGAAGGAAAATAAAGATACAGGGGATAACCGAGAGTTTATGTCATTTTAATTTACCTTAATCCCAACTCCCACCCCCGAGCTCAGTGGTGGCCTTGAAGAAACAGCCCACATTCCCAGTACAGGAATCCAGGTCCAGGCAGAAGAATGGACTCCATTCACAAAGAATCACGGTTGTTGGTTTTGATCAGCCTTGTGTTTTCCTTGAGGATCTGCCCCACTTACTTGCCTTTATCTAGTCTTAACTCAGAGCTCACACAGTGCTGAGCCAAATGCCCTGGGGGCTGGAATTTGTCAATAACGTTTACAAGTAAATGTATCTGTCACTGCCGCTCAGGGAGTTCAACAAGCCATCAACTAACCAAAAGCTTGGAAATCAACTCACCCAAATTAAGAAAATTAGGAAAAGAAAGATGCATTGGGGAAAAAAACTGAAAAGTTCCAAAATATTCCCGGGAATCTAAAGGTCATACATAAACCCAGGGCTGTGTGTATGCTCAAGAAAGATGGGAAAAGGCCCTAAGCTTTCACCTCTGACTGACCTTCAGGCTCCGGGCAAGCAGGAAACAAAGATGAAGGCAGAGTTGTAAGATGCCAGGCCGACGGTTCAAAGTGGGTCCTAACAGAGTCCGCTTGCAGTGACTGGGTATTTGTTGCTTCCAGGCATTTCAGGCTTTGGAAAAACCACTAAACAAACTCAACAACGACAATCAGCAGGAACAACACAACCTGCAGAGGAGAAAGAGTCTCATTTATGGAGCTGCCATCCCATAATATTCGAAATGTCTGCTTTTCACAAAAATTACGAGCCATGCAAAGAAACAGTCAAGTATGGCTCATTCACAGGAGGGGAAAGCAACTAAAAGACGCTGTCCCTAAGGAAACACTGTGGACTTAGTAGACAAAGACTTTATTTTTTTAAAGATTTATTTATTTATTTGAGATAGAGAAAGAGTGAGCAGGGCCTGGGGCGCAGAGGGAGAGGGAGAGAGAGAATCCCAAGCAGACCCTGAGCTGAGTGCAGAACCTGACGCAGGGCTCCCTCTCACAACCCTGAGATCATGACCTGAGCTGAAACCCAAGAGTCAGATGCTTAACTGACTGCGCCACCCAGATGCCCCAACAAGAACTTTAAATCAACTGTCTTAAATATGCTTAAATATTTGTATATCACATATCTGATAAGGGTCTGGTGTCCAGAATATATAAAGAACTCTTACAACTCTATAACAAAAACCAAAAATAAAAGGGCAAAGGACTTTAATAGGCATTTCTTCAAAGAAGATATGCCAATGACCAGTAATCACATGAGCAAAGGCTTGACATCTTTAGTCATTAAGGAAATACAAATCAAACCACAGCAAAAGACCACTTTACACCCACGAGAATGGCTATAATTTTTAAAAACGAAAACAACAGATATTGGGAGAATGTGAAGAAATTGGAACACCCATGCATTTCTGGTGGGAATGAGAAAGAATGCATTTAATTTTAGAACAGTGTGGCAATTTCTCAATAAAGTGTTACCGTATGGCCCAGTAATCCCACTCCTGGTTATACCCAAGAGAAATGAAAACGTATGTCCCCACAAAAAAATCTGCATGAATGTTCATAGCAGCGTTATTCACAATAGCAGCCAAAGGGGGAAACGGCCCAAATGTCAAACAACTGGTGAATGGATAGACAAAATGTAGTATATCCATACAATGAAATATTCGACAATAAAAAAGAATAGGTACTGATAGGTGCTACAACATGGATGAATCTTGAACATGTTATTTTACTTGAAAGAAGTCAGTCGAAAAAGGCCACACGTTATGTAATTCCACTCACACAGCCTCCGGCCATCACTTAGGATATACCTATTTGGTGTCCACTGGGGAAAACCACTCACAACTCCTAGACTGGTTGGCATCTAAGGGATTTCCTCCTTCCACCTGAAGTCAGAAAGATGTCACAGAACCTTTGTGGGTTTTTTTTTTAAGAGTTTATTTATTTATTTGAGAGAGAGAGATAGCAAGAGAGAACACGAGCAGGGAGGAGAGGGAGAAGCAGGCTTCCCACTGAGCAGGGAGCCCGATGCGGGGCTCGATCCCAGGACCCCGGGATCATGACCTGAGCAGAAGGCAGACGCTTAATGACTGAGCCACCCAGGTGCCCCAAAGACACAAATTTATTTAAAGTAAATGATGGAAAAAGATGTATTATACAAACCATAGCCATAAGAAAGTTATAGTTGTTATAATGATATCACACAAAATAGATTTTAAAACAAAAAAAATATTGCTGGAGTGAAAGAGGAGTATTTCACAATGACTAAAGGGTCAGTAGACCAGGAAGATATAAAATTATAAATATATATACACACCTAACAATAAAGTACCAAAATACACAAAGCAAAAACTGACAGAATTGAAAGGAGGAATGGAACAGGTCATGGAAATGAATTGATTAATTTCTTTTTTTTTTTTAAAGATTTTATTTATTTATTTGACAGAGAGAGACACACAGAGAGAGGGAACACAAGCAGGGGGAGTGGGAGAGGGAGAAGCAGGCTTCCCGCTGAGGAGGGAGTCCGATGCGGGGCTCGATCCCAGGACCCCGGGACCATGACCTGAGCCAAAGGCAGACGCTTAATGACTGAGCCCCCCAGGCGCCCCAGAACCCTTGTGTTTTAACCATGTTATCTTTGCGTACGAGAACCACAGTGACATCTCAACAAGTAAGGAGAGACATTTCATGGAAAGTCACGAAATGCAAAGGCAGGACCTATAGCGGGCTTAACACCCAGAACGTGGCGTATGGACCCCTCAGGAACCCAAGCAGCTGGCTGCTCTCTCTACTCTCCTTCCCCTCACTCTCTTTCCAGGGATGTGTGCATCTCATCTCTCCTCCCTGACAATCTGCTCATCCTTCCTTTGTTCTGTAGACGAGCTTCCGATGCATCGCCATTCACAGAGCACGAGATGGTAGCCCAAAATGGTCATCTCGACCCCCTTGTTTACATATTGTAAATTCCTGGGAGAGTCTATTTATTCCTCTGTGAAAAAGATTTCCGACCCAGGTCCAGAAAGCTGTGGCCACAATAGACAGATCATTTAGTACAACATGGCTACAGGACTCTAACCTGGCTGTGTACATGATGGGGGGGGAGGGGGGTCCTCAGAGAAAGGGGTCCCAATTTTGTAGGCTCTCAAGTAGGTCTTCTTCCTTGTGAGGGTGTCTGTTTCCGGTAGGTCAGGAGTACAGATGGGCAAAAGATAGATCTTAGACTCTGTGTAGGTGTGTGTGTACTTATGATGCTATCATGATGTCCCCTGCCATATTTTTCTCATGGTGAATTGGCTCCAAAGCTAAAATTCATAAATGATTAATCATCATTGATGTGATCATCATTATTTTTCAGTATAATTGAGGTATAATAAACTACATATATTTAAAGTATACAATTTGATAAATTTCAACGTATCTTTATATACACCCATGAAACCAGCACCTCAATCGAGATAGTGAACATAACCGTCTTCCCTAAAAGTTTCCTCGTGCCCCATGGTGATGCATCTTTGAGGCCCACTCCCTCCCCTAAACAACTACTGACCCACTGTCTGTCACAATGGATTCACTTGCTTTTCCTGAAGTTTTATGTAAATAGAACCATAGAGGACATACTCTTTTTGTCTGGCTTCCCTTACTTATCGTAATTGTTGTAAGATTCATCCTTGTTGTTGCATGTACAAATAGTCTCATTCCTCATTGCTGAGTTCATTGTACTCCATGATATGGATGCTTTCTTAAACATTCTCTAAACAGAGATTATCAGGGTTCGCAGGGACATAATAAAAGTTCACACCAATTACCCGCAAAAGTATATGGAGGGATAGATCTTAGCCAAGTGCGGAATAAACATCTCACTCAAGTTGCTAAAAGTCAGCAGAGCTGATTATGTTGTGTTTATGCGAGTGATTAACAAAGACTATGGATTGCAACAATTTCTAGGCAGTGTAAGCACGTTTCTGCTACTGGGCAGGAGGCTCTGAGGACCCGAGGGTGGGAGGGAATCCGCAGGGAGGCACCAGGGGGAGCACAGATCTTAGTTCTAGCCCAGCTGTGTGACCCAGGAGAAGTCACTTCCCATGCCTGAGCCTCAGTTTCCTTATTCACCAAATAGGGAAACTGGACAGTGTCGTCTCAGCCTTAGCATTTGTACAATCTCCTTGGCTTGACAGTGTCAGCTCGTGAGCTATCTTCCCTCGGCTCCGCTGGATCTCATCAAACCCACTGCCAGGGATGAGCCCTCTTGTCCGCTTCACTGGGAACTCAAAGTGCCTGGTAGGGGGTAAGTTTTTTTCCACTTAGTGTCCAAATACATGAGGCTTCTTTCAAAAGCCCTGAGCTCCCAAATTCTAGTTCTGTAGCCAGCTGCAGCTCTTGGCTTGGCATTCACCCTTGGCACGGAGAGAAAGAAGAGCCCTCTTCTGGAGCGTCTCAGCCCGGGGTTCCTTCTGCAAACTCACTGCCCAGGGGCCAGCTTCCTCTGTCTCTAGTCACTCTGAAGTGCCCTCCCCTCCTGTATTCTCCCGAGATTTAGCAGGGAGGCAAGAACCAGGGCTTAGAGAGGAGAGGATTTCAAGGAAGGGAGGTCAGCATGAGCCCTCGAGGGAGGGCTGATGGAGAAAGCGGTGATGCAGGATCGCTGTGGCAGAGATGGATGGAGACAGGAGCCACGTCACCTCAGCACCTTCCAGACATGCCCAAGGTCCACGTCATCACACGGTGCACGCAGAGCATCCACTCCTCCCTTAGCAACCTACTGCTCTGTCTCCTTAGGTCTCCACAGCAGCCTGAGGACCGAGGCAACCCACTTCCCGTTTACCCCCAACCTCCACCCATTTCATAGAGAGGGAAACTGATGTCCCAAGGGACTCAATGGTTTCCCGAAAAATGGAAAAACAGGGAGCTCAGCCACAGCCTGTTTGGGCTTCAAACCCCAAAGCCTGCATGCCAGAGACACTGACTGAGCACCTGCCAAGGAATCAAAGATCTGTAAGATGTGGCCTCTTCTTTCAGACACCTCTCTCTCCAGTAGCAAAGGCAGAGAGTGGAGTTTCCAAAAGAGGGGCCAAGGAAGGGCTGTAGGCATGAGGAGAGGGGGCAAGGAGGCTCCCAGCTGCAGGGAGCGAGGAGAACTTTGCTTTTCCTCCGTCCTGCCCTTTCTGCCAGCCCGGCGAGCAAGCTGCCCATAGAAGCTGGGGAAGACAGACAACTTAAGTTTCTCTTCTTGTTTTGAGTCGTGATCAAAAAGTACAGAAAAAGGAAATAAGCAAAAGATATTTAAAGGGAGGAAATGCCCTTGGGCTTTTGTCTAAAAATTTCTGTTCACACTAACTTGGACTTTTTTTTTTTTTTTTTTTTTACTTTCATAAACCCTTTAATGCATCCTAGCTGAAAAAGAGACTGAGAGACTGTGAATGACTGGCTTTCTGGTCTGGTAACCCAAAGAAGGGTTAACTTTGATTATACCTGCAGTGGAAATGAGTTCACGGAGTGGGGATGGAAGTTACTCTACTTCACACTGTTCTCAAGTGTTTGAAATTTTTCCACGAGCTTGTGTTTTTTTTCTGACAAAAGAGAGATCCATTTCTTCCTCTCTACTTTACCTGCACTTGTTTGGGAACAAGCTTATTATATCCTGTCTGCAATCATAATGCTTTTTGAACAGCTTGTAACAAAAGAGCTACGACTCACAGAGTTCTTGCTCGATGGGAAGCAGGGTGCTAAGTTCTCTAAACATCTTCCTTATTGCTCACAATTCTACCACCCTCGTTTTCCAGATGAGAAAACTGAGTCGTAGGTTCGGTAACTGGTTTACACTCACAGAGTGCCTAAGCCAGGGAGCCAGGATTGGAGTTGAGCAGAACTTGGAACGGTCCCCTTGCTGGAACCAGTACAGCACCATCGTCCTCTGCTGCCAGTTACCTTTTTCCACCATTTCTTTTTTTTTTTTTTTAAAGATTTTATTTATTTATTTGAGAGAAAGAATGAGATAGAGAGAGCATGAGAGGGGGGAGGGTCAGAGGGAGAAGCAGACTCCCTGCTGAGCAGGGAGCCCGATGTGGGACTCGATCCCGGGACTCCAGGATCATGACCTGAGCCGAAGGCAGTCGCTTAACCAACTGAGCCACCCAGGTGCCCTCCACCATTTCTAATCGCATCACTCCTTGGCTTAAAATCTGTGGCGCCCCCCGCCCGCCGCCACCCTAAGGAATAGGCTGCCTGGAGAATACAACCCGAGCTTCTCCGAATATCATTTCCAGTTTTCGATTCATTCATCTATGTACTCCTTATAAATTAGCAAATAAGAGCAAGCCCTAACATTGCTTCGAAGCAATTTTTACATACCGTCTTCCAAACCCCGTGTGCAGAGGCAGGTGAGCAAACAGTGCTGAGCGGGTACGGTGGTTTGTCAAGTGGCAAGACATTCCTTCCTCGTTCTCAGAGAGCGCTGTGCTTCCTTCCTTGTTTTCCAGCAGCCAAGTTCCTTTATTCCTCTCTGCCCTACAGCGTTGTTGCTTCTGCCAGGGATGCCCTTCACCCTGCCTGGTGAACACATACAAATCCTTCTTGGTTTCTTCTTTTTAAAAAAAAAAAATATATTTCTTTATTTGAGAGAGAGAGAGAGAAAGCACGAACAGGGGGTGGGGGAAGAGGAAGAAGCAGACTCCCCACTGAGCAGGGAGCCTGATGCAGGACTCGATCCCAGGACCCTGGGATCATGACCTGAGCCGAAGGCAGACACTTAACCGACTGAGTCACCCAGGCGCCCAAATCATTCTTTTTTTTTTTTTTTTAAGATTTTTATTTATTTATTGAGAGAGAGAGAGCATGAGAGAGAGGAGGGTCAGAGAGGGAAGCAGACCCCCCGCTGAGCAGGGAGCCGGATGCGGGACTCGATCCCGGGACTCCAGGATCATGACCTGAGCCGAAGGCAGTCGCTTAACCAACTGAGCCACCCAGGCGCCCACGCCCAAATCATTCTTGATTTCTGTTGCTCAAATGACCCACCTTTCCTGGGGCTCTCTTAACTACCTGTGAATACCCACCATTGGAGCACTGACTACATTAAGTTAGATGCATTTGCTTGCCTGATGGTCTTTCTTGGCAGACTGGGACCTCCTCTAGAGCAGAGATTATGTGTTGTGAGCATGACCTTAGTTAGGAAGCCAGGATGGACTAGTGGTGGATATGGAACCAATGAAGAAAGACAGGATTGATGGCAAAGCCGTGTTTCTACTGCTTCCAGGATTCATGCAACACTGAACCAGCATTTATCAAGAACGAGTGTAGTACTAAGGGCAAAGATAAATGGTAAGCAGGACAGAAAAGGTAGTGTGAGGGGGTGCCTGGGTGGCTCAGTAGGTTAAATGTCGGACTCTTGGTTCTGGTTCCAGTTGTGATCTCATGGGTCGTGAGATCAAGCCATGAAATGGTAGTGTGTGTGTGTGTGTGTGTGTGTGTGTAGAGAGACAGAGAGGAGGGAATATATATCTATACTGTGTGTATATATATAATGTGCTTATATAACATATAGATATGTGTATTGTATATACATATATATATATGGGTATGCGTCTGTGTGTGTGTATATAGTGTGTGTGCAAATGCGCACCTGTGGGCATATAACAGCGTGCAGACCTACAGTTTGTGCATAGCATGTACACATACATAGTGTGTATGTGCACATATACATCATACGTTGTGTGTGCGCGGTGGAATGCAATGCAAGCAGCCATCTCCAGATTTGCATTAGAAGCTGCTACAAAGGACATTCATCACACATAGTATAGATACTTTTTAACAAGAAGAGAAACACCCTGAGGCTGGCCTCCCTGCTGAGCAAAGTGTGGAGCCACCAAGGAAGGTGGAGACTTAGGAAGGAAAGCAGTTTGGAGAAACCTCATTAAAACCAAGCAAGAGTGAAGAGACTGGTTAGCAAAAACAATTACCTTTAAAAAGAAAAAAGCCAGGAAGATGGAAAACCCAGGAGAAGAAATCACTGGACTCGATCATTGGGAAGATACCAGTGAACCAGGAGTGGATGCTTCAGGAAGAGGCAGGGGTGGGATGTCTCAGAGGTGAGGAAGTAGAATCAGACAAACACCCACTTCTCTCTTTCCAACACTTTAGCCTTGAAAGGACAAGGGAAGCAGCGTCCACAGTAAGGCAGGATCAAAAATCAAAACCTGGGCTTTATTTGGTTCCCGGGGAGGTGAAGAGCTCAAGGGTGTGGATGGGAGGCCCCGGTACCACAGGGCAGTCCCGGTGCTCACATCCTGGAGCCCCCACCTCCACAAACAAATGCACCCACCTCCACAAACAAACGCAGCCGAGACCCCGGCCCAGCTGGCCCTGCACGAGTGGTAACTCAGAGTCTCCCACAGGGACTCCGTGACCTAGGTTCTGGGATGATCCACGTGTCACAGATGAGGAAACCAAGGCAGAGAGGCTAAGTCACTTGTCCAGAGTCACACAGCTAGTTAAGGCCCAGAGTCAGGCTTCCCCCAGGGCAGTCTGGCTGTATGTTCCCACCGATGTGCAGTGATGGAGACAGAAAACAGAGACCTTGCCTTGCATCATGCTTTCCCCAGGCCTGCTTATACTGGCTTTGAATCCAGGGACATCCACATCCAAGTAATGGGCCATTGGGGGGGGGGGGGGAGGCGGTGTCTGAGGGCAGTGGCTGGGGAGGAATAGCAGACAGAGGCCATTGGTTGGTGTTGCAGGGCAATTGTGGAGAGTTTCACAAGCATCCAAAGACCTGAGTTCGAGGACTGGCTCCAATGTCTAGTGTTCTAATAATCGGGAGCGAGTCAGCAAGTCGCTTAACCTGTGCAGGTACCAATTCTCCATCCGTAACACAGGACGGTCATCATAATGGTAATAATAGCAACCATCCTACCTCCCTTCGAATGTAAGGAGCAAGTGAAACAATGTGAGAGTGTGAACGTGCACACAAAAGTGAAGTATTTCACTCTTATTATTACGAGGCTTTTCAACTATCTGAAAAACTGCTCATCCTCTCCTCTCCCCTACCTCGCCTGCCAAGGTATTAAAAACTGATAAAACATCCATTGAGAGAAAGTGTTTCCAGACCCAAATAATTTCCACGGGTACAATTTGCCCGAAATGCAAAATTTCCTTAGACAGTGAGGCTACATGAGACATTTTACAAAGTCTTTGAGTGAGCTGTGATAAACTGTCATTATCTCAGATTTGTAGGCAGTTTGGGGGGGCGGTGCCCAGAGCTGCTCAAAACAACTGATAGTTGTACCATGTACTTCACGCCTGCCCATCCCTTCCTCTCTTTTTTCTCTGCACAGTATGATGCTCATCCCACTCCCTCCAAGGCAGCATGTTCCTCTTACCTCTGACGGCCTGTTTGCACGGACCTCACTTTTATGCATCAGTATAATCCTTAAGACCCGGTGTGGAGCCTCTGCAGACAGAGGAGGAAGTAGCTTTGGTGAAGAAGCCCAAAGAGCACATGTTTTGGGAGGGAACGTGAGAAAATCAGCAGAGCAGCAGGGCATTCCGACTGCAACTTTGCCAAAGATTGGGAAAGCATGCACACACTTCCCAGCAATCTCATTTGGCAGGTTGTGGAAACCAGGTCTTTAGATGGATGCTTCACCTTTAAACAGGACAGTTTGGTTCATATATAATGAGCCTAGAATTACATGCAAAGTTGCCATTCTTTATACTTTTCTGTCTGAATTGTCTTGATGTTTTACTTTCCCCTATTTAACCCTGTTCAAAAGAGAAAATGAAAACAATTAGGTAGCAGCCACTTGGGATGAGGTACATGATGGGTAACAGGTGTGTGGTCGGTCATAGGGACATTTACTGTGGCAAGTAATCTGGGAGAACATCTGGAACACAATCCCCTTTTACAGATGAGGAACCAGGGACCTGGGGCCAAATTTCACTTTTTCTCTCTTTGACAAAGGAGTATGTATTTTGCGTGTATGTCTTTACTTAAGAAAAGCAAATACCCCGGGGCACTTGGGTGGCTCAGTCGTTAAGCGTCTGCCTTCGGCTCAGGTCGTGATCCCAGGGTCCTGGGATCGAGCCCCACATCGGGCTCCCTGCTCGGCGGGAAGCCTGCTTCTCCCTCTCCCACTCCCCCTGCTTGTGTTCCCTCTCTCGCTGTGTCTCTCTCTGGCACATAAATAAATAAAATCTTAAAAAAAAAAAAAAAAAGAAAAGCGAATACCCCAAAATCCCCAGTTGCAGAGCTGTGTGTATGATGGTCACTTACTCTAGATGGATTCATAAAAAAAGGAGGGCTGACTCAGAATCTCCTTCTATATCTATCAGCCCTTCTCATGCACAGACTTGACTCGCCAGTTTTGCAAAGCAAGGCACTCCACTAATTCTATTCATTCCCCAACACCACTGTCCTCCAAATAATCAAATGGTTGGGCAGGGTTGATCTCTCTAAAACTTGAAAGGGTATTTCTTTGAGTTGCTTGCTATGCAGAAATCAGCTGAAAACTATTCAGAACAATAGTGGTTTCCCTCTGTGCAATGACTAGACCCAAACAGACAAATTGACCCCTTCTCCTGCCTCCGCCTACCTACAAATCCCCCACAAAACACCCCACCACCAGATCCCTCTCCTTCTAGGGCTGATGGAGGCTCTGAAAGACACCTGCCCACCCAGCTCCCTCTTCCGGTTTTAGTATCAGTCAGTCTAAATGCCAGTGAAACAGTAGCTGGTACTGGTTTGGTTTATGTTCTTTCTTTTTAAAAAAAAATACAAATAACATTTCTTTCAATATAAATAGACAGTTACATGAAAAAATAGAAAGAAGCACAACAATCGTGATCGCTATCCGGCAGGAACATGTTTTTTTGCTAATAGAGTCAGAGATCACATTCTCCATAAGAACACGTTATTTTAGCCTATTTCTAGGACACTTTCAAACATAAGACCTTCCTTGTCCGACAGTCAAATCCTCTTTGAGATGGTTTAACTATGCCAGTGATGAGTCTCTAACATATCCAGGAATCAAGGCTACTGAAGTGAGCTAGAATCTGACTCCAAGAATACAACTGTCAATACACAGAAACGATATAAATCACTTCACCAGACTGTGAAAATACATCCGATTTTAAATCTCCAACAGGTAATCAATTACTTACAAAAACAAAACAAGACACAACAGCTCAGGTGTGTTTCTCCTGATTGAAGTTGAAGTGCCCTGCGGCAGTCCTGGGTTCCGGGGTGGCGGGGGCGTGGGGAAGGGGGCGCCCCCCTCCGCCACCCCAGCCCGGCTGGGAGGCTGCCAGTCACTTGGAGCGAAGAGTGCCCAGGATTCTGTCCCAGTGCGTGAAGTAAGGGGCAAAGTTGCAGTGGAACTGCGAGTGGTGCAGGTCGTGGTGCGTGACGCCGCCGTACCACCCGAAGGGTACCAGTCTGTGCGTGGACCAGGGGAAGTCGTAGCCGGAGTGGTCCTCCACCGACAGCCAGATGTTGAGCACGCGGAACACCAGGACGGTGAGCGGATGGCACTGCAGCAGCGTGACGTTCACCGCGTCGAAGAAGCCCAGGGAGAACAGCTCCCAGGCGCTCATGTACTGCGTGGCCAGCGCGAACGAGGCCGAGTGGCGGTGGTGCATCTTGTGGAAGGTGCGGTAAAGCCACGGCACCTTGTGATGGAGCACGTGCCACGCGAAGAACTCCGCGTCGAAGAGGAGCAGGCAGCCTAGAACGTGGCCCGCCAGCTGCAGCAGCTCGGGGGCTTCGCGGGGCCAGGGGGCCGGGCCGCGGGCCCAGGTCAGCAGCGTCAAGGGGAGCACGAACACGGCGTGCTGGTAGAGGGTCTGCCCCAAGCAGGGCAGCATCTGCCGCGTCGTCGGCGAGAAGTCCGGGTGGATCTTGTAGCGCCGCAGCGCGGGCGCCCAGCGGCTCAGCACGTCGAGCACCACGAAGGGCAGGCAGAAGCCCACGTACGTGCTGATGGAAAAGAGGACCGCGAACAGGGGCGACTGCGTGAGCGCGTCCTGGGCGCGCAGCTGGTCCCAGAGCGGCTGCAGGACCAGCTGGTCCGAGATGCCGAGGATGTGGCGCTCGGACGTGTTGCCGCAGCTCATGGTGAGGCTGTGCCGGGACCGCTCGGGTCCCACCGACTTTTCTTAGCGCCGCGGCCCCGCCCCGAGTGATGTCAGCCGCCTCCTCTCTCTCTCCCATTCCCGGCCGGGCCGGGATGGAATAAACAGCCCCACAGAGAGCCGCGCTCCGTTGCCAAAATGTACATCTACGGGGGCGCTGAATCGGCTTTTCTATGAGCAGTATGCAATGTTACTAACTTTTTACGTGCACGCAGATTTATGTTCCGATTTTTTTTTTCAACTGCTGTACCGTGTACGCGCGATACAATGCGCAGATCTTCAGTGCAGTGTCTACAAATTTTGACAGCTTAATTCCTCTGCCACCATCGCACCCAAACAAGATAAGAGAATGTTTCCGCCACCACGGTAAAGAGCTCCTTCTCAGTCGGTGCGCAATCGCTTGTATTTTTTAAACGCATACATATAATTGCGTCTGTGTGCTTTCCTAAAGAGGCAACCATCACTGCATTTTTTAAAACTTTTTAAAGCGACGTACCTTCTGTATTTCCGATCTTTTCTGTCGGCACACCTCCTATCGATCTAAGTAGATGCGAGCTGCACACCGACCTTCCCGCAGGGGGAACCGCGGGGCGGCCGGGCGCGCGCTGCGGCGATGGCGCAGGAAGTCGGAGCGGAAGGCGGGCGGGACCCGAACCTCTCCGGTTCCAGCGTCTCGGAGCGCAGCTCTGGCCGCCGGCTCGCCGCAGGCTCCCGGTCCCACTGCGCGCGGACTCCCCCTGCGGGATCCGCACACCCGGGCGGCCGCTCGTTTCTTTCGCCGCGGCGCGCGCGGAGCCCAGACCAGCGACCCCGACCAGGAGGCACGGCGACAGGGCGGGGACCGCGGCTGGGAGGCTTCAATTAAAAAAAAAAAAAGTGCTGGGTTTTAACATCCAGAGCCTGCCCAGATCTGGCTACAAAGCCGCTCCGTCTCAATTTGGGATGGAAGCAATGAAAGCAGTAAAGCACCCCCCTTGTTCCTCAACGGAGCATCCGTGCATCCGTGCGCGGGACGCAGTGCACTGAGCGGAGGAGGACGCGCCTACCCTGCCCTCCTCTCGGCGGGCTTCGCGGGGCCAGCCTGCCGCTGGTCCTCAACCCGCGTTCCCCCGACCACCCCTGGAGCCCAGAGCCCGACTGCGCGGCACGCCGCCCCGCCCCCGACCTCCGCGGCTCTCGGGGGACCGAGCGGGAGGAGGTGGGTACTGGGCGAGCTCGGGGGCCACCGGGGACCCGCGTAGAAAACCACCTCCGCCTTTGACCCGGGTGGCTGCCACGCACACAAGAGTCCCCTAGAGGATAGAGGTTGAGGACGAACACTTTGAAGGCGGGACCACTCGGAATTGTAGCTTTGCCTCCTGTGTCTGTGAGGTTGGGGTACGGCGCTTCGCTCCCCGGAGGCTTTGCATTTTCTTGTCCACCTCCCACCCCCGCCAAAGGAAATAAGAGTAGCCATCGCATGAGGTTATTTCAAGCATTAAAATGGGAAAACAACAACAACAAAAATAATACTATAACGTCTGCCAGGCATTAGCTAAGTGTTTCATTTGAAGGGATTTCGTTCGGGGCTGGGAACCCCAAGCTGCCGAGAAGAGGCCTCGCTGTTAGTGCTGTGGCCCTTACGGAAGCAAAAGCAGAGAGCTTGGCACACAGCAAACTTGCAAAGTAAGACGCATATTATTTTAAATTTGTGCTCCACATTTCACCTAAAGAACGGAGGAAGTTTACAATTAAAATCAAATAAAATCGTGTAAAGAGAAATAAAAGATGTAAAGCCACATATTAGGAGGACCAGTATATGGACCTAGAAATATAACAATATATAGGGTATATACGTATGATATGTCATAAGCCAGTTCCTAATATTTAATGATATATTAATATCTAATAATGTATCGGATGTTATACACACGCCCTATAACAAACCAGTTCATAATTCAGAACCTCTAGCTGGCGTTTGTCCCTGAACCACCGCTGATGGAATACACATACTCCCTAGATGCCCATTCTCTGGGGCCTCCAGCCTCTGGCCATACTGCAGCTTTGTTTTCTTTAAAACTTCAGTGTGCTAAGAATATTATGATATTCTGCTTGTGTATTGATGAGACAAAGGTTCAGAAACAGCTCTGAGTTTCTTGACAGGCAATGCAAACATGGAAAGAGGGTGGATTTTCTAATTGCTTGGATATCTGGATGGTAGAAGAGCTGGGTACGATGCAGGCCCCTGGCCTCCCTTGCTGGTGAATTTCTAGCACATAGACAACCTGAGGCTTCTAGGCTCCTCTTCAATCTTCCCCTCCTCCAAGGCTCTTTCCAATTCACCTTTAGGGCAACCCAGGAACTTCTTCCTTTCCCATTCCTGGTAGACAAGACTTGCCCTTGAACTTTGCATGGCTCCAGCAGCATCTTAGAGAGAAGAGGAAGGGCTTGGTCTCCTTGGCTCTTGGACCCCTCAGTGCTCCAAAGGGACAGTCAGAGCTCACTTTCTCAGACTTACAAATGAATTCTGCTCAGAGGTAAATTATCACTCAGATTTGCCCTCCAAAGAAATTAACTCAATCTTCAAATTTCCATTCAGCACACACTGTCCTCTTCTTGTGGTCTCAGCTATTATGCTTGGGTGCTTTGGATACTCCTGTGGATTTTTTAAGTGGGTGGCATTGGCAGACTTGCTTAATTTGGACCTAGCTACTAGGTTGCTGTCAGGACTGCCCTTTTGAGCCCCCAGCCCCACCCAACCCATTCTTTGCCTACTTTGGTTCTTCCATCTTCTATCACTAAGCCTGTTAGAATACTCTCCGTGGGCCGGTTGCTTAGAGCCCTGTGCAGCAAGATCCAGAAGCCTCTGCCGCCGCCTGCTTGGCCCAGGCTCTCCCCTCTTGCTCACAGCACTTTAAACAGGCATCCACCAGCGTCCCTGCCTTTCCAGCCCATCAGCTGCCCGGGACAGAAGTCTGTGTCCCATATACAAATGCAACCATCTCGGGGAAAGTAGTCAGTTAAAATCTCATCGTTGTCCACTCGATGTCATAGGGAGGATGCCGGGAAAGGTAAGCACAACATCACGGGCAACCAAGACAGCACCACTTAAATGGGCCCAAATGAAATCGAACCCTGTTTAGTCTTGACTAAAATGCTGCCATTTCCTCAGCTGGCAAATGTGCACCTTTAAGCACTTCATGAACACAAAATATATTTAACAGCTTGCTATGTGAACGGTTCTTTTTAGGGCACAGGTACTATCTTTTAGGGTTTTTTCTTCCCACAGTGCCAAGCATTATACCGTGCACATAGTGAGCGTTCAAAAGATATCTGTGGACTCAATGCTTGTTTTTAAAGATACTAGCTCTAAATCGAAGCTAAAAAGTAGATTTTTTTTTTTTTTTTTGGCTAGAGCACACTGCTTGGTGTGGTTTAGCTACTTATCTACTGGGATGGCTTTCCATAGAAGGGGGTATTTACTGAGTTCTGGTGGTATTAGGACTTCAGCCATACTATTGCTTGTGCTTCTCCAGTTGACTTTGACTTCTTGTGTATCATTTTTAACTTGGCACGGTCTTTCTGACAAGGTTGGAGGACAGGATTCTTTTCTTCTCCAGCTACCCCAGAGATCAAGTCATTTTTATGAGCGCAGCAATCGAGTCTGTGCATATTTAACACAATCTCGAAGTTATTGGGTACTACTCAGCAGACGACGTTGGATACCGCCCCCACCCCCACAAATAGAACACGTACTTGGATTACCAATGACATCCTCTCTTTTTCTGTGACCTTTATGGTTTTTTTCTTTCCAAAATTAGAGAAGATGTCCTTTGATCTAACTGAAACAGATACTGCCAGATATCAGAGATGAGAAGTGGGTTATAATGCCTTACAGCTGTAACACGTAAGACTCATAGGGGATGGAGTAATCTCAAAAATTAATCTCACAGATTAAAATGTAATCCCTTGAGGCGCCTGGGTGGTTCTGTCGGTTGGGCGTCTGCCTTTGGCTCAGGTCATGATCCCTGGGATCTAGTCCTCTGTCCCGCTTCCTGCTCAGCGGGGAGCCTGCTTCTTCCTCTCCCTCTGCTTGCTGCTCCCCCTGCTTGTGCTCTCTCTTTCTCTGTCAGATAAATAAATAAAATGTTTTAAAAAATGTAATCCCTTGTTATAAAAACGAAGGCTTCTTGTCAGAAAAGTCAGGACTAGCTAGGATTGAATAGAAAGTTACAGCCAACCTGAAAGCGGTGAATAGAAAGTTACAGCCAACGTGAAAGCAGAACCTTTTGTCAGTTTCAAGGTAGATACTTCTACAAAAGGACTTTGGTATTGCAATGAGGCATTGAAGTTTCACTTACAGGGAAGTTTCCAAAAGACTCAGAAAACACTACTTACCCACACCAAAACAGAAGATGCTGATGAAGAATGTGGGAGATGTTAGCTCCCCCAAGAGACTCCTTGACACCCTATTACACACAGATGCTGATTCATATTTGGTTTCAAACACTTTCTCTTTATGTTTTTTATCCATCCACCTAAGTGTGTACTTCTACTGAAATTGTCAGAATGCTCATCAACCCCTTTAAAATATTTAAAGCATGTAAAAATCATCTCCATTAAAAGGCATCCCATTGCCTGTAAAGCAGAGAAAATACCTCACCTACCAAGGGAATTGCTGCGAAATTCAGGCCTTGTGAGGTTTTAAAAATCAGAAGGCACAATGTAAAATGCAAAGTATTTTTTAGTACCACTAAAACAAGTTGGCAGAAAGAGTTTTACTTGCTTAGTTTGGAATTGAACTTGAAATCTGCACCTGGCACGGTGTGATACTCAATAAATACTCTTGAATGAATTACTGACGAGCTTTTTAAAAATCAGAGGGGCGCCTGGGTGGCTCAGTCGGTTTAGCGTCTGCCTTTGGCTCAGGTCATGCTCTCAAGGTCCTGGGATGGAGCCTGTTTCTTCCTCTCCCTCTGCCCCTCCCCCAGCTCATGCTCTCTCCTGCCCTTGCTCTCTCTCAAATAAACAAATAAAATCTTTAAAAAATAATAAAATAAAATAAATAAAAATCAGAATAATTATTGTCACCTAATGTTGCCTTTCCCGGGGGGGGGGGGGCACATTTTGAAAATATCTCCCTATATTAAAAACTAAATGACAAAAGTTAAAAATGCATATATTTTAAATGTTTACATTGAACACATTAACACCTCTAATAAAATAATCTTCATTATTTGGAGATCATATCAATAGTCTCAATTTTGGTCCTTCCTAAGTGTGAGGCCTAGGTTAAAGCCTCCCCCACTGCCCCTTTCCGGTCTGAGGTTCTGACCATTCTTTTACCACATCAGGCAAATTTTCATCTTCATGTCACATTTGGGGCACAGCTATTCTTTGAGGACATTTTTCAGATATTATGAATTAGGCCTGAATTGGTCGTAATCCTGGCTAGAAATGACCAGAGACTTGGTTGGCCTCACCAGCCCTCGAATTACCAACTGGCTCTCCAATCCGCAAAATTCTCCACCTCGCCCAGAGAAGACACTAGAGAAAGCCGCCTTACAGAAAGAAAAGGTTTGGCAGCAAAGCCAAGAGCGCCTTCTGATGGCGAATGGGAGAAATCACTGATGACAGCCCTACGTCGGGCTCCCTGCTCAGCGGGGAGTTGGCTTCTCCCTCTCTCTCCCTCCACCCTTCTCCCTACCCCCACTCGTGCTCTCTCTCAAATAAATAAGAATCTTTTAAAAAAAAAATAAAATAAAACAACGATGAAACATTAATGCAGCCAGGGTTGTAAGGATATAAAGGACCTACGCAGCAGTGTCAGGAATGAGAGGCCACCAGCAAAGGCAAATGTGCAAGGTAACAGGACTGTCCCAAGAACAGCTATGCAACATCTCCACCTCTAGATGGGCCCCACCCTGAAGAAAGCTCCCCAGAGAAAAGTCTGGAAAGGAGGAGAAGAGAAACTCTCACCAGTAAGAGGTGGCCTCTATAGAATGGACCCCCTCCCCCTGCTCATCCATATCACCTGGTGTGTGAAAGCATTACTCGCTCATTCTCAAGGGAGTCGGGGGAGCCCCCATGGCAGCAACCCCAGCTAGAGAAGCAAGTCATCTACGGCGCTGAAGCCATTCTCGGTGGGGCAAGCACTCTCCCACTAGTGCTGGAAAACAGCAAACGAAAACACCTATTCACCGTCCCTTTCTTTCCAGCCCTACCCAAGAATCTTGGACCTGGTTGGCCAAACTGGTTTGCTTTGATCAAAGGAGAAAGAAGGTTTGGGGGGGCCGACATAAAGCCCGTGGGGAAGGTGGCACCCTCCTGGGCATGTATATCCTTTGCATCCAGTACACTCGGACTCTTTTCTGTGGGTGCCATGAGGAAACACAGATTCTGCTTCAGTCCTTAGACCCTCCCGGATGTTACTTGTGCATCTAATTTCATTTAGCTAACTGGGAAAGTCTCTCACTTTTCACACATCTTGTGAGTCCACATGTATTTTTTGACTCACTATATTCCAGGCTTTGTGTTCGATTCTGGGCATATAGAGATGAATAAGATAGATCTTCTGCCCTCAAGCTCAGAGAGTAGTGGAAGAGATCACATTGGGTGCCCTCCCCCCCAAGATCTATGCTTTGGGGATCCTACGGCACGAATGACTTGTCTCTGCCTCCTTCAAGGAGGGAGTTAATGGACAGTCCCTTGAACCCATGATCCCACCTGAGGATGGGTCAGTCTCTGCTCGCTCTCCACTCAGCCTCACGAGCTCAATGGACCCTGCGGGATAAGGTTGAGAGCCAGAGTTTCCAACCTATCTCCCAACCCCCCTTAGTTTGAGAACGCTCTCTCCTCACTGTGGGAGGGGATCAAAGGTTCACGGGCAATAAAGGAGAACACACACATATCCACAGTCCTTCCGGCTAGGAGGCTACTGAGTTTTATTGAAAAGTTCAAATAAGCCTTTTTAAGTATTACAAAGTAGTTATCACACTGTCTGCATACATTAGCCAGTTCCAAGTATTGTCTATTATCGCAGCTAAAAGAGCCGTATCAGAAAAACATCTCAATTGTCATTCCGTCCATCTGTCAGTATTGCAAGGACACCGTGCAGCAAGAAAAGCAGGTGAATAAGGGCTTCCGGAGCTAGGAACGCAAATCAGGAGTATTGAAAATATGGTCATGTGCAAAACTAAAAAACAGAAAGAATCCCTGAGCATTTGTCTTAAAACATTCACGCTCACATTTCTTTCGTGTGAAAATGAGTAGGACACTCTTAGCTGCTGTAGCTCGGTGCTCCTGCGTGGGAAGCAGAAGCCCAGGGGCTGCCCAAGAGAATGCATTGATTTCGCAGAAAAGAGTGGTACTGTCTCCCCACAGGACTTGTCTTCTCACACACGTGGATTTACGGCCCACCACACAATTACGAGTTCACGAATATAGATGGTCACCTGCATCAGTCTTCGAGCTATTTAAAATAGAGGGCTGGGGTTTTTGGGTTTTTTTTAATGAATATCATTTATTTTCTGAAGATTCCAGCAAATTATTTGGCTTGATCTGAGCAATTTAAACATTTGCTAAATAATGACTATCACAGCTAGGTTTGATGAAATTCATTAGAGAATCTTCGCAACTGGCCCAGCTGGGGTGTCACAGGATTAGACTGTGCGCCTACTGCATGAGGGTGGGAGTACTTGTCATTTAGCTCCCTAGTGACCACAAAGCCACTGGACTGAAGAGCCCTTTAAGGCAAAGAGGTAAAAACTGAGTGCATGCAGAGCTTTTTCAAATCGGTGTCAGGGTATTTACCAACGGACCACACAGTCTAAAAACTCCCAACACCTACTTGGCGTGTCCTGTGTGACCATAAGAAGGCAACATTGTGTATTTTAAACTGTAAGGATATCCAGAATGGTTAAGATCTTTTACAAGTCAGTGGTATTTTTTAAAAAGTCTTCAAGAGGCCGCACTATCTTCTGAGACACTAGCCTCGACTAGGCCATGATTAAACGAAAAAAGTGCAATTTCTAATCCTGGAGGCACTTGAACAATGTCAATCATAATTTGATCAGAGACAAAAATGCAAACAGCCTGGGAAAGACAAACAGCTATTTTAGAGTAAGAGAGCACACACACTTGAACGTGGCTGATCACCCAACGTGACGGTCCATTTCTGCAGCATGCCTCACGCCTCTCACGGGTATTTCTTCATTAGATCCACCACCTCGTTATAAAGCCGCCAAGGGGCATCCAAGCCCCAGATGAAGTCCAGGTGCTCCCACTCCGGGACGAGCTTGCTGTACACCAAGTTGGTGATCTGCGGCAGCAAGATGCTGATGTCGCTGACGTCCGCCAGGGAGTCCTGGCCCCCATTCCAGACGGCCGTGGGCACCAGCATGTCCTTCACGTTGTAAGGGGGAGGGTAAGTCTATAATAAAACCGACAGAAGGCTTTGTTGGCGTTTTAATTTATAGAAACACAGCCAAATAATCCCCCGTGAGATATTGATTAGCAAATGTGACAGTGGACCCAAGTTTTGAAAACCGTTCTCAGTTTTCTTTTCAAGTTACTGTTACCAGAACCAAAAGACACCTAGCCCCCAAGGGCGGAATCCTAGCTAGAAGAGCTTCCAGCTGTCGAGTGCCCTGGAGGAAGGGGCTCCTCTCCCTGCTGGTGGTCATGAAACCCTGGAAGCCAAGGGGTTGGGTGGTGGCTCTGGAGTCCCGCCTCCTACTGTCGCTTCGTCTCCGTCTGGGGTACGACACGTCACAGGAATTCTGTAGCCTCAGTTCCCTCACCTTCCATGACAGTAACCACCACACCTGTCACACGGGCATTGTGAGAATTAAACAAGAAAAGTAGGGGCAGAGTGCCTCCCACCTCAGAGCACCCGGCCCTCAGAATATGGTCCGTTTCAAATAATGCAATGTATGTTAAGAAAAAAAAAAAGAAGAAGAAGAAGAAGAAGGTAGCGGGAGGGGAAGAATGAAGCGGGGGAAATGGGAGGGGTAGACGAACCATGAGAGACGATGGACTCTGAAAAACAAACAGGGTTCTAGAGGGGAGGGGGGTGGGAGGATGGGTTAGCCTGGTGGTGGGTATTGAGGAGGGCACATTCTGCATGGAGCACTGGGTGTTATGCACAAACAATGAATCATGGAACACTTCATCTAAAACTAATGATGTAATGTATGGGGATTAACATAAGAATAAAAAAAAATATATATGGTCCGTTTCTTTGTATGTGGAAGGCAAGGCGTAGACGATGGAGTCTGGCCAAGGCCCACCAGCTGCCAGGAAGCAGACCGAGGCTAGTCTGACTCTGAAGTCTGTGTTCCTAGTCACGATGAAGCACGTGTGACCGTGACCGCTGTTACAGACTCAGGGAAGAGGACCAAGAGGGGAGGCCCAGGCCACAACACCAACCACAAAGCTCAGGTTGTTCCGGAAGACGGACTGAAACCAACAGCATCTACTCAACCCTCCCCAGCATGTCCCGCAGCACCCGCCCCCCCCCCCCAGCCCAGCCCCGTGACTCCAGCTGGCTTCCCTGGTGGGTTTAATTCTAAAGACTTTCGAAGCCTTTACCTGGTTGTAATGGAAATAATTCCTGGCATGGCTTCCCCAGTCAAAGGCTTGAAACTTCTGGAATTTAATAAGCTAAAAAGAAGATAATTTGGGGGAACATATTATGACACAGAAGTTTGAGAAAGCCTCACAGGTGGCTAGTTAGCTGTATCCTCAGAAGTCCCATTTTACACTGTACCCAGATTTACTCCTTATTTCAAGTGTAATTTAAAATAAAATGGCATGGGGGGTGGGCGCCTGGGTGGCTCAGTCTGTCAAGAGTCAATGCTTGACTTCAGTTCAGGTCATGATCTCAGGGTTGTGAGATTGAGCCCCATCAGGCTCCCTGCTCAGTGGGGAACCTGCCTGTCCCTCTCCCGTGCTGCCCCCTACTGGTGCTTTCTCTCTCTCGCTCTCTCAAATGATAAATAAAAAATTTTTTAAAAAAAAGAAAAAGTTAGGGGACGCCTGGGTGGCTCAGTTGGTTAAGTGTCTGCCTTTGGCTCAGGTCCTGGGATCGAGCCCCACATCGAACTCCCTGCTCAGTGAGGAGTCTTCTTCTCCCTCTGCCTCTCCCCCTGCTCTCTCTCTCTCTCTCGAATAAATAAAATATTTAAAAAAAAAAGTTAGGAAGGAAATTCCTACAAAAATATGTCCTGAGGTGGAAATAAGTCCCTGATATACTGTTAGGTGGGGAAAAAGCAAGTTATAAAAGAATAAGTAGAAGAAAATAATTTAATTAATCTATTTCTACAACTATTATTTCTATCTTCATCTTTAGCCAGTTCTTTCTGAAATGATCTGCAGCAAGAGGTAGAAGGTAGAATGCAGAGACACTTCATATCTCTGGGTACACATTTTCTGTCTCTGCATCTGATTGCCGAGTCTTGTTTCTTAATTGTGAAGAGAATTTTCATTCTCTTTTTCCTATACATAATTTCTAAATTTCCTAGAATGAACATGCATTGCTTTTGTGGTAATGTGATAAAACAATCAAAACTGCATTTTAAAAGTGAGTGGCTCCCATTTACGCCCATGACTGGTTTCGCTCTGGCGTATCCACCAATGGTTTCAGTCCACTGTGCTCATGGGTTTGTGACAACATCACAGCCCCCCTCTCAAAGCTGCTCCCAAATCTTGCTTTGTGAAGCAACTCTGAAATAAAATAAATCTAGGACTCAGTGAAAAACTGACAGAGGGGAGGGGTGAGGCGGGGCGGGACGGGGAGGGGCGGGGAAGTCAAGCCCAACAGGGGTTGGATGAACTCGCCCGGGGTACAAGGGCACAATGACAGGAACCCAGGACTCTGGGGCAGGAAACCAGCTCCCATGTGCAAGCAGCGTGGCTCTGTGCGGGACCGGAAGGGCTTGGGAAGGGCTCGCAGAGAAGTGCTTCATGGGGGGCACAGAACTCTCTCTAAGGCTAACTTTACACAAGCCCCGGCCGCACCCCGGGGATGCCTACCTGGCCCCAGTGCAGAATGTTTTGCACAGAAGTTCCGGCAGGAGAATGTGCCACATAGACGGGCACTCTGGACTGCAAAAGAAACATGGTGAAATAGAGTGGACACAGCATGATAAACATCGTTTGCACTTCAGAGCCACAATCTCAAATACAGGAGATTAAGAGCAAGGAAAAAAGCTCTAGTTCTGTGATGACAAATACGTCCTGTAAGAATACGTACAACCACACACGCACAGAATACATACGAAGGAAGCAGAGCAACGTGGTAGCTAACTGTAGGGCTCTATGGGTTGAGCTTACTGGTCGTTTTGATTTTCTTCTTCAAGTTTTTCTGAATTTCCAACATTTCATATAATAATCAGACCTTGTTTTTATCATCGGAAACAAGAAAAATTAATACTACTGTAAAAAAAAAATTCCCTAGAGCCTTCATTCTAGAATTTTAAGGCCTGTTTTCAAAACGCAACATTACAAACAACAAATACATTTAGAAATACCAGCCAGGGGCACCTGGGTGGCTCAGGCAGTTAAGCATCTGCCTTCAGCTCAGGTCATGATCCCGGGGTCCTGGGATCGAGCCCCGCATCGGGCTCCCTGCTCAGCGGGGACTCTGCTTCTCCCTCTCCCTCTGCCCCTCCCCCTCGCTTGTGCTTCATCTCTCACTCTCTCTCAAAATAAATAAAATTTTCTTTAAAAAAAAGCATTAGAAACACCGGCATATTGCTGGTCGAGGGTCTACATTTTGTAAAATAAGTAAATACATGCGTATACACACACACACACACAAATTTAAATACACTTACAGTAATCTCTTAAAAGAAACAGATCACTGGAATGAATGTAAATACCAGGACTTAAATTATGACAAGTGTCCTCATTCAGTAGGAAGTTGCTAACAGCAGGCCTGAGGAGCGCTGCACACAGCATCCCAGGCACCTGCCAAAGCTACTTCCGTGCCTCTTCAAGGAGAGACCCGTGAGCACTCTGAGGGCGTCGTCCCCACTTCTCTCACACCCTCCAGCACAAACACGCATCTTCATAGATAAAACAAACTCATGGACAGTAAACACTGGCCGTAAACACACATACCATGTTTAAGTTCCTCTCGTTAAATCCGCAGAGAAGAAAAAAGGCATTTCCACAGAGCTCCTTCAGAATGACATGACTGCAAACATGTACACTCAACCACTTCAAAACTGTACTCTGGGGAAAAAATTCTTTGACCCCAAACATGTCCTATAAAATAAAAGGGAACCCAAGAACATCTCAGCATTTCATTCTGGCAGACAAGCCTCCCTGACCCACCTCAGAAGCAGAGACACACGCCGAGTGTCTCCACGTGTGACCCCAGAAAAGAAATGGCAACCAGCGGATGGTCGCACCAGGACACGCATACGATATGGCTACTAAGGCCAAAGCAGATGTTAGGGAGGTGTATTTAAAGTCTCCCGTGAAGAGAAGAGGCAGAAAATCAAATCAGTTCACAGCAGACTCTTCACCACGGGAAGGAGCATTAGTGATCACTCATCCCAGGGCCATCCCCAAAGAGTGTCGTGGGCGGGTGGGCTCGTAGTGACTCCCAAGAGAGAGTCAAAGCCAAGACCGGTCAACAGCGTGTCTGCGTAGGACCCATACACCCAATCCAATTCTACTGGCCAGGGAGCCGATTCCGGCCCCCCGCCTGTTGTCTTTTCCTTTTAACACTTTTTTCTTGCGCTAAAGCGTGCGTAGGACAGAATTGACCGTTTCGGCCATTTTTAAGTGTTCAGGGGCGTTAGGACACTCACATTATTGTGCAACTAGCACACTACCCATCTCCAGAGCTCTTCTAACACCTCAAGCTGAAACCCTGTTCCCACTAAACAAGCACTCCTCATGCCTCCCCCCACCGGCACTGCCTAGTCTTATAAATAAAGTTTTATTGACACATACACAGGCACAGTCCTTCGTCTCCGCTTTGTCTCCGGCTGTCTTCGCACTACAGTGGCAGAGTGCTCAGGTTCCAACAGAGACTGGAGGAGCCACAAAGCCAACAGTATTTACTATATGGACCTTTAGAGAAAAAGTCTGCTGCCTCCTGGTGAACGGAAGCCCTGACCAACGGCCCCTGAACTTGTCGGGGCAATCGCTACGCCCACAAAGGTCTTTGCGTACTGCTGCAATGGGAAACAGGAGAAAGATCTTCCATGTATTGAACCCAAATGCATCCCCCTATAAGTTACACTTCTGCTGATGCCTACCCCGTGGAGGGACGAGCAGGAGTGAAAAATTCAAATGCCTCCCAAGGCAGTGTCCCCCACCCCAGAAAAAAAAAAGGGGGGAGTATGTTGAGGTCCTAATTCCCAGCAGCTCAGCATGTGACCTCATCTGGAGACAGGGTCTTTACAGAGGTCATCAAGGGAAGATGCGGTGATCAGGGTGGGCCCCAATGCAGTAGGGCTGGGGTCCTTATAGAAAGGAGAAATCTGGGCAGAGACAGACACACACCCGGGGCACACACATAGGTGGACATGAAGGCAGAAACAGGAGTGATGCTCTTACAAGCCAAGGAATGCCAAGCAGGGCACCAGAAGCCAGAGGGAGGTTTCGAGAGTGTTAAAAGCCCCAGTGAACTGTAAATCGTATGCCCAGCCTAAGGGTGCAGCTGCTTTGTGATACACAGCGCCCTTTTCTCCCCCAGCAACCCCTGGCCAAAAAATAATCAATTATCAAGATTTCAGCATTAGATATGCTTTTCAAAGGGTGTGGCTAATTTGAAGTTTTAACACCGCATGGGCCATATTCAGCACATCTTTGGGCAAATTCTGTCCACGTACACACAGCCTGTGACCTCTGTCAAGTCTGTCGACTACAAGACAGCCAACCAATATCTAACGACAGATACTGGGTCTCCCTGAATGTGCCCCTTTGCCTGACTAATCACATGACAAGTAGCTGGGGAGAATCGAGAAACATCGCGTGCAGAGAAGGTCATACTGCAGGAAAAGGCATCAGTATTTAAAACTCCTGGCTTTGAGTCTACGTAACAGTCACATGTGATAAATGCAGAGATTTTGGAGGTTCTCTCCTAAAAACAAGAGGCTAGCTCATCACCGACCTAGAGGGCAATAAACCAGGCTTTCCTTTGGACTGACCAGGGGTGTGAAGTTGACCTTGAGCTTCAGAGCTGCTACCCGAACGCCACCGTGGCACACTCCCCGGTGAATTCTGTCCAAGCAGGACCGCACGTACAGAAAAAGAAAGATCCGCCTTACACACTTACAGGTCCGCTCAGATCAATCTTGAGGTCTTTCTAATTCATATCTTTGTATTCTGAGAGTTAGGGCGCTAAGCTTCCGTGGGGGCAACACAGATTTCCCAGAGCAGCTAATTCAAAGGTTTTATGAACATTTATTTTTTCGCTCTGTCACTATCCCAGGATATCAGAAAACACCACTGTCAGGAACAGTGACTCCCAAAGACCAGTCCGTTTCGTCTACACTAGGATCCGGTGGGATGCTCTGTGAAAACGCAGATCCTGGGCCCCTCTCCAGATTTCACGAGCCACCGTCTCCAAGGTGGGGAGTGGGGGGGTCTGTATCTTTACAGAGCTACTAGATCACACTCTCCAAGAATTAAATAAATCAGAAACCCTCCTATGACAAAGCCATTGCAGTTCTTCGGAAAGAAGGGCACAGGGAGGCGGCAATGGCAAATGAGCAACCACCTAGGAGTCTAGTTAAGGAAGCTGGAGTTCCTGATAATGGAGTACTTCCTACACGGCCATTTAGAACATGATGTTGTTTTGTGCAGTAACATGATAGCTCTCCAAGCGTGAAACACGGAATCTGCAGAACATACACAGTTGGCTGCGTCTTCATTAAAACAAAACACTACATTTCTCTCAGGATCTGGGTACATATTTAAATTCACACGCAAGGTCTATAGGAAAAGACCCACCCTGAGCACTGTGTTCAACTCTGAGGAGTGAGAGTGGCCTCGGTAATGGAAGGGGACTTTATGTGCAATTTCTGAATGGTTTATAATGGAAACTGAAGCATCTATGACCCGGGGCATTAAAGATAAATTTGGTTAGAGGGGGCCACATCTTATCTGTGTGTCTGGTCACTGGTGCAGAGACTCCATCTCAGGCGAGGGTCGGATACTGAGATCAGAATACAGTCTGTATTCCCCGTGAACATCTCTTAAATGGCCGATATGTTATACCTGACTTTAAGTATATGCTCCTGTGTGGGATTTCATGTATGTGTATAAAAGTATCACACATGAAACCCACAGAGTGTGTGTGCATGATGGACCTCTGGCCTCAGCTGGCTCTCAACTCATCCTCCTGAAAACTGCTTCCTCCTCAAACAGGGCTTGGGGGTCACACCGTTCTAGGGTTGTGTTAGGGGCCACGTTATGAAATGTAATAGGAACAGTGTCTTTCGATGGCCCTCAGCGTGGCCAGGGTGGGGCTGTGGGAACAGCACGCTTCCCCTCTCCCATCTCCTGCCTGATCCCACATACCCACGGGCTCACCGTGCACGATAAAGGACAACTCCAGGAGTTTACCTTCTCCCGGACTCCCTTGAGCTCCCTTTGTGTGGTGGGTGGAGAGCGCTGATAAGTTAACCAGGAGAACATGGTGCTCTCCTGTAGAGTTAGTGATACACCTTACTCCCCAGAACCTGAAAGTAGGGGTGAAGGGGGAAAGAAACACGATGGGGAGAAGCTGCCCCACTGTTCCATCGACAGCGAAATACAGAGGAGGAAGGCACCGATTCTCGCTCTAAAGGCCAATTCTTCAGGTCTGAAAAGGAAGTCTGTGGGGCAAGAGGGGGTGGGGGGAGCCCAAGTACCTTCAAGAGAAATTCTGGAAGTCCTCCTAATTTACAGAGAGGGCTAGTAGAGAACGAAACTGAAGCCACAGGAGCCAGGGCAAAAAACATTTTAACCTTTTTGGCCAGCTCAGGAATCCGTGAAAATGCTATAAAACCTGTGGGAACAAAAGGAAGACAGGAATTCCATCTTGTAGGACTTTTCTCTGGAAAGGCAAAGGTGGGCGTGCATGACGCCCTCTAGTGGCAGCCTGAGAACCATGCAAGCAACGTCACCGCCGCCAAGAGGCCGAACACTCACATGGGGGCCTCTGAACTCTGTGCACACGGAGTTTGATTAAACTAGTAAATCAAGTACTTGTTAAGTGCTTGACTCAGTCTTCAACCTACATATGCACTGGAAGAGAGCCAGAATATGTCCCTGCTCCCTTAGTCATGTAAGCCGAGCAAAAGAAAGACTCCCTAGCAGGGCACCCCACCACCGAGCCCCAGGAACAATTTACAGAGGCGTTCTGATCAGCCGCCAATGACTCAGAAGGAACCTACACATTTAGAATGTTCTAGCTCTAAAATATCTTCCAGCTTCCTCTTGGGTCACTCCTTGCCTTGAACTTGGCCCCAGAGTGTCACTTTAGAAGGCAACCGAGGCAAGGGTCACAAGTAGAGAAGTCATGGGAGAAGGATTATAAAATGAAGAAAAATGCTTAACTCGACTCTTAAGGAAGGTACACGCATCCGTGTTGCCTTCTGTCTGTAGCCTCTCAAACTGGCTACGAGTGTGTTCGGAGCAGTGAGGGTGCGGACATTTAACCAAACACGTCAAGACTCTTAAGAGCAGCCCTACCTTTCACTGACTGATTCTGCTCCTTAGGAATGCATTCTAAGGAGACTGTGTGATAGAAACACAGAATCTAATCTTAGTGTACACTAAGAGAAGGAATTAAATAAAGTATGGGACAGGGCCCTAGGCCCTAATCAGAGGAACTCTTATTTGCTAGAATTATAGGCAATTTTTATTTTCTTTAAACTTTGCCAAAAAAAATTTCTTAAGTAGGCCCCACATCCAGCATGGAGCCCAACACGGGGCTTGAACTCACGACCCTGAGATCAAGACCTGAGCTGAGCTGGATGCCTAACCGACTGAGCCACCCAGGCACCCCGAAATTTTTTTGTTTTTGTATACAATGAACACACCTTCCTTTTATAAGCAGCATAAATAAAAAAATGCATATGACTTTCTGAAACTATTTTAGAGATGAAGCATAACATGGCATGTTTGTAGTTAGTTTTATTCCACGTAAGAATCGGTGTACTTTCTTATTTTCTGTTTAAAAGTCTCTGCACTTAGAACGCCCTTGTTTTCTATCCTCTCATATCTCCATACTGCTAAACCAGGAAACTACGTGCTAGACTGTGGCTTCCATCAATTCCTTCCATGTCAAGAGAACCATACACCATGTCTAGCCATTGATACGAAAGTCTGAATTTCCGGAGAACGTTGTGAACTATTACTCCGGATTCCCTGCCCTTCCCCTCTTCATTATTTCTGCTTGGCATTAAAACAAAAAACAAACACACACCTCTATTCAAACTAACGTTATTTTTTTATATTTCACTTCTCAGAACAAACGCAAACTCTGTACCAAGACACTCTACCAAGCTCCGGTCTTCATCACATACGTACCTATCGTAGTGCCTTGAGAGTGACCCACATAATACACTTGTTCTTGGCCAGTTTTATTCAGAATGAAGTTAATCGAAGCTGGCAGGTCATAATTTGCCATTTCATCATAACTGGAATCCAAAAAAGGAACGCTTTCGTTAAGACATCACATGCAAACACAACCCCACGCCAACACAACCCCCCGCAAACAGTAAGGACACAGTGGGATGAGCGCCCATCAGCTGAGCCCAGCGGGGTAAAGCAGCACTGAGCGCAGAAGACATTAACGGGACTGTGCGGGCCCCTCACCACTGTCCTCTTTCATACAATAAACTAGTTTTACCCATTCTTGAACTTTTCCATACATGGCGATCAAACAGTCTGTATGTTTGCGTCTCTGGCTACATCCATGCTGTTGCGTAGCTGCTAGCCATTTGTTGTGTAAATACACAGCACTCCATCTGTCCATTCATTGCTGATGGGCATTTGGTAGTTTCGGACTTTTCACTATTACAAATGGCATGACAACATATATATCCTCACACGTGCCTTTGGGAAAAGCTCCCATTCTTGCATCTCCTGTCCTTAGGTAAGCTGTGGTTTTACAAATGGGAAACAAGCCCGAAGGAGTCTACGGCTCTGACCTTCTCTAATACCAGGTACCAAGACACCGCCCTGGACCCGTGCATGGGTGCTGTTTGCCATTAGGAGATGCGTGAGCAGACCGTTACCTGGCGTGCAACACACCAGGCTCTCTCCCTGTATCCTCTCCTCTGATTCTCCCGACGACCTCATGAGATAGGTATTTGTTAGCCCCATTTTACAAAAAAGAATACTGACACACAGAGGGCTTATGCGACAAGCACGATGTCATGCAGTGAGCCAGGCAGAGCCAGAAGTAACAGAGGGGAGAAGACAATTTCTGGAAATAGAGAACAGTGCATGTTGACGGAGGAAGGAAGAAGGTTCTAAGACATGATTAACCCAGCAGCTCCCACATGGCCAGGAATGCCAAAATAACTAAAAACCCATAAATGAATCTAATTCTTAATATGCAATTATTTGCTTGTAATTTACCCGACTGTGATTTACTAGATTCCTCACCAGGTTTAAAGCCTTCCATGAGCCATCAGTTTCCCCTCTCCTACAATCCCAAGTTGCCCATCGGATCTGCCTCCCCGGATATGTCTGCGTTAAGGGTGCGAAGGAAACAGCCCCGGTCACGATCAATTCCAACGTACCTGAAGGTCCAGAATTCATTCTGGGAAACTGAAAGAGTCTTGTGTTTCCGAGACCAGGTGTTCCCCCTGCTGTTGCCCAGCCACACGTCGAAACCGGCGTCTGCCAGGATGAAGCCCAGGCTGCTATTGGGCAGGTTTGTGACCCAGTTACTAGAATCTGCCAGCAGGCCATGCTGCAGGAACACCACTGGCTTAGGACCTGAAAAACATTCGGGTTTAGGAGGCAGAAGCACCTTGCTGTAAAGCCAACGTGCGATCTTGCTGAGCAGATCATTCATAAAAGATTCCAAAGCAAATAATGAGCTAAGAACAAATCCAAATGTTGAGGTAGCAATGTATTCCTACATGACGCAGGTAAAGAATATTTTTTTAAACAGTGCTGGCAAAGGAGTAGCAAAAATAGACTATTTTGCATATCTGATAACCAGACACAGTGACTTAACCATAAAAATATATATATATATTTTTTTTTAAGACCCGATGAAATGTTTCTATAATTTATTTGCTCCAGTAATTCCATTTCTTACAATGTATCCTAAGGAAATAAACCAAAAGGCAGAAAAAGACTATATACAAGGGCGCCTGGGTGGCTCAGTCGGGTGGGCGTCTGCCTTCAGCTCAGGTCATAATCCCAGGGTCCTGGGATCGAGCCCCACATCGGGCTCCCTGCTGAGCGGGGAGCCTGCTTCTCCCTCTCCCTCTGTCCCTCCCCCTGCTTGTGCTCTCTCTCGTCTCTCTCTCAAGCAAATAAAATCTTTAAAAAAAGATTATATATATATATACAAATTCATAAACATATCTATACATATTCTTTTATTTACATATATATTCCTTTATTTATTTATTTTTATTTTCTACTCACCTATACACTGATGTAGTGGAAAAACAAAGACTCGGGAGCCAGAGAAACATGACCTCTGGCTGTTTACATCATGTTAAGACCATTTAGTCATTCATTAACCAAGCATTCATTGAGCACCAACTATGTGCCAGGCGTTCCCAGCACTGGGCACATGGCAGAGAACAAACACAGAAGGAAAATAATTCACCGTCTCGGAGCTGATGTTATACTGACCACGAGTGTTAGACAGACACACCCAGGTTTGAACCTGTCCTCTCCAACTTCGGACTCGTGCCCTGTGCAAAGCACTGCAACATCCCCTGAAACTTACATCATCCCCTGTAGTAGGGAAATGTCGTACACACTTTATAAGGAGTAACGAGCCAGGAGATATGACATGAGAAGTTCTTAGCAAAGTGCCTGATACACAGTAAGAGTTCAATGAACATTAGCTCATTATTGTCACCTAGCCAGTCTGAGTCTCCATTCCATAAATAACTGTCAGCAGAAATAAATGAGGTAATTAAGTGACGGACACAGAGATCACAAAGTAAGAGCTCCCTTTGCCTTCGGCCCGTTTGTTAGGACAGTGAAACGCTGGGGGCCGGAGAAGCTGATTGTTGAGTGGTCAAATAACTCACTGCAGTAATCCAGCCATCTACAATGACAAGGACCGTGGCTAGCCCAGAAAAGTTCATAACCCAGCCTGGAAAGGGGGTAAAAAAGCAAAGCACAAAACAATAGACTACTCAGGACAATAGCTAGACAGCAATGATGTGTGCAAACAAGAAGAGGTGTAAAAATATCAAGGAGAAATGGGAAGAAAGATTTGTCCGGGGCGCCTGGGTGGCTCAGTCATTAGGCATCTGCCTTCGGCTCGGGTCGTGATCCCAGGGTCCTGGGATGGAGTCCTGCGTCGGGCTCCCTGTTCGGCGGGAAGCCTGCTTCTCCCTCTCCCACTCCCCCTGCTTGTGTTCCCTCTCTTGCTGTGTCTCTGTCAAATAAATAAATAAATAAATAAATAAATAAAATCTTTAAAAAAAAAAAAGAAAGATTCGTCTGGACAGATGGGAAGTGAACTGACAAATGTTTACTCCTGTTTATGTCCTATGATGGATTTGGTAACTAATGAACTGCTTTTCAAGTGGCTGTCCCTCTGAAGCAGGTGGGCTCTCCAGACAACTCCAGGAGGCCCAGTCCAAATACTTCGCAGCACGAACACCACCCCACAGTCATGCCATGTGGACGCTGCTCCCCACATCTGTAGAGACCGCGGGACGGCCTGCCAAGCAAAGGTCCAAACGACTCCTGTGATTCTGTAATGCACGGCAGGGGCCACCCCGTGACTTTCTCCCAGGGGGAAAGACTAGAGAGCAAAATAGATCCAGATTGGGGCAGCGTGACAAGCACTTCGTTGTCTTCAGCGTTCATTCTGGTGCGACGTTACCAGGACTACCTGACTGACAAAGCTCTATGGACAAGGCGCTGTGGGATCCACGGCATCTGAGAGGCTGGCTCAGTGAAGAAGATCCTAATCTAATGGGGGAAATAAGAATCATCACAGAAAGTTCAAATGAACTTCAGTGATGCAATCACAATTACTGAAATTAATTTGTCGTTAAATCGCAGTTCATGAGATGTATTTTAAGTAACAGCTGCTCTTCAGCAGGGCTGCCCTGTGGCGACGGTGACAAGAGGCAAGGTCGCTCAGGGTAACTGGGCATCGCCCCGTGAAGCCACACGATGCTGTTCAGCATCCATCCCTTCGGCACTGTAAGACCCGTGTCTCTCCTCAAAGGTGCTCTGGGGCCGCGCCAGGAGGAATAAGACTTAACCTTAAAAGATCAGCAAGTCAGGCCGATCGAGGCAACCCTTTGGCAACATTCGGGCATGACCAGGGCTGGACTGCCTGGTTCCAAGAGGCACTCCTGCCCGTCATCCATGACCTAAAACCATGGTCTGCCCGTGGAGCCATCTCCCTCGGGGAACGGGGAACAAGGACGGGCCAGGGGCATGGCAGACTGAAAACCTGCCTCTGCTCAGCCGACTCCTCAGGGCCCAGCTCTGAGAACGGCAGGAATGGTCTCAATGGGGAGGGAGCGCTGAGGAGGGGGCGGGGGGTGACGAGGGGCAGCCCCGCCAGGGCTGAGGCTGGAAGGGGAGGCGGGGGTCAGCCTATGGGAGACCAGATGTCAGTTTCCTCCCTTGGGGAACGTTTACAACTCCCCTGACATCTGTGTTGTACGTCCCTCCCTAACCTGGGAGCTTCAAAGGAGAAATGTGGAAATTGGCAAGGTGAAGATACACCGGAAAACTCTTTGAACACCACCGGTCAATAATTCCTGGATTCCCACAGGCAACGAGAAGTCACGGGTGCTCTCTCAGAAGGTAAGCATGAAGCCGAGAAAGGGCAGATGGCCAGGTGAAGCGCGTGCCCAGGCCCCACGGCCGACCTCGTGCTAAACGTGGGGGACACAAGAGCCTCGGCTTACCGTGGGTAAGCCACACTCCCGCCCCCAGAGAGCTCCATGCCAGCCCAGGAGATAGACGTACAATTACCTTCTAGGCAGCGTGAAGAAGCCAGACCCC
>NC_058408.1:77244157-77296031 GCF_002201575.2 Neomonachus schauinslandi
GATAGACGTACAATTACCTTCTAGGCAGCGTGAAGAAGCCAGACCCCCACCCAGGAACGCCCCCAGGAAAGAAAGTCAGGCAGCCAGAGTCAGGGACATGGGAGCCAGATTTTGAGAGAGAGACAGAACGCCCCACGGAGGGTTCTGGGGAAGAAAAGGGACCCTGGATTTGTGGAACGGACAGGGCGCCCCAGGCCACAACCAGACGGGACCCCAGAGCGCACACCAACAGCCCCCTGCAGGAGCCAGATGCCAGGCGGGGCCGGGGACCACTGGTAAGGGTCAGTGCCTTGTCTGACCTGGAGACATGAGGGACCCTGCGGGGAGCACATCCTTCTAGCTGGGCCAGCTTCCTTTCCTTCTAGAACCAAAGTGCCCCTCTGGGCTTCCAGCACCCATGCTTTCGTCAGACAGACAAAACATTAACAAAGCCTGGCCTGGGGTGGCAAAGGGGTACGAGAAAGTTTGTCCCTTCCCTCTGGCGATCAGCGACTGCAGGAGGACACCCAGAAAAGACAGGGCCCTGCAAACGCCCTGCCCACACACCTGCTGGCTTCCCTCACCCACTCCCACCAAGGGAATGAAAGGAAGGCACTGTGTCCTTCTTTATCATCCTGCTACCAGTCAAGGACTTAAGCATTTGCTGGAAAAGAAGTATCTCTCTGTGAGGCTCAATCCTACGGCCATTCACGTCTTTCAGTGAGTTAGTTTAATTGGATTTCTTTTCACCTTGCTGAGAAAAGCTGACCGAAGTAATAACTCGCTATTATTACGCACTCGTTCGCTCTAAGGGACTGCGCCGAAAACAGAACAGGACATGGTGGCTGAGAAAAGTCAAGTAGTTTACCCAAGGTTGAACGAGAGCTGCTAAAAGGGGGAGTCGGGACTCGAACTGGGGATGTCTGATGCCAGGGTCCATGCTCTTCCCCGCTTGGCCATAAAAAGAAGGTTACCAAGAGAGACGTCACTCGGTAGCATACAGAGGCCCTTGGAGAACGACAGGCTGAAGAGGGAAAGCTATCTTGGAGGGAGCTGGAGCAGGCGCTCAGAAGAAAGGAAGCTCGCGTGGATGGAAACTCAGAGGAGGAGGCAGGGACGTGGTAGGCAGCCTTGCCGGCTCAGGCAGGGTGCCCAAGCCCCAGCCCAGGCCACACACTGCAGCGCCTGAGGCCTGGCTCGTCTGAGCGACAAACCAACACAACGGCACAAGGGCTGGCTCCTCGGCTGTGCCCAGAGCTGGCTTGTTGGTCCCAGACTAGCTGGGGGCTGAGGGAAGGGCCTGGAAGCCCCTCAGCCCAGAGAGGGCCAAAGGTCACCTCAATAGCACAGAGCCAGGGAGGGGCAGCAGCCCAGGGCCCCGCCCACCACAGTGCTGCCTGACTCAGCCCAAATATGGGTGGAAGCGAGAAGGGGATTTCAGGCTCCAAAAACAAATGTGCTGAGCCCACAGTCTAACAGGAGGAAGCGGACTAGGCGGGTGGGGAGGCACTGGCCTTCTCCACCGCTGTGCTCCAACGCTGTGAAATCAGCTGAGTCCAAGAAGCACAGGGACAACAAAATGAGGTCACCGAAGTCAGGGTGTTAGTGTGAAACAGACCTTGGTTCTCACCAGATGGGAAACCTTGTAAGATTTACTCAATATCTCTGAAGTCTAAATGCTACTTTCTAAAGTGGGAATCAGGGGCGCCTGGGTGGCTCAGTTGGTTAAGCGACTGCCTTTGGCTCAGGTCATGATCCTGGAGTCCCGGGATCGAGTCCCGCATCGGGCTCCCTGCTCGGCGGGGAGTCTGCTTCTCCCTCTCCCACTCCCCGTTTGTGTTCCCTCTCTCGCTGTGTCTTTCTCTGTCAAATAAATAAATAAAATCTTTAAAAAAATAAAAATAAAAAAATAAAGTGGGAATCACACGGCAGCTGATACACAGTAAAGCTCAACAAGTAAGAGCCGCTTGTAATCGTAATAAATATATAAAGGTCATAAAGTATTATCAGAAAACAAGCACTGTGAAGAAAGATAAAATGAAGTGGCATCCCTTAGCCAGGATACTTAATCACGGTTACAGCAGGGGCATACTAAGTGCTGACTATGTTAGGCGCCGTGCCAAGCACCTTGCACACATTATCACCAAACAGCCGAGTGGGCCCCCAGATGTGTCCACGTCCTAATTCCCAGAACCTGTGAATATATCACCTTACATCGTAAAAGGGGATTTGCAGATGTGATTAAAGGTTTTGAGAGGGAGATATCACCCTGGATTAACTGGCAGGCCTGTGTAACCACAAGGGTCCTTCCGAGCAGGAGGCAGGAGGGCCAGAGAGAGAAAGAGAGAGAGAGATTGGTGGAAGACACTTCGCTGCTGGCTTTGAAGGCGGGAAATGGGGCTAGAAGCCAAGGAATGTGGGCAGCTTCAGGATGCTGGAAAAAGCAAGAAAACAGACTTTCCCTTAGAACCTCCAGAAGGAACAGCCCCACCAACGCCTTCATTTTAGGACCTCTGACCTCCAGAACTGTAAGACAATAGATTTGTGGTGTTTTGAGCCACAGTATGGCTAAGGAATCTCCACACAGGTGCATAGCCAACAACCCTGAACCAGAGCAGACGGGTGGAAGTACGTCTCCGAGGCCTCAAGAAGAGAGAGGCCGGGCTCCTTGCTGCTTTGGAAGGAGGCTGCATAACCTAAAACCTTCCAGAACAGCTTCGAAGGTAGGCTATGAGTCACATACGGGCTCCCCCCACCCCTGCTCCCGTGCTAAGGCAGATTCTAGACAGAAGGTCCATGAGGACTTGCTTATGGAGTACATACGCTGCCGCCGTGCCGCACGGAGGAATGGACGCTCAGAATCGCCCCTCGTTTCAGACACCCCTGCCACCATCCACGGGACTGGACGATGCAGGCGAGCTTGAGACCCAGTGAAGTCGGCCCTCAACCATGCACGAGCCCAAGGTCCAGGGCAGGTGCCAACCATCCCTGAGACAGGATTCAGGTCACCAGAAACTGCTGAACCTTCCCCAACTACTCACGCTAGACTGCAGCAAGCGTCCTGGCATCTGGTTAATTTGTAGGCATTACCAGTATTTGTCACAACAGCTCCCGATTATGGATCCGGCCCTGTGTTCCACATGGATTAAGCTGTCACAAGAGAGATGCGAAGATCCACCCCCCTGCTACAGATAAGGTAACCGATGCCTGCAGAGAGAGGGAGGTTAAGTGACCTGCACACTCACCCCAAGTTCTTCTCATTCCAAAGTCCCCGCTTTAACCACTACTCCAGAAAAATGTGTCATTAGAGAATAAAGTGGTAAGGGAGAAGAGGTGTGCTTACAAGTATTCTATTTGAACCCGGCCACTTCAAAGCAAGCCAAGCACTCTTTCCCCAAACTGGCTGCCTATCAAAATCACCTGGAGCACTTCAAAACCATACACGTTTTTGGCCCAGCTCCTGATTTAGGGGACCAGGAACTCCAGGGGCAGAGCCTGGAAGGATTTATTTTCCACAGGTTCCATCAGCTCTTCTGAAGCAGCCCGTCCACAGCTGGGTTCAAGGTGGCTTCATCCAAAGGGGAGCACAGACGTCCTCTGCTCATCAGCCTGGCCCAAAGAACACGCTGCCCAAATGCCCAGAGAGAGGCCAGACGTGGAGATCCCTGGCTGACATCCGAGAGGCTCCTGGAGGGAGTTTCAGAGCCTCCTTCTCAAGGATTATTAAGAGTAGACCTCCAGGGGCGCCTGGGTGGCTCAGTCGTTAAGCGTCTGCCTTCCGCTCAGGTTGTGATTCCAGGGTCCTGGGATGGAGCCCTGCATCCAGCTCCCTGCTCAGCGGGAAGCCTGCTTCTCCCTCTCCCACTCCCCCTGCTTGTGTTCTCTCTAGCGCTGTGTCTCTCTCTGTCAAATAAATAAATAAAATCTTAAAAAAAAAAAAAAAAAGAGTAGACGTCCATTCATCCCAAGCAAGGGACGATGGAGTGAATTTCTGCAGTTAATGCTGGTTTGAAGCTTCGGCCTCAAAACACAGCCAAAAGCGCGATCAGCAAATAATAGTGGGAAGCCTTGGTCATAACACTGAGAGTCACTGGAGAAAATAAGAAGGAGGAACTCATCGGGGCGCCTGGGTGGCTCAGTCGTTGAGCGTCTGCCTTCGGCTCAGGTCATGATCCTGGGGTCCTGGGATCGAGCCCCGCATCGGGCTCCCTGCTCAGCAGGAAGCCTGCTTCTCCCTCTCCCCTGGCTTGTGTTCCCTCTCTCGCTGTCTCTCTCTGTCAAATAAATAAATGAAATCTTTAAAAAAAAAAAAGAAGAAGAAGGAGGAGCTCACTGCCAAAGCATTTATTGCCAGGAACTTTTGCGACAGAAGCTGGTGCACAGGTTACCTAAACAGAGCACCTCCCCCACCGTGGCTTTATCTGGGGCATTGCTGTCGTCCCCAGGGCTGCATGGGTAGGAGGTCAGTCCTAAACCAGCCGCCTTCCACAGGCAAACTAATCAAGCCCTATAAACGCTGGTTTCCTCATCTGTAACAGTGACAGAGTGCATGAGAATCCACTTCACGACCCACAGGGAGCACTTGGCCCCTCCCCAGGAAGCCCTCAGAAAGGTGTGCACTTTGCCACGGGCCAGATCACCGTGCTCACATTCCAAAGTCACCCTGCTGAAGAGGGGTGACCCTCTGCAGGAGGGGACACGATAGTGCTCGGATCACAGAGCAGGCCAGACAACCACCCCGATCTCCCCACCACCAGCCACAGCCACCGTGGTCGCTGAACAACGTGAGGGCGGAGATCCGGGCTGAGTGATCCCCGGCAGCGTCCCCAGCACCCCACGTGGAGTCTGGCACGTGCTGCTCACTCATGACAACCCTGAGGAATGAAGGCAATCGCCAAGGAATCAACAAAGCAAAGAAAGAAAACCCACGACATGTTCACACGCACCCCATGTACACTATACGCACCCTCCGGGTGCCTTAGTTTACTGGACACCAGGCCTCTGACTCACTCCCCCCACCTGGCAGATGGAGACTCCGAGGCCCAGAGAGAAGCAATCACCCCAGAGCACACACAGTGTGCACGCAGCCGAGCCAGGACCCAAAGCCAGGTCCATGCTAAGTGGCCTTTGTGTTCTCCCTGCCCCTCGCTGCGGCCACGGCCTGCCTTCGAGAGGCTTCGCGCCATGACACCTTGATTGAGTTCGTGGAGCCTCACTGTTGGCCAAATGCTGGGGAATTACCTAGCTCCAATTCCAAATACTCAGTCAACAGAAGGAACAGAGAGAGGCCCCAGAGGCAAGCGTGTCACAGAGGGGACTCTGGCCCCCAGACACAGTTACTCCTTGCTCGCTGGCCCTCCCTTCCGTACTGTCTGTGCACAGCTCACAAATCCTGACAATCGACATCTTTCTCCTTCCCTTGTAGTGTGGGATACATTCTGCGTCCGTGCATTCGGGCTGCTACAACAGAAAACCACAGACTGCAAGGCTTGTGAACAAGAGAAATTCTATCTCACACTTCTGGAGCCTGGGAAGTCCAAGATGGAGGCTCTGGCTGATCTGCTGTCTTGTGGGGACCCCCCGCTTGGTTCACAGACGGCTGACTTTTCACTGTGTCCTCACAGAAGGGGTAGGGGAGCTCCCTGGGGTCTCTCTTTTCTAGAAGGACATGAATCCCATTCACCCAGGCCCGAATCACCTCCCAAAGGCCCCACCTCCAAACACCACCACATTGGACGTTAGGGTTCAACAGAGGAATTTATGGGGGGACATAAACATTCCACGATAGCACCTTCCCTGTCATTCAGAACAGAAACTAGAGCTTCGTGTGTTCCGCACAAGATGTTCTATGGGCCTTATTTCATCTAATTTTCACAAGACCCTATGAAACAACAAGTGTTATTCTTCCTGGTTAGTAGATGGAGAGGTTAAATAAACTGCCAAGGTCACACACCTAGTTATGGTAGTACAGCAGGAACTTAAACCCCAGGCCGGGGTTGCTAACACGCTCACTCAGTGTCTACACACATACGAGGTGTCCGGCCTCTGATTCCATGCCCAGCGCAGGACGTCCCCCACTTGCATCTGTGGCTGTCTCTGAGCTCAGCAGGACCAAGTCCTTCACCAGCGTGGCCTTGGCCTTCGATGCCCTGCTCCACCAAGTCCCAGGAGGGCCCAGCCCTGGAGGAACTCTCGGAGACACTGAAGACAATCAAACAATCAGAAGCAGCTTTGGCCTCAAAGAGCTTACGATCTAGTGAAGGTGCAGATCACACACACACCGTCACCTACATAACCCGTCATGACCTACGGTTTTCCCACCCTCCGTGCTAGGAAGGAAACCCCCAGAGGGCCATGAGAATGAGCGGATGGGCAGTCCTCCCTGAAGAAGTGACGCGGAGGATGAGGAGGGTGAGGAGGGTGAGGACAGAGAATGGGTAAACAGGTAAGACGGGTTAACAGGGAGGAAGAGAGGGAGGGTGCAGGAGACTGGGGTGCTGGCAGGGTGCTCTCTTCTGTTCCAGCCTGACTCTCTGCTCCAGCCCCAACCTGCGTATGGGAGAAGACAGGTGGAGCTCCCACTGGTTTGTGCTGCTCCGGTAGGCAAAGGTCCAAACACGGTCCGCTACCCCGAGAGCCATCAGAACCAAGCACAGCTGGATGTGAGTTCAGTTGGCCAGAGTCCACAAGCCTGGGCATCCATTAATGACCCTACATCTGCCCAGTGTTGCCAGGAGGCAAGGAATTACATCTCAGCTCGCCCAGGGCTCTGGGAAGCTTGTTGGAACACACCATTTACTCAAAGAGATGGTTCCTTCAGGAATTGCATAGAAGAGAAGAACAGAAAATCCAGAAATAATCAGAATCCTAAAACAATCAAAGGAGAATATAAGTCAATGGTCTTTCTGTCCAAAGATCTAATTTACGAGCCAGACTGTGAATTTTCAGTTATGACTTAAAAAGCTCAAGGAGCAAGCCGTGGGGCGTCTTTGCCAAGGCCAAGTTCAAAATGCCTGAAGACAATTATTCATGTCCCAGAACACCACTTCACTCATTAGGCCATCAAATACCTATCATAGATCATATCAGATATCATATGTGCATGTATGCATTTATGTATATATACATACATCAGATACAAATAATCCACTATTGGTGCTTTGACAATTGCTTTATGAACAACGTATTTCCCAGTGAGGCAAGAAGTCTTGCCTTGTTGTAGTCACTGTTCTATTTTAGGCAAGACAATATGCATTTCCTTGTTTTAGTCAAATAAAATAAATATCTAATTATCATGGGATCAACTCGCTCAATACTTATTACATAAGGTTGCATTCTCTAATTCAAAGAACACTGTCTCAGCAGTCAGACTGGCTGGGCCACTATTCTTTGCCTTAAAGCCATTTTTGTTCTCTCTTTGTCTCACCCAGTAAAATGAGGGTGTTCATCTAGCACACAGGCTCCAGAACCCAAGGATTCTACCTTGGAATCCACTAGGAAGTTATGTTAAAAATGCAAACTCTGAATCCCGGCTTCGCACAGGACCCTGAGACCTCCCTAGTGCTGCTAACATCCCATGACTTTCTGAAACACAGCTGAGGACACGAACGAGAACCACTTCCCTATTAAGGATGAGTTTCCAAATTTCAATTCCCTTTTGAGTTAGTGCAGAGCAGGGGTAACTCAACGCTTGACAGAGAAGTTGGCGTAACACCGAGAAGCGCACACACAGGCTCCCCAGGCTGCTAAGAACTTTCTAAATAGGTGCTCCAAGCTGACCGGTCGATGGGAGTTTGAGCGTACAGGCAAATGATTGTCTAAATCAGCATATTCTTTACTGGGTCCGTACGCTCTCTACAAATGTATGTCACATATGTGTGGGCACAGCGTTCTGTGCCATTTCGCTGCAGGGAAGGTGCATTGCCTTCATGCAGTTAAGAGCTCCGATTCTGAAGACTGCACTGACGTGACTCTCAGTCAGGCTGGTCAACCGTGCTGAGGGACACGAGAACAACAAAGACACAGCCCCTGCTGCAGAGAGGGGTGGTGGGCAGGAAGCAGCACAGAAATAAGTCCATCCCAAGGCAGAAGAAGGAAAGCACCTCCAGAGTGTTAGTGAGTGGTTTGGGGGTTCAGGGGAAGAACGTCTCCTTCCTGCTCAAGCAATGTGGGAGAGCCGCCAGTTAAGCTGGGCCTGGAGGGAGGGGAAGAATGGTTTTTATAAATATATAGAAATGAAGATGGTGGGCAGAGCGAGCAGCATCCGAGAGGGCTCAGCAGAAAGGGAATGCCTCGCTTGGACTTCAGAGTGCCCAGAAGTCGTTCTTTGATACTAACTACTACAGCGGACGCGCCTTTAGTTACTCAGAGTTGGGCTAAGGTCCCAGCTTAAACCCGGACAGCTGATAAATGACAAAGATTTCTTCACCAACGCGGAAACCCAGCTGGGAACCGATGGGCCTGAGGTCTCCTACCCCACCGTGAGCAGACACGGACACCTCAGGCATCATGGTCCGTAGCTGTCATATGACACCAAGGTGCTGAATCCCGAAGGTCTCTGCACATACCCTCGGGAGCATCAAAGTTCTTCTGCAGTGTGAAAGGTCCAGACAACAGAGAAACAAAATATTAAGGAAAGGTAGGTCACTTCGTGTGCCAGGGCCCTGAAGATTGCCGAATGGCCCTGTCCTCTAATGACCCCTGGGCTCGAAGAGCTTCATCCTGCAAAACTACACAAGATGGATGAGACAGGGGGCAGGAGAAGGAACCATGTGGCCAAACCCTGGGACCATAAAGGCTTCCAGTAATCTCTAGGTGAGGCGCTCCGTACAATCCGAGTACCAGTGCCTGGAAGTCGCTCCCCACACTGCTTCAACTAAGGTCATGCAGCATGGCCAGAGAGCACAGAAATGGAGAAAACCCACTTAAAAAGGGTAAAAGGGACGGTTTCACCATCCCCCCCAATAAATGAAGAAATGGTTTAAGGTACCCTGCAATGCCTTGTAATTAGTATAGATGCAGGGCATTATATCTGGGTATAGTAAATGCATTAATTTCCTACAGGACAAACAATTTTTATCTACCTGTTTTTTGTTTTGTTTTTTAAAGATTTTATTTATTTATTTGACAGAGACAGAGATAGCGAGAGCAGGAACACAAGCAGCGGGAGTGGGAGAGGGAGAGCAGGCTTCCCGCCGAGGAGGGAACCCGATGTGGGACTCAATCCCAGGACCCTGGGATCATGACCTGAGCCGAAGGCAGACGCTTAACGACTGAGCCACCCAGGTGCCCTATCTACCTGTTTTGAAATTCTTCTTTTTTCTGATACATGGCAAGCCTCAAAAAAGAAAGCGGCCCAAGCCTCCCCCAGGTCGTGAGCTTATTCCAGGCGTCCGGTTAAATGGGCACGAAAGCGTTGAGTAGGGTGGCGGCCCGGAGTCAAGAATGATTCTGCAGTTTCCGGGGCAGGATCACTGGGAGGACAATGGTGTTATTAATAGAGGAGGAAGTCAGGGGACAAAGTGGCATGAACGAGAGGATGAGTTCCGCATTGGGTGTGAAGGACTCTTAGGAATTCTTTGTGTCTGTGCGGCTTAAGTGAGCCAAAGTAACACCACTGACAACTGACAACGCGGATCCTGAGTAGGAGGAGAGGACAGTGAAGGGTCTCTGCCAGGGACCGTGGACGTGCAAACCATGAAGAACCTACGCAGTGCTCAGGGATGCCAGGAACTGCCTTAGATAACGAAGTCATCTGCCGCAGAGCTCCTTGAATGCGCCCCCCTCCCAGCCCCGGAACCCGGGCTTAGGGCACAGCAGGTGTGAGACACGCATCACTGACGCCCTACAAGGAGACCTCTGCAGAGCACAGGTAGCAGGTGGGGACCTCACACTGTGACCAGATTCAGACAGCTTTCAGTCTGTGCCCCCCATTCTGTGCCCCGCAGCATGCACGCCTGCCAATAACAACAACAACAGAGTAGGGACGAGACCCCATAGAACCAGAGTGACCAAGCCTAAAAGGGAACTTTGGGATCATCCCAGCCAGTCTGCTGTTTCTGCAGGTGAAGAATCCAAGGCGCACAGAGGCGGAAGCACGCACGCGTCCCTAGCAGCCGACGCAGATCTGGCATCGAGCTCTCCTGACTCTTTCCTGCCACCCAGCAGCATATGGAGACTCGGGCTCCCTTTCCTCACCTTGAGGGGCACAGTGCTTCCCCTGCAGGAGTATGAACGTGCATGCATACGTCCTTAGGGCAGGTGGCACTCTGCATCAACCACTGCGTGACACGGAAGCCTGGGGGTGGGGACAGAGAACGCAGGGGGTGCGTTCTCTGAGCGTTGTTTTTTTTTTTTTTTTTTTAAAGATTTTATTTATTTATTCATGAGAGACAGAGAGAGAGAGAGAGGCAGAGGGAGAAGCAGGCTCCCAAGGAGCAGGAAGCCCGATGCGGGACTCGATCCCAGGACCCTGAGATCATGACCTGAGCCGAAGGCAGACGCTTAACCATCTGAGCCACCCAGGCGCCCTCTCTGAGCGTTTTTACACGAGTTCCTTTTAACAGCGATTCACGTTACTAATTCTATTAGTCAACTTACCACTTTTAAGAGAAATGATACCTGTACATATTCTTCTTTATATGGGATCTGAAATCAAAGGGTTTACTAAAAAAAAAAAAGGCATGGAAACTAAGATCAGATGTTCACGCTGGAATAAAGTATACATTTTGTGTGTTTTGAGCAGGAAAAAAAAAATAGAAGCCCTCACAGCTCACTACTCATTTTTGCAACACACAAGAAGAAAGCTTAACAACATATATGTGTGTAAACCATAAAAATCTCAAGAATGAGAAATGAAATTTCAAAAAGAGCACTGTCTGGCTCAGCCACTTCAGCATTACAAAATGCCTCCTTATAGTCAGAATTTATGGGAGAAAAAAATAGACAAACCAGATTATATTAAGAAAAAAAAAGAATAATGCTACAAAGCTCACGTTAACATAGGTTTTTAGTTTGCTTTGAATAATAATTTGGGAAGGAATTGAGGCAAAAAGGCCCTTCTGCTCACATAAAATGTTAGTTAAAGAACAGTTAGTCATCAAATTTCCTTAATCTTAATTTTCCAGGGAAAATCTCTACAAAGAGCAAATGTTAAAGAATAAGGTAAGTCTGGAGAGATGATTGAATGGGGATCAGATCCTTATTCTGATATATGTTTAACAATTTCAAGGAGTCTGTCTAGAAGTTCATTAATCTGAACTGGAAACCACAGTTTTGCTATGGGAAGATATGCACATATCTCCAAAGCTATAAGAACTTTCATAGATTGCTAGCAAGAGTAATTACTAGAACAAGACCACATGAAAAGCAATTTAACAGTATCTATCAAAATCACAAATGTATACAAGATCCTCTGATTCAAAAATTCTATTTCTGGAAATGGATCTTATAAACAAACTTGCACACATACAAGGTTATTTTCAGCAGCAAGATCTGTCTTCCATCAGAAGACTAGAAACAGTCCAAATGCCCATCACTAGGACATCTGTTAAATAAGTCATGGTACAGCTATGCAGTGGAATGCCAAGTGTCTGCAGAGTTGAACGGTGAAGTCTTCCATGTTTTGTATGGAAAGATCTCCAAAATATTAAGTAAAAAATTCAAGGAACAAAAGAATATGCATTACATTCCACCTTTTGTATTAAAATGGAAGCAGGGAAAAATAGTAATCTATGTTTATATTTGTTTCTAAAGAGATTTTTTTTAGAGCTAAAGAAATTCAAGAGATTTTGGAAGGATGCACACAGACCGGGGAGGTGAACAGTGAGACAAGAGGGAGGGATTTCACCGTATGGCTTTTTATTTCCTTTAAGTTTTGAACCATGTGAATACATTGCCTATTCAATCAATTAATCTTCAAACAGCAAAAGCTATCTCCTTAATGCTCAAAACATTTCATGAATAAGATGTTTCCTTATAACAAAGAAAGCAGAGATTTCAGCATATCCTCAAACAATATTGATCTTTTGAATCCTTAAGCAAAATATGAAATTAGATGACTATCCTTACTTCTTTCAAAATAGTATTTTTATATGCTTTGCATAAGTGTAACGCTTTTAGTACTTTGGCCTAAAAAATAACCCCATTTCAATGTTTTCAAGTTAAATCTCAACTTTCACCGACATGAAAACCAGCCAAATTCCAGCCATGCAGGTACTTCTCAGAGCTTTCCTATCTCACCACCGGAAACACCCATACCTTTGGCAGAATGGTTCTTTCTCCCATGAGGAATTCGGTGAAGGCAAAGAATATATCCGTCTTCTGTCTCGATGAAGCGTTCCTCACTAGGGTATCCCCAGTGAGCGATAATTTCACTCTACAGAGAAAAAGAATATTGGAAACTCTATGGATAGAATCAGACAAGATCTCCCACGTTAGCAGGCAAAGGAGAAGACAAAATGTCAGCAGACATTCTCCAGGCTTTGAGAAAACAGTTGTTATTGAAATTTTAGTGTGCTCAATCGAGCTCAATCTACTTGTTTTATCCATCTGTTCTGCTGACTGGTGTCTGATTAACCTTGGTTTCAACATTCTAGCATGTTCTACACCAAATGTGTCTAATTTCACCACTGCTTTGGGCCTCTCTGTTTCCATCCTGGCTCCACAAATAAACACACTTCTTTCTTTCTTTCTTTTCTAAATATGCCAGCTAATATTGTGATCTACCCTATCCTCATTTTAAGAGGTCCTGTCCTAGGGAACAGAGTATAGCATTAATCCATTTTCATCAATGAACTGATAAACTTATGCTAACATAGGACACTAAGAGACGAAAAATTGGAAATTATGATCAAAATCACACTTCTCCAATCCATGGAGCAGGTGTTAATCAGGCATCCAGCTCTTCACTGGGCATGGAACCTGCTGAAGATTCTCTCTCTCCCTCTCCCTGTGCTGCTCCCCACCATGCTCACTCTCTCACTAAAAAAAATAAAAATAATAAATAGAGTAGTTATTTCTTTAGTCATTTGTATTTTCCCAATATTTTATGCCTAAATGAGGTATTTCCAGGTTTTAAAGATTTTATTTATTTATTTATTTTTTAGAGAGCGAGTGAGAGAGAAACAGCACGAGAGGGAAGAGGGTCAGAGGGAGAAGCAGACCCCCCCGTTGAGCAGGGAGCCCGATGCGGGACTCGATCCCAGGACCCTGGATCATGACCTGAGCCGAAGGCAGACGCTTAACCAACTGAGCCACCCAGGCGCCCTATTTCCAGGTTTTATTGTTTACCTATGATTAATAACTTTGAAATGTGTCAATTACTCAACAAATTGTATTTGCTTATTTGTTCCAACAAAATTTTTTTTCAGATATTTTGGTTTTTGTATTGAACTATGTTCCCTGGACATTGCTAATCACACTCCTTGTTCAACGTATTATAAAAGCAGCAGTTGGGGGCGGGCGCCTGGGTGGCTCAGTCGTTGGGGTCTACCTTCGGCTCAGGTCATGATCCCGGGTCCTGGGATCGAGCCCCGCATCGGGCTCCCTGCCCCACAGGAATCCTGCTTCTCCCTCCCCCACTCCCCCTGCTTGTGTTCCCTCTCTCGCTGTCTCTCTCTCTCTCAAATAAATAAACAAAACCTTAAAAAAAAAAAAAAGACAGCAGTTGGTAGTAACATTCTTGCAAAGTTTTGATACATTTTTATCATTCTTTCAACAAATTCAATGGGACTTAAAAATGAAATGAATTTATAAAAATTTCATTTATCCCATTAAGAAGTAGGTAGTTTTAACAGTTAAATGCAGTTCATAAAATACACATTACCTGTTGGGAAAGTCAGCAAACCGAATTTAAGATTCAGAGAGCATGAAAAGCACAATGATCTATAAAGAGACTGGTTTGTGGCTTCATGTAGCCCACATTACGGAATTGCAGAAAATACTTGACATTTGCCACAGATGCATTTTAAAAGCATCCTTGAGACTTTGAGAAACTTACCACATTCATATTTGTTTCAGGATCCACACCTGCCAGCTTGCTTTCGAACGCCTCAGAAGGCAGGGTCCCAAGGACCAAACAGACCACCAATCCCAGGAGCTGCATTTTCATTCTGTATAAAATAGTCTATTGTTATTTGTCTGAATTTCACTACACAGATTATGTTGGTAGATTAATGCTCCCATACAAAGTTCTGAACCAGGTTTAGGGCAAGTAAACATCAGGTCAAGGGCAAATAGGAAACAAAGGACTCCAGCCATATCTGGAAACAAACAAAAAAAAAGGATTATTTTTTTACTAGGAAACTCCCCCCTCCCCTCCTTTGCCACCACCAGTTAACATGTGACCTTTGGAGCCCAGCACACCCACTCACCCTCCCACCATGAGGTTAAACAAAGTGTTCTGGAGAAAAAACAGAGGACAGGACTTAGAAGACAATAGGCTGAAAAAAAGGAGGGTCCACAAAGTTCCAGAGCCTGCAAGCCTCCCACCTTTTCCCTTCTAATTGCGATATAAACATTTTTAAGTCCTCATGTTTAAGTTCAGTATTAGTTCTTGCCTCCCACTGTCTATTTTTGTTCTTGTCCAAAATTACATGTCAGGATTCAAATTTGTCACCCAAATATTATGCTAAGTGAAATAAGCCAGACTGAGAAAGACAAATACCATATGATTCCACATGTTTGTGCAATCTAAAAAATGAATTAACAAACAAAAAGTAGAAACAAAGCCATAAATACAGAGAACTGATGGTTGCCAGAGGGAAGTGGGTGGGGGGACGGGCAAAATGGGTGAAGGGAAGTGGGAGGTTCAGGCTTCCAGTTATGGAATGAGTAGGTCATGGGGATGAAAGGCACAGCATAGGGACTATAATCAACAGTATAGAACAGAGTTACATGGTGATAGATGGTAGCAGCATAACATACAAAGATGTTGAACCACTATGTTGTACACTTGAAACTAATGTAACATTGTGTCAACTAAACTTCAGTGAAAAAAGAATAGTAATAAATTTTTAAAAATAAATAAAATAAATATGTCATCCAAGGAAAAGAGTAAAATGAAAGAGAGGCTGAAAGAGAAACAGGATAGAAGACCACCCGTTTCCCCTTCTGAGACCCTCCAACCACCAACAAAGATGATCTAGTTTCTACCAGTGATGGTGCAAAATCACAGCACAGCGAAGACCTTGGGGCTGAGTGTAAAAGGCAAAGTGAAGTGAGTCTCCCAAGGAATCTGGATGGTTAGAGGCAAAACTGGAACTACAGCCCAGCATCCTGCATTTTTTAAAAATATAATCATTTAAAAAAAAGATGCATGCATGTATATCCATACAAAGACTTGTATGAAGGGGCGCCTGGGTGGCTCAGTTGTTAAGCGTCTGCCTTCGGCTCAGGTCATGATGCCAGGGTCCTAGGATCGAGCCCCACATTGGGCTCCCTGCTTGGCAGAAGCCTGCTTCTCCCTCTCCCACTCCCCTTGCTTGTGTTCCCTCTCTCGCTGTGTCTCTCTGTCAAATAAATAAACAAAATCTTGAAAATTAAAAAAAATCTTAAAAAAAAGAGACTTGTATAAAAATGTTTATAACAGCTTTGTGTGTAATGAACAAAAACTAGAAAAACCTGAATACCCCAAATGGGTGAATGGATGGAGATATATATATATATAGATGCATATACATATATATAATATGTACATGATATATACCTACTATTCAGAAATAAAAAGGAATGAACACACAATAACATGGATGAATCTCAAAATAATTATGGTGTATGAAAGCCAGACAAAAAAAAAAAGAGTGGGCGCCTGGGTGGCTCAGTTGGTTAAGCGACTGCCTTCGGCTCAGGTCGTGATCCTGGAGTCCCGGGATCGAGTCCCGCATCAGGCTCCCTGCTCAGCGGGGAGTCTGCTTCTCCCTCCGACCCTCCCCCCTCTCATGTACTCGCTCTCTCTCATTCTCTCTCTCTCAAATAAATAAATAAAATCTTTAAAAAAAAAAAAAAAGAGTAAATACATATGATTCCACTTATATAGTACTATGGAAAATGCAACCTAATCTCTATTGACAAAAAGCAGATCTCGAGCTGTCTAAGGAAAAGGGCAAGAGGAAAGGATTGCAAGGGGGTATGCACAAGGAATCTTTTGAGGGTGATGGACAGGTTCACTATATTGAATTTACCGATGGTTTCATGGGAGTATACATAGGTCAAAACTTATAAAATTGTTCATTTAAAATACATCTTGTTATTGTATGTCAGTACAATACAGCTTTTTTTTAAGACCTGGGCTTAACTGAGTATTCCACAAATCTTAAAAGATTGGTTCTCAGGAGATTACCATAGTGAATTCTGCCAATGCAAGTCCTACTGATGCTGCAGTTACTTCTCCAGCAGTGATGAACCCTGGACATCTAGACAGAAAGGAGTGTAACCTGGAGCCTGCGCTGGCAAAGCAAGCTCACTTGGCGTTTATTTCTTTATGTGGTTGGGAAGGGATGTATACTCCCAGGCCACCTTTTATCATAATCCCTACCTCCCCGAAGTCCACTTTTACTAGGGAACAGGGAAGAGATTGAAAAGGAAAAAAGAAAGGTCATGCCTACAATTTAAAACAAAGAATCTTCTGGCAGCAGATGCTTTCCACTCGGTACCGATCCCACAGAACCTGGACCAGCTGTCCACGGAGACGCTCCAAGAGGGTAGCAGCTGAAGATCCTCAACTGCATATGTCACCCTGTTCATGTTTCCTTCCAACACAACATTAAGCAAGTTTTTCAACCAACTAGTCAAGTGATTCTTGGAAGGATGATGATTAAGAAGTTTAAACGGAGAAAAAGCCCCCTTCCAGGCTGGATCCTGTGTGTTTTTCAGGGCTCTCTTAGCAACTTCTATCTCTGTTCTCTCTACATTGTAACAATGCAAGTAAGTGCTCTTCTGCCCTCATTTCGCCCCCGCCGGAAAGCAGGGCAGGCGTCTGACTCAACTTTGAACCCTTAGGATCTATAGAGTTGCCCTGCACCTATGAGATGCACAGTACAGATTTTGAAAAATGAGATACGGGTTGGTCCAAAAGTTTAGTGGCTGAAGAAAAGAAAAGCCCCAAAGCAGCCTCCCATTTTGCTTCCTACTAATGACAAGGTCAACACCACCACCAATAATCTCGCTCCCATTAAACTCCCGCTACGCTCCAGACACGCCAGTAGTGCTTCCGACCTATGTTAACTACTCCTCCAGCACATCAGTACGGTCCCGTTAAATCCTTGTTTCGGGAAGCTGAGCTTCACCTAGGTCAAGTACGGGAAGCAAAGTGCCAACCGGTTAAGGGGGAGCTTAACCAGGTGAAGGGGGTAGCTGGGAATCAGGAATCCCGGTTGCCACTGCAATCCGAGGGCTCTGGGCGGCTTTGCTGATCGGCGACCGCTCCCGTACAGGAAATCGGAGGGCTCCCACGGAAGGGAGGCAACTTCGGAGACCCCGCGAAACCTGGACCACGCCACCCGCAGAGGAGGAGCCCGCAGGTGCTCCAGTTGGGATGCGCCACGAGCCAAGCGCAGGGGGTCCCGCCGGCCTGCAGAGGCTCGGGCGTGGGGGGGGGGCGGCGCGCGGAGGCCCGAGCTGCAGCACCCGTAACCGGCGGCGCAGCCCGGCGGCACTCACCCGCACCGGTCCTCCCAGGCCGCTGTCCAGAGCCGCAGTGCCCGCTCGTGGAACTGGGCACCTGGCGGGGCGGGGACTGCGGGGAGCGAGGACAGGTTCCTCTCCAGGCTCAGGCTACGCGCGCAGCCAATCGGAGCGGCGGGCCGCCGGGAAGTGCTGCCGAGACCCCGCCCCGCCCAGCGCCGCCACGGAGCATGCGCCTTGGGCGGGCCCCAGCAGGGCGGAGGCTCCGCCTCCCAGCCCGGGCTGATCCCCAGCTGCACCTGCGGGCCGAGGTAGACGCTTTCTCCCGCCGGGTCCGCACCCTCTGCACCTGGCCTAGAGCTGTGAGCTCTGTAAGTGCAAAGAAATTGTATGTTCCGTATAAAGCGCTTAGCATTGTGCCTGATGCAAAGCAATCTTGCTGTACATTTTATTTTTATTTCTAAAATGCCCAGTATTAAGAGACTTGGGGAATAGCAGCCAACCAAACAAGGTCCCTGTTCTGCTTACATTCCAACGGGAACAGACACACCGTGAATAAATATATAACATAAAGTAGTAGAAAGTGCTGTGAAGAACAATAAAACAGTAAAGGGACAATGAAGGAGGATGTTGTGTTACGTGTAAGGTAATCAGAAAAGGACTCTGATGAAGTGAGAACTGAACACAAATAGGAAGCTGATTGAGAACCATGTGGATACTGGAGAAAGACCATTCTGGGGTGAGAGAATAGCACGTGCAAAGGCCCTGAGGCAGGAATATTCTGGTGGGTTCTAGGAAAAGTAATGAGGTCCGTGTCACTGGAACAGAATGTGATGGTGGAGAGTGGTAGAACATGAAGTCCTAGAGGTACTTGGGTGCCTTGGAGGGGCAATTGTAAAGACTTTGCTTTTTCTTCTAACCAAGATAAGAAGCCGGTGGAAGGTTTCAATAGAAAGGCAACATACTTTGGTTTACAGTTTAGAAAGATCACTCTGACTGCTAGGGTCAACTAGGGAAGCAGGGAGACAAGTTGGAAGTCTACTGCAATAGTCCAGGCGAGAGTTAATGATGCTTGGACTGGGGTGGTGAGAGCAGTGGAGGTGGAGACAAACACTCGAATTCAAAAGAAGAAAGCACCAAGAGGAGCAGCTTGGGAGGGAAATCAAGAGTTGGTTTTAGATGTGTTGATTTTGAGACACTCTTTAGAGAACTCTCTCAGCCAAGGCCCTGTCAGCACACCGAACCCACTCTAGGTATTCCAAACAGAGCAAATGGTTACACTGGTGGCGGAATTGTCGGGAAGCCAAACAGGGTTTAGGCTGAGACCAGCAATGACAGGAAGGGCTGAGGTGGTGTTAGGAAAGACAGTGTCACCAGAGACCAGAGGTGGTTGTGTTGAACAGCAACCTCTGCCAGAGACACTTCCAAGGTCAAGAGAGGAGGGTTCGACATGCTGTGGCCTTTCCTGCCTCCTGCCCTCCAGTTTCCCACCAGTCCCTCCTCTGGGTCAAATGCAACCTGACGCTGGCTGACAGAGGACCCTAAGAAACGCAGGCTACAGGGCTCAGACCCCTCCACCCTCCACGACACAGAGCAAAGGGTGGGCAGGGAATGGATCTAGAGACAAAATGGCAAAGATCAGCACTGGCACGTACACATCTAGTGTTCAAAGTCAAATCCAAGGCTGGCGATAGAGACAGAGTTTAAAGCCCCAAGACTGGATGAAGTCTCCCAGAGAGAAAGCGTAAGCAACAAAGAACACACACAGAGGAAACTAAATGAAGTGAGCCCTGCAGCTGCGCCAGATAACAGCCTGGGAGACTTTCCAGGCTGCAGTTCAGGGAGAGGGGAACTTAGGTAAAAATCCAGCAGTTTCGGGGCATCTGGGTGGCTCAGTTGGTTGGGCATCTGCCCTCAGCTCAGGTCATGATCCCGGGGTCCTGGGATCGAGCCCCATGTCAGGCTTCCTGCTCAGCTGGGAGTTTGCGTCTCCCTCTCTCTCTGTCCCTTCCCCCTGCTCATGCTCTCTCTCTCAAATGAATAAATAAAATCTTTTTTTTTTTAATCCAGCAGTTTGTCTGAGTGGACTCAGATGAGAATTCAAGAAGGCTAAGGCAATCGAGTTTGCAGGGCAGAGTAACGAGGTGGAGAGAGTTGCAGAGAGAGAGAGAGAGAGAGAGAGCAAGAGCTCTGGGGGTCTACCAAGCATTCCCCTCAAGTCTTGCACTGAGAATTAACTGGAGTTTGCATATGAAGAAACTACACTAGACCAGGGGGGGAGAAAACACCTGAAAGGAACAAATGGGTAACTCCCCCAAGTTTACACAGGATTGGGAATAGTTCAGGTGACACTGGGCCAGAGTGGAAAAACCTCGTTACATAAAAGGCACTAGGTAGAAGACTCGCAAGGATATTATTGCCTCAGCATGAAGCAAAATTACCCCTAAGTGAGACTACTCAAAAGGAAGAGTCCTGAAATAGAGCCCCAGTTGATTTTCACAAGACAATATTGTGGGGAAAGAATAATCTTTTTAACAAATGGTGCTGGGACAATTGGATAGCTGTATGCAAAGTGGTAAACTTCGACCTTATGCAAGAATTAACTCAAAATGGACCAAAGACATGCATCTGAAAGCTAAAACTATAGGACTTTCTTGGGGGAGGGGGAGAGTGGAAATAAGAGAAAATACTGGATTTGCCAAAAGGATTTCTTAAACAGAACATAAAAAGCACAACCCATGAAAGAAAAAACAATTAACAAACTGGACTTCTTCAAAATAAAAAAAATTTTGTCCTTTAAAAAGCACTTTATAACCATAGTGAGATTCCACTTCATATCCACGAGGGTGACTATAATAAAACAAGACAGATATTAGCACACATGGGTGAGAATGTTGGACATGCAGGGAACCCAGAAGCCAGGGTGATGTGAGATGGTGCAGCTACTTTGGATGATAGTCTGCAGTTCTTCAAAAAGCCAGCACTTCCCCTGCTGTGTATACACCCGAGAGAAATGAAAACTCATGTTCACATAAAACAACTCATATGCAAATGTTCATAGGATTATTATTCATAAGAGCCAAAAAGCGGAACCAGCTCAATGTTGAGGAGTTGATGAATGGATACATAAAATGCAATATATCTATATTCTATGGAATATTATTGCATCATTAAAGAAAAATGAAGTACTGATGCATGCTACAACACGTCTGAGCATTGAACACATGCTAAGTGATAAAAGCCAGCCACAAAAAATTAAGGGAGATAATTCCACGTACATGAAATGTCCAGAAGAGGCAAGTCTATACAGGAAGTAGATAGTGGTTGCCTGTGGATGGGGGCGGGGGTGGGAGGAGGTGGGTGGGGGGCGGCTTGGGACAATGTGAGTTGCCAGCTAAAGGTTGTGGGTTACTTTTTGCCCTGACGAAAGGGTTCTAAAATTCATTGTGGTGTTCATTGCCAACCCTGTGGATAAACTGAAAGACATTTAATTGTACACTTCAAATGACTGAATTATAAGGTATGTGAATTATACCTCAATGAGCTGGTTCTTTTAGGCCTCATAAAAGTGATAAGGTAGGGTGCCTGAGTGGCTCAGTTGGTTAAGCAACTGCCTTCGGCTCAGGTCATGGTCCCGGAGTCCCAGGATCGAGTCCCGCATCGAGTCCTGCATCGGGCTCCCTGCTCAGCAGGGAGTCTGCTTCTCCCTCTGACCTTCCCGCTTCTCGTGCTCTCTCTCTCTGAAATAAATAAACAAATAAAATCTTTTAAAAAAAAAGTGGTAAGGTATACTCCTTGCAATTTAATAACAAGACGAAAATCCCAGTCAAAAAATGGGCAAAAGGTAGCAGATATGCTGATAGCAAATGAAAATAGGCTCACCATCATTAGTCATCAGGGAAATGCTAACTAAAGCCACAATGAGATACCACTCTTCTACCCACCAGAGTGGCTAAAATTAAAAATTGTTGATGAGGGGGTGCCTGGGTGGCTCAGTTGGTTATGCGACTGCCTTTGGCTCAAGTCATGATCCTGGAGTCCCTGGATCGAGTCCCGCATCGGGCTCCCTGCTCGGCAGGGAGCCTGCTTCTCCCTCTGACCCTCCCCCCTCTCATGTGCTCTCTCTCTCTCATTCTCTCTGTCTCAAATAAATAAATAAAATCTTTAAAAAAAAATTGTTGATGAGGGTGAGAGGTAGTTAGAAATCTCCTGCATTGCTGGTGGGAATGTAAAATGGTACAACTACTTTAGAAAGACATTTGAAACCTTCTTAGAAGCCTCTACTTGGCCTACCATCAACCCAGCTCTTCTACTCCTAAGTATTTACCCAAGAGAAATGAAAAGTATTTATACACAAGTATAAGCCCCCAGGGGCTTCTTGTGGCCCCCTCCAGGCATCCCTCTGAGATGCTGTCACAGTCATTATGCTGGGTCCTGCACAATCCTACAGGAGCCAATAAGGGACTTCCTCTGCCATTTAGAATGTGACCAACACTTCCTTCATCTGTGAGGGTGTCCATTCTGTGAGCTCCAATTTAAGTAAATATTAACCCAATAATAGAACAGAGCAAAGGATTGTCTCTGGTCGTGCATTATGCCAGGATAATTTCTGTACCCTTGCTACTCTGTAATACTACCCCTAGAGGGTAGGGGAGGCATCTCTCCCTGTTCCAAATGGAAGAAGGGGGGTGGGGAGAGGAAGAGAGGGAGGGAGGGAGGGAAGGAGGAAGCAAGGAAGGAAGGAATGATTACTTTTGTACATCATCACCGTCAATCACACTGGGTACAAAATAAGGAGACAGGTGCCTCGAGGGAGTGCATGGTGCTTGACTATAGACAAACCTTTTTTTTTTTTTTAAGATTTTATTTATTTATTTGAGAGATAGTGAGAGAACAGAGCATGAGACAGGGGAGGGTCAGAGGGAGAGGCAGACTCCCTGCTGCGCAAGGAGCCCGATGCGGGGTTCGATCCCAGGACCCCGGGATCACGACCTGAGCTGAAGGCAGACGCACAACGGACTGAGCCACCCAGGCGTCCCTAGACACCCCGTATCTCACTAACCTTATGCAGATTAAGGTTCTCTAGAACTGTTCCCTTCTTTATTCAAAAAAAGAGCTATGTCTTCCTTCCCAATTCATTTTAGGTGCTCCCTGGCACAACTAAGTATTTCACTGAAAGAAACATAATAAATATTAATTAACAGAGGTGAGAATAAGGCAAAAAAAGCCGTGACCTTTGTTCATTTGGCTTAAAGGAAAAAGAAAGTGCTCTACTCCAAGCAGCACTCAGAGCAATGCCTGACATGGTGCAAAAGTCTAACACAATGTGATGAAACGCAATATTCGAACATTAAACTTCTCAAGCACACGAACATCATCTTCTGACAGATGAACTGGGCGTTTGTAATAGCTTCCTCAGTGTCACTTTATGAAGTTCTTGCCTTCAACAGTGTCTGACACTGAGCTTGATACTGTTAAAAAGCCTGATATAAGATGACCCCATCTCAATAGCAAGAGACTTAGATGATCCCAATGCCTGTCTTCAGAATACATCCTCTTTCTCCACCCTTGCACTTTCCTGATGGTAGCTCTGCGTTTTAATATTGAGTCTTTCAGCTCATTTTTGTTCTGTGCGCTTGGTTTGCATCTCCTCACGCCGGCTTCTGCCTTTACCGAGGCGCTCTTTCTTTGAAAGGCTGCGGACATGCGGGGAAGTGGTAGGAGCCCAGCTGCGATGAGTTCATCTAAGTGTTTCTTACCCTTGCGCCTTCTTCCTTCTAGGGAAACAGGACCCCCTCTTCCCTGGTGATGAATCATTTTGTTGGGGAGGCAATGCCTTTGCTTTACATTGGCATGGTGGAAACACCGGGTTTGGGGCTTGAGTTCCTTGCACTCTCATGCACGAGGCTTTTTCCGAGTTCTGAGTTGCATGATGAAGGCTGTCAGGTTAGTACTTGTGTTTTCTTCCAGGCGGTGTCCACCTCAGTGGCAATGGTGTGCAGCGGTGATTCTTTTAACCAGATCAGTACACAGGCTCTCAGAGTTGGAGCAATTTCTGCTGGACTCCATAGTGGGTGCGGAGGGAGGCGCCCACGAGCCCCAGGGGCGGAGGATGTCCATGCGCCGGGGCGCTGCCCTCTCCACCTGGGAAGCCTCTGTCCCTTCATGAAAGGAGTGCGCAGTCCCTGCTTGCGCGACGTTGCTTTGGAGGGCCTGCTGGTATCCACAGAGGAACAGCCAGGAACGGGGCCTGGAATGTTAAGTGTCAATGTCAGTGTCAGAACTCGGGGCCCCGTCTGTGTCCACACCCCCGCGCACAGTGCCTTTTCGCCTGGGCGCACGGCCCGCCCTTGCACAATGGAACCGTGCGCTTTTTCCCTCCGAGCCCTTCACGTTCTGCGATGGCCGTTTGCAGTTCGGCCACAGGGTCTAAGGTCTTTTTACCCTTGGTGGGCAGCTTGAGAATGCATTTTTCATTTTACAAAATTTCTGCTGGCGTTTGCACACCTCCCACAGCTCGGCCAGACGCTCGTGCCCAGCTTGTGCCTTGAGGCTACTGATTTGTGGCCAAACGGCCACCAAGGCAGCCAGTTACCATTTGACTTCCATCGGAACCCATGCAATGATTGTGGAAGGACTAGATCTTATTTGGATAACTACCTCGTGATCCATTTAAGATTGGGGAGAGGGTGAATTTTTTTCTTATTTTTTGCCAGAAGGTGAGACTAACTCTTGCCAGTCGTGAATCTGCTGCAGGTCTAGTCTTACAGGTTACTACGCGAGGCGACTGCAGAGCCACTGAGGTCTAAGGGCTTAAACTTTGGAACCAGACAGATGGGTTTGAATTCTGGTCAGACATTTATTGCACAATCTTAACCTCGATTTCTTCCTTTTTAAAGAATTGCTCAATTGTGTCTATACAAAGGGCAGGTGGATTTGGGTGACATTGGCTTATTTTCAACTTAATCAGGTGGCCACTCCAATTTAGCTGCGGTCGCAGGTGTCTTTGTTTCTGGAGCAAATCAACACATTCTCTGGCAGGTGCTATGTAGCTGTGTATCTGGTCAATGCTGTATTCTCTATGAGTGTTAGTGAAAACTGACAAGAGCAGTTTGCTTCCAGCTGGTGGGACCAGAAATCCCCTTTCCCTGCCCACACTCAGGGATCTGTAATTCTCCAGTCCTCTATCGCTACTTCCCCTGCAGCAAACTGATCGTTTCTCCATTTGACAAGCCATCATGCCGGCCTGGCATGATGGTGGTGGCATTAGGCCAATTTGGATGTGGCAGGCAGGAGTTGCGACCATTCTAGATACATGTGTATCAGCAGGTGGGAAATAAGCCCCTCGAAATTTCGGAGGTCTGCCACCTCAATGACATTTCTAGGAGTCCAGTGTCCGAGCCATGTGGACATGTGGTTTCCAGTGTGAAGGACAAGGTGTTGCATCTGTTCCCTCCCACCACTGAGAAAGAGGCACCGAGCCTAGCGGGTCTCCGTGGAGTTCAGAGACAACACACACCACATCTGTGCCTGCTATTTGGACCCATTTTCTGAATGACCCTAAAGGCAGCCAGTTTTGAGTGGGCCAGAACAAGAGAAGGATCTGTAACAGGTCTGAGCTGTAGATGGGCAGCTCTGCACTCAGGCTATATGACTCATCAGATTGGCTGGTGTCCAAAGTGCCTGTGGCACATCCGGGTGCTCTATGGGGCTTTTGTCAGGTGAATCCCAGAATGCAACTTTAGGATCTTAGAACACATCTATCCCATCCTCTGCAAAGTACTGTTCTCCTTTGAGAAATAGTGTCTAGCTTGTCCAGGGCTCTACCAGAGACTGCATGTTTGACCAGGGACCACCAAGTTATGTACAGCTTGACTACTCATGATCGATTGGATGTAGTCTGACCCATCAAACTACAAAGTTGGATGTGCACAAGAGCCCTCCATCATCAAGTGGAAGGATATAGATGAAATTGAGCCTTTGTAGCACTTAAAAGCACAAATAAGTCACACGAGCAAGATTCCCACACCCCACAACCCATATTCCTAATTCATTCTCTTCCTTCTCAATCATTACTTATGTCCTCCTGGGCAGTTCCGTGTGGCGAGGTAACCAAGGAAGAGACTATTTGGGCCAAGTTATACATGGTTCTGCACAATACACCAGTACCCCCAAAAGTAGACAACTGCAGCACTCCAGCCCCATTTCGGGATGGTTCTGAAGGACGATAGTTATGAGAAGTTCCTCCAGTGGAAAAGCTTTGAAAAGTTCACCTGGCTGTTAATCTTCCTTGGAGGGAGACATGTCCAGGCTTATGGATCTACATTGATTTGTGGCTCTGTTGACTTGCAACCTGAAATGGCTACGTGGCCACTTGGAGCTCCTTATTCCAGTAAAGCCACAGGCACCACAACTTGGATCAGTGACTGCCCCCTTCTGTTTCTTTTTAAGATTTATGTATTTATTTTAGAGAGAGCGGGTGGGGAGGGGCAGAGGAAGAGAGAGAGAGAGAATCTCCAGCAGACTCCCCACTGATCAAGAAGCCCGATGCAGAGCTCAATCCCACAACCCTGAGATCATGACCTGAGCTGAAATCAAGTGTCAGACACTTAACCTACTGAGCCACCCAGGAGCCCCTGTTTTTGTTTTTGTTTTTTTTTCTCTCCCTATACTCACACTCCCTTTCCAACTCAGGACCACCGAGAGAAAGCTACATTTGCTCCCCAGACCAATCACATAAGGTGTCCTGCTCTACTTAGCCCTCCTCCAGCTTCCCTGTGCCAGAGGCCTCCCATCAGCACGGTGGACTCTTTCCTTTTCACCAGCAAGTTTCCCCGCTGCCCTGGCTGCCTAGAGTCTCCCCCAAAAGCAAGGAATGGTGGCCCACTCCCCTCTGCAAGCTCCAGGCAATCAGCCTCCCTTGGTCCTGACTAGAATTGTATTTGTTTATCTCACAGAGCCATCTCCCCTCCCCACTAGGCAGGAGAGAAGATGGAGAAGGGCAGGAGAGGGCCCGCGCTCCAGGGAAACGCCCAGGGCCTGGCTGTGGTTTGGCCCAGCTGGGCAGAGTGTGGCCTGCAGCTGGGAGCCGCCTCTCCTCTTGCCCCTGAGCACTGGTGGTTTTGGAGGCAGAGGTGTGAAGGCCAAGGAGGTATGGGATCCGTGTTTACATTGCCCGGAGGTTGGGAGACTGCCTTGGAGTGTGCTGGGCAGGCCGCGTCCGTAGCTGTCGGCGTGGATCACCAGCCTGTCTCCCACATCAGCTCGCTGGGCCCCAGAGCCCTTGTGACCTTCACCCTCCACCTAAAGTGTAGTCAGTGTGGCTTGGCCACTGGAAACTCTTTGTGTCACACTAAAAGTTGTGTTTCTCAAAGTGCTTTCCTTCTTTCTTGGCTTTCAGGTTCATTCGAGTTTTTTTCTGGCAAACCTTGGACAAAGATTTCTTCCTGTAGGTTGAACTTGAACTTCCTGAAGCAGCTCCCAGGAGTCCCCTGCCAGCAGTGGACCTTGCCGTGGGGAGAGGCGAGGGTCTCACCTTAGGGCAAAATCTCTGGGTCAAGCCCCTGTCTTGGCTGCCAGGGTTCCCTGTGGACACCCCTGGGTCTCCACCACCCCTGCTGACCTTGTGGGTAGACGGGAGGCCACAGGGACACACTGGGGGGTCTTCCTGGGTGGTGGCTCCTCACAGGTACTCTCCATGGGGTGCAGCCCACAGGCACTTGGGTTTGTGGGGCAGGGGCGCTGGGAGACTGTGGCAGAAGCGGAAGCCATGGGGCCAGGGACCTGGCATGGTTAGGCTGCCTTTGCCATTCTGCATGGAAGCCTGGCCAAGGCTGGCTTGCTCCCAAAGTGAGGAATTCCTGCTCTGATTTGTGCTGGTGGCGAGGTCCCTGGTGGCGGCGTCCCTGGTGGCGGCAGGGGACAGGGGAGGGGGGTGGAGGTTTCTTCTTGCCCTGCAGGCTGCAGGCTGGGTAGGGGCCTGGCAGCCTGGTTGTGCTGTGGTCCCCCGCCCTGTCCCCTGAGCCTCCTCAGGATCTGCGTGGCTCCTCTGAATACTCACTGAGTGGCAGTTGTGGTGGGAAGGGCAGGCCTGAGGGTGGCAGAGCCCCTTGCTGTACCTTGTGGCGGGGGGGGGAGGGGCGGAGAGCTGCTATTAGTTAGATCAGCTGAAGGCTCAGGCTTCAGGGCGGTGGGGTCACCCTCTGGCTCGGATCCCTTATAACCCAGGAGCAGACATGTGGCCATTACCTCATTGCATCTCTGGCCCATGAGTGAGTCCTGGGTCCCTCCTTCCATGTGTAACCCACGGGCACCCCGAATTCAGGCTGCCACGGGTCCTTGTAGTCAGAGAACAGCTCCACACAGAGCGTTAGTTCCTCATATTCGTGACCCACAGGAATCCACAGAGCCCTCATAGTTTGCCCCAAAGGTCCTCTCTTGCTGATTTTGAGAATGAGGAATTTCTCAAGCAGGTTTTCACATACCACTGACCAGAATGGAATGTGATAGATTCTGCTCAGTACCCACTCTCAGAGCTCTTTGAGTTTCTGTCCCTCGAAAGGCAGGAATCCGTCAACCATATAACGGGATGACTTCCAGATGCCAGACGCCCACCGGGTTGTACTCTTGACCCTGGAAGAGTCCTGGGGGCAGCAGAAGGGGGGCTGCCACGGAAGGTATGCGGCTTGTTGTAAAGGGTGAGTGGGCCACTGAAGCCCCAGTATGCCATCTTGATCCTCATGCTAGCATCCAAGAGCGGGTTTTCTACCTTTAAGTCTCTACGGACACTACACTTCTGGTGACAGTTGACATAGCAGATGCTATCTGATGGCATCAGCCTTCAGCCTCTTCTCTTCCCTGCCAGGAGCCACAAGGGGCTCAAACACCTCCCTTCCACTAGCGCCCTTCCCAGCAAGACCGAGATTTTTCTCAGCCTCTGCCGCTTCAAATATTTCACTCGGTTGGCATGATCCATGCCTCCATGATTCCTGCTTGGTGGGATGGACTCTGGAGGCTGGAGGACTTATGTTGAGTCTCATCAATGATCTTCATGGCTGTTGCCTTGCTGGTCAGGATGTGCTGGACCAACTTCACCACGGCCAAGTCACCCTTGCCAGTGGTCTTGAGGAGACCTTTGTGGATATGCATCTCTCCTCAGCAGAGATGGCCGGAGGCCCCATGGCATGTTGGATGTGCCACTGTGCTTGAGTTCAAGGGGTCCTGAGGTCAGCTTACATTTGGGAAAAGCTGGTGAGAAGTTTGGCAGTCCAAATCAGTTCGAAGTTCACCTCATGAAATTTATGACAGAATCAAAACACAGTGCCAGACAAAAATAAATAAATACTAACAAACTAGAGAGAAATGAATAAAAAGAAGGAAAGGGGAAAGAAAATTTTAAAACGAAAAAATTAAAAAATGAGAAAAAGAAAAAAGAAATTAATAACAACAGACAAAAACACCAGGGAGGAAACAGTTAATTTTGCTCAAAGTGCCTCCGGTCATTGAAAAGCAGCTACCTGAGCTTTAAGGGTCAATAACTTAGGCCCAGCCAGGAAATTTCTTTGGTCCTTGGAATTCCAGAACAATAATTCAGTGTGAGATCATAGGAAGAAACAGACCTACCAAGGCTGGGGGATAATCCACAGTGATTTTCTGACTTTTTGGTCTCAAAAATCCCTTAGTCTTTTACAAACATAAAGGACTCCAAAACGCTTTTTGTTTATGTGGGTTATAGCAAATGATGTTTACCTTATTAGAAGTTAAACCCATAAGATACTTCAGTGGCCTTTTCTAGTTTGAAAATCAGCCATAATTTTTGACTTTCGAAGAGTCATGATGTCTACACTTAAAATTTCAACTCCTTTTTCTTTAAAGAAGGATTGGTCTCAAAATGATGCCACAACTTAATTAGCATTGTGATACTATGTGAAAATGTTCTGTTGCATAATGCACAATAAAGTACATTATTAATATCTATAAAGCTGATGGGAAGCTGGCTGTCATATTTTCATATTTATAGTTTTGCCCAGTTTCTTTGGGGTAAATCTCTCCCTTCTCATACTCCCATCTCAGAGCTCTGCACGAGCTCCTATTTCTGGCACATTCAGAGAACATTCTTCATATAGCTCCTTCCATGCCCCATTTAAGACTTTGCTAAAACACCACCTTCTTAGTGAGGCCCTCCCTCATCTACCTATTGGGTCTTACAACATCCTTTGCATGTCTTATCTGCCACTCCCATCCAAAACTTTGTATTATGGAAATTTTCAAATACACACAAAAGTAAAAAGCATAAAGGCCCTTCCACAGGAATCTATCATCCAACATCAATAATCAATATTTTTGCAACCTTAGTCTATCCATAAATATTTCAGTCTTCATCTTGAAATAATTACATTTTATTTTATTTTATTTTATTTTATTTTATTTTATTTTTTAAAGATTTTATTTATTTATTTGCCAGAGAGAGAGAGAGCGGCAGGCAGAGGGAGAAGCAGGCTCTCCGCTGAGCAAGGAACCCGATGTGGGACTCGATCCCAGGACCCTGAGACCATGACCTGAGCCAAAGGCAGACACTCAACCGACTGAGCCACCCAGGCGTCCCAAAATAATTACAGAAACAGAGGCACCATGTCATGATTGGGTGTAATAAATTAACAGTATCATACACCAGTCCACATTCAAATTTCCCCTCTGTCTCAAAGATGTCTTGTTACAGTCGATATGTTTGAATAAAAGTCTAAATAAGGCACACACATTGTTTTATAGCTTTTCCGTAGCGATATCACTATTCAAAATATTATACATTTTGCGTATTTGCTTAATGTCTGTCTCTCCCATTAGAATATCAGCTTCGTGCAGAGATTTTTGTTTTGTTTTTTGTATCTTCAAAACCTAGAGTGGTTCCTCACATGCAGTAGGCATTCAATGTTTAGGGAAGGAAGGAAGGGAGGGAGGGAGGGAGGAAGGAAGGGAGGAAGCAGGGAAGGGAGGAAAGAAGGAAGGGAGGGAGGAAGAAAGGAAAGGAGGGAGCAAGGGGGGGCAACAAGGATGTAAGGAGTATGGTATGTAAACATGGTCAGATTTGTTAGTTTCTACCTCTAAAACTTTGGGCAACTTTTCTGAGCCTCACTTTTCCCATCTTTAAAATGGGACTAATAATGCCCAACTTTGCACGGTGGTTGTGAGAACTGGATGAAGTATGTGGGCAGTGCCTGGCGTGTAGTACACTCTCAGCGGAGCTACTACTTTTATTGACTAAGTTAAAGACCTTGACATCATCGTGGGTTTAGGCTAAGCCTTAAACCCAGTGACAGCGTCCTTAGGACAGAAAAGGAGAAGACACGGTGACACAGAAAGAAGAAGACCATGGGGGAGTGGAGGCAGAGACTGGATAAGGCAGCCACAGGCTAAATAACACCGGGAGCAGGAGTGCCTGGGTGGGGCTCGGTTGGTTGGGCAACTGCCTTCGGCTCAGGTCATGATTCTGGAGTCCTGGGAGCAAGTCCCGTATCGGGGGGGGGGGGGGGTCCCTGCTCAGCGGGGAGTCTGCTTCTCCCTCTGACCCTCCCCCCTCTCGTGTTCTCTCTCTCTCTCATTCTCTCTCTCAAATAAATAAATAAAATCTAAATAAATAAATAAATAACACCAGGAGCCACCAGAAGCTACTGGAGGCAGGAAGGATTCTCCCCGAGAGCCTTCAGAGGGAGCAGGGCGCTGCCAACACCTTGATTCAGACCCTCGCCTCTAGAACTAAGTGAATACATTTCCGTTGCTTTGAGCGACCAAGTTTGGGATGATTTGTTGCAGCAGCTACAGAGGCCTCCAGCCTAGAGCGCCAGGCCAGCACTCAGCCGGTCCCACGGCTCCAGTGACTGATGGCTGGACGTGCTGGAGCCCCTTCTTATTTTCAGTTCAGCCAAAGTGCTGCCCAAACTGGTTCTCAAACTCCCTTTCCCCACCTCTATCTCTAGCTCTTCTCAATACATCTCCCCCCACTCCCACCCCACTGTCCTACTTTTATGACGGAGTCAGAGGCACCGAAAGATCTGATGACTTCTTGCTGACTCATCCAGAGGGTTGTATCAGGGGGACAAAAGTCAACTGGAGGGACTGTACTTGTCTGATTCGAGGCTGCACGAGCAGATTGTCCATCCTCCTGTGAAAGGTCAGGAGGATGCAAGGATGAGTGGGTGATCTGTAGAAGGCCAACGGTGATCGACGACGGGAATATCTCAAACAGGAAGCAAATCCATGTGTGTGCATGTGTGAATGTGTGTAAGTGTGGACACTGATGTGTGTATATGTGTATTGTGTGTGTGTGTGTGCGCGCGCGCGCCCGTGCGTGCGCCTAGGGAAGAGAAGCAGGATTTCAGCTTCAAAACATAAGCTATGCTAAGCGGAGTCTCTCTGACTCCACCGTGCCATCGGGACATTCGGGGACCCATTGTTACTGGCATGCCCATGCCACTCTTTGGGGTAGTGCCCTTCCGGGGGGCTCTTGTGGAAGTGACTAGGAGTCTCTCAGCTAAGAATTTAAGGGAAGGGAAGAAAGAATAGAAGTTTGGCGCAGGGAACACGGCTCAGTGTGAAAAGGGAGGGGAGAATTTGGGCACATTTTGTGTTCTAGGTCTGCCTTCCCTCCCCATCCTAGGTACCTGTGCTAGAGCCTGGAGGAGTGGAGACTGTCACTGCAGTGTCCCCAGGTGATAACTCAGCTACACGCAGCGGGGCAGCGCCAACCCACGTCCCAGCTCACTGGGGAGCAGGTGGCCTGGTGAAGCACCGCAACAGCTAACACCAGGTGTGGCTTGGGCTCTAGAGAAAGCACTGGCAAAAGTGTCTCCGTGGCATGTGGAGCAGGGAGGAGAAACTCTGCGGACACTCCTTGGAGCTCCCAGAAATATTTGGGAGTGGGAGGTGGGCCAGGGCAGGACCGGATTCTGCTGTTGGGGATGGAAATGGAGCTGGAGAAAGAGTTTGGTTTCTCTTACCAGTTGCTCCCATGGAAACCCTGGATGTGGCTCCAGGCTAGAATGGCCCAGGGAAGCCTGGTGACAGTAGGGCTCCAAAGCCAGGGCTGCATTACCGAAAGCCTGTCATTGCTGGAGCACATTGGAAGTGAGCTTGTTTTAAAAGGCCAGTGGAGCGGCGCCTGGGTTAAGCGTCTGCCTTCTGCTTGGGTCATGATCTCAGGGTCCCGGGATCAAGCCCTGCACTGGGCTCCTGATCAGCAGAGAGTCTGCTTCTCCCTCTCCCTATGTGCTCTCTCTCTCTCTCTCAAATAAATAAATAAATCTTTAAAAAAAAAAAAAGAGGCCAATGGACAGAATTTGTAAGACTTGTTATAATTTAGTGAATTTGATCAATAAAAATAATTTACATAAAATGTGGATAATACCCTTGAATTACAAAACACATCTCCAGAATTAGAGCCCATTATGGGTTTCCTATTCTTTTCCTGGATTTCTAGCATAACCCTGTGGTCATTTGGTCCTCCTCTTCCCCCTTGGTCTCTCTCATGCATCTCAGATCTGTGAGTTGGGAGGTTTTTGATATCTGGGAACATTGCAGCATCTCCACTCAGGCCTTTAAGGACCCAGGAGCAGCTCCCTTCCTGGGGCAGCTAGGAATCCTGGAGATCAGGAATCTCACCAGGTTGACTTTAGTTGTGGGGGAATGTTCCAGCTTTTCAATCAAGGACTACAGTTCCTGAGCAGCCATGGGTAGTGATGCGCCGTGACAGGCAGAGCCAGGAAATCACAGGGCTCCAACACCCTGCCTCCACCTATAGGAGCATTTGGGGAGAGCTAGCATACACCGACATCAGGAAAGGAAGAAAAGGACAGTGTCATGGAATAGCTAAGAGCTTGTGCTCTGAAGTCAAAGATAACATGCGAGTTTCAGCTCTCCTGGGGGATTTTGCTAAAGATTTCTTGGCTTCCTTAAGCCTCAATTTTCTCATCTATAAAATGGCAATCATAACCATACTTGCCTTCAAGGCAGGGCCATCCTTGGGCTGTGCAGGCCCTAGGCAAACATTTGTGTGGGTCTCCTGTCTATACAAACAATCTGGGTCTTCTCAAACAAGTGGGCTGGCACCATTCTGGCAGCCCAATCCCACACTGTCCCTCCAAAGAAATGCTGCTTTGGGTAGCCCTTTGAGAAGGACTTGCTCACTAGGCCCCCTTTCTGGGACCCTGGGACGACCCCACAGATGCAAGTTTCAGAGCTCCTTGGCTGGTGGACCCTACCCCTTATGTAAAGGAACTGCCCGCAGACTGGTCCCACATGCTGGCGAGGGGCCTAAAAAGTGTGAGTAAACTGCTTCAGAAAAGCATGGGTCCCCTGAGATGTGGGACAGGATGCAGGCCCTTCACCGGCCTGTACCTGCTCTCATCCGCTCCTGGGTTTCATGAAAACGGCAAAGCGTCATCTTTGGCAAGCGTCCAGACCATTAGCATGGCTACTGGCACATCACAATCTCTCAAACCTAGTAGCTATTATTATTACCAACGGCAATAAGGCAGTAAGTCCTGTAGGGATTTATCAGAGGAGCTTCAGGAAACCAGACAACTTTGCATGAGGACAGGAATAAAGGCCACTGGCTGGGGGCTGGGCGGCTGGGAGAAGGTGCCATCAGACAGAGGAGCTGTGGGATGGCCTTGGAAGGGCCATCAGGACATCACCAAGTGGCCAGCCGTGGAACCACGGGAAGCAATCTCTGTTAAAGAAGGGTGGCCTGAGTGCCACAGACCAGGGAGAGCAGAGGCTTTTCAGTGGCCAGCTGGCTGCCGGAGGGAGTGGGCAGAGCCTGGGAGGGGGAGCCAAGTCCCAGAGGCAGAAAGCTCAGGGGGTGTTCAGGGAGCGGAGGGGACACCGGGGTGCTGTCCCAGTTGCAGCAGCGGATTGGTGCAAACAGTAACACTGCAGAGAGCACTCTTAGAAGACTGTGTGCGGTTCCCCCAGCCCCTCTGGGGTGCGCACATCTCTCCCCAACCAAGGCGTGGCTCCCTGGCCGCCGAGCCAGCAAACAGGGGTGTGGCTGTGCTAGCTCGTCCTGAAAAGAATTAAGGCCACAAACTAAACTTCAGGGAGCACGACCTGAAACGAGACCTTCTAATCTGCAGCTCCAAATCAGCCAGCTGCGGGAGTCAAGCAAGTCAGCAGTTGTGATGAGAGCAACAGTGATCCCTGTGGTAGAATTGTAGATATCTGTCGTTTAACCTAAGTGTAGTTAAAAATAAGAGAGGGGCACCTGGGGGGCTCAATCGGTGAAGCGTGTGATCCCAGGGTCCTGGGATCGAGTCCCGCATCGGGCTCCCTGCTCAGCGGGGCGTCGGCTTCTCCCTCTCCCTCTGCCACCCCTGCCCCCGCACTGTCTCTCAAATAAATAAGATCTTTAAAAGATATTTTTTTAAAAATAGACAATCCTTAATGTAATACTGAAATTACTTAAAATGCTTACACGTAATAAATTACTATGGATAGGAATCACAGGATGAATTACTGCAATACATATTAACTCATTGCTGAATGTCAGGCCTGCCTGAGGCCCTAACTCTAACTGTTGCCTTTAAAAACCCTCCCTTATCAGCCACCGGAGAGTTTGCGACTTTGCACATTAGCCCTCCATTCTCCCGGGAGGCACCACACCAGTAAACTGCCTAGCTTTCTTCGCTGCAAAAGCTCCACCGCAGTTGACCCGTTTATACGTCTTCTTTGGAAAAATGTCTATTCGAGTCCCCTGCCTATTTTTTTAGCGATTTTTAAAATTTGTTGCACTTAAGTTGTATGAGTTCTTTATATGTCTTGGATATTAACCCTGATCAGACATACGGTTTGCAGATATTTTCTCCCCTTCCTTAGGTTACCTCTTGTTGTTTCTTTTGCTTCTTAGTTTGACGTGCTCCCATTTGTCGATTCTTGCTTTTATTACTCGTGCTTTGGGTCTCAAACCCAAAATGTCATTGCCAAGACCCATGTCAAGGAACTTCCTCTACAATGGCAATTTTAACAGAAACTAGAGGAGTGGAGAGAGCTAACAGGCTTCCTCACTAGGGGGCTTGCTTGGCCTAGGGACCAGCATCTCGGAAGCCGTCTGCAGGGATGGATCTACCTGCCTCCTCTTTGGAAGGGAGTGCTTTAGAAAAAAACCTATTTTTCTTTTGCGTTTCTTATTTAAAAAAGAAAAAGGGTGGGTGGGTTCCTTTTATTCAGGGTTAGGATGAGTATTTAGATAGGGGAGACTTGTCATTGGATGTAGAGGCAGGGATGAGGTTGAGCATGCACCTTAAGGGACCGTGCCTGTACGCACTTTGCATGTTATGTAAATAGGCTTGTGTTCCTCCTTGGGTGGAGATTTTAGTGTTATAATCAGGTAGAGGTAACTGTGGGTCACTCCATAGTCCATCTGCGCAGGCGTGAGTCAAGGTTTAAGTTCACAGTGGTCCAGGTGCTCTGGGCCATGGGAGCTCTTCCTCTGGGCAATCCTTATTACTTGAGGGGTGGTTTCAGTTTCCATCATGGGATGTTATGACCCTTAGCAGAGTGTCAACATCGAGGCAGCTGAGTTCCTAGAGGAAGGTCACTCTGCCTGTTTCAAGGACTTGTCAGTGGGCTGTAGGCAGTAAGGAAATTTAATTTTTTTCTTTTGCCTTTGCCATATATATATATATATATGATATTATATTATATATTACATTATGTATATATTTGGCTGAAAGTTAGTACCCTGGCTGGAATGGTAATAAGACCCGGAAACTTGATGCCTTCTCTTTATTCCTGTCCTCATACAAAGTTGTCTGTCTTGGGCACAGGACAGCCACCTAAGTGACTAGCATGGCTGCCAATCTTAAGACTGCTGGTGTGAGGTTTCTTCCTCGTTGGTCTCATGTGAGCCCCTCCACATCTCTGGTCTAGCCGCTTCTGGCCAGGAGACCTCCAGTGGGAGCTGGCAGAAACCAGTACCCGGCTGAATTAAAACCCCCCTGGGGATGGTTTCTCAGGGAAGTTGGCTGTAAGACCACATGTGTTGGAATGTCGCTTAGATCACGATGGCTTTCCAACTTTACTGTTTTCTGTCAATGTCCTCTACTAACTACTTAAGCTACAAAATTGGGTAATTTCCCCCTTGTAAAACTTTTCTAGTGTTTTCCATGGGTTAAAACAGCGGGTTCTTCACAGCACAACCTTCACAGCAGGGCGATAACCCAGCCTTCAGGGCATGGGACAGCATGGCATGGGATATCAGTCCATATGCCAGGCACCCATCTGTAGCCTAGGATGCAGTGGGGAAGCAGGGGGATGCTAGCATCCCTCCCATGGGGATTTTACGGTGAGGCAGGATAGTGATCAATAGTGATTTTTCGTTTGAGGGAACACACCTCTGGTGGCTTTTGACACCTGGAACCTCTGACATATTCTGCGTGGGACGCCACTCAGGAGTTGGGGGGGATTTGGGTAATGGACTTTCTCTCTCTTCAGTTCCCAAGGATATGCCCTTGGAATGCCTTTTAACCCACTGGAGACAATTCAGATTGCAAAACTTAGGAAAGGCCTTAGTAGGATCTATCCGTTAGATCCCTCCTGCAGGAAACAGGGCAAATAGACAAAGGTACCCGAAGTCCAGGCCTTCGGGGCTCTAAACCAGGACTCTGACCTAAGGGCCTCTTGCCAAACATGTCTGGTCAGTAACCAGGCTAGTAAACTCCCTCCTGACATATAGCATGAGAATTTTCTAAAGAAGCCTCCTCCTAATAGAATCCAGGTTGCTGGAGAAAACACAGGCCATCCCTAAGGGGACTCTGACTCACCGTATTTAAACTAATTTAAGTTTGGTGGTTTAATTAAAATGGGTGTGTCTTTAGAATTATCAGCACTGAACATGAAACTTTGATTCTACCAAGGTTTGCTAAAGGTCAAATAAGCTCATGTGATCTCTGTTGCAATTTGTCAGCAAAAAAGATGATTTAAGATGATGGTTAATTTCGTCTGTCCCAAAGTTTTCATGGGTAATTGTTAAGATAGCTCTCAAAGTCTTTGGTAACCTGAAACTCTAAAGTTTTGCTTGGATGATAGATTGGACTGAATTCATCCAAATACGATGAAGTGCTAAAGCATTGATTATTAGATGTAGATTGTTGCTTTTGACTTATTGCAAAGAGACTAGGATATTTCGGTCTGTTGGAAAACATGCTTTGTGCTTAGATGATTCGTAAATTTGCCATCTAAAGAATTCTGATGTGACAATTCACAATTGGTTACTACTTAGTTTTCACTGGAGACTAGGGTTTCTGAGAGTTAAAATTCTGCTAAATGTAATTAAGACTGATGCGAGTAAGGGAAGCAACTCTGTATGTGTAAGAAAGGTATAAGGAATGGGAATACATTTTTGTTGAAGGTAAAAGAAAGTAATTTGTCCCAAATGAGACTGACTGTTTGGAAAGAAATAGCTTGGGACAAAATCTGAATGCAACAGGAAGTTGTAGAAGGTTTGTGAAGGGAAATCCTTGCAAGGGAATTTTATGTGTGGTCAGGACGGACTACAGTTGCAATGGATGGATTTTTTTTTTTTTTAGATTTTATTTTTATTTATTTGAGAGAGAGAGCACAAGCGGTGGGGAGGGGCAGGCAGAGGGAGAGGGAGAAGCAGACTCCCCGCTGAGCAGGGAGCCCGATGCAGGGCTCAATCCCCTGAGATCATGACCACTGAGCCACCCAGGTGCCCCGAAATGAATGGGTTTTTTAAAGTACACTGGTATTCTGCTTTCTCTCTGTTAAAAAGACAAATGGAACTAGAGGGTATTATGCTAAGTAAAATAAGTCAGTCAGAGAAAGACAAATACCTTATGATTTCACTCATGTGGTTCCCCAGGTGAACATAGGGGAAGGGAAGGAAAAATAATATAAGATGAAAACAGAGAGGAGACAAACCATAAGAGACTCTTAACTCTAGGAAACAAACTGAGGGTTTCTGCAGGGGAGGTAGGTGGGGGGATGGGGTAACTGGGTGATGGGCATTAAGGAGGGCACGTGATATAATGAGCACTGGGTATTGCATGCAACTGATGAATCACTAACTAATAATACAGTATGTTAATTAAATTGCAATTAAATAAAAAATTTTTTTAAAAAAGAACCTCTAACTGCAACAAAGGTTCTGTTATGATTTCTTTCATTTCTACATTACCTTCAACCCCAGACTACACAGTTTGTGTGACGGCACTCACTGCCAGCTCAGGTCAGAGTGTGACCTTTCTATCCCAGAGCATAATTGTGTAGAGAATGTTAATCTGTAAAGGGCAGTTTTTGAGAATGGAGGTGCTAGATGGGGCTCAGACAAGGAGTGGGGCTCCTAGGGCACATCATTTAAGGAAACACTCACACTCAAGGTCATGCAAGTGTAGGGGCAGCGTTTATACCCCCCTGAGACCAAGTGCCTCCTTAAATTTTATTCCATAAGTCCTCACTCACCTCCTCTCCCCCAGTTCTGGTTCTGGAGCCAAGTCACCAGGGCTGAAGCAAAGCTCCACCATGCTCTCGAGTATTTGGTCTTATGCAAAGTATTTTTTTTTTAAGATTTTATTTATTTATTTGACAGAGAGAGAGATAGCGAGAGCAGGAACACAAGCAGGGGGAGTGGGAGAGCGAGAAGCAGGCTTCCCGCCGGGCAGGGAGCCCGATGTGGGACTCGATCCCAGGACCCTGGGATCATGACCTGAGCCGAAGGCAGACGCCCAACGACTGAGCCACCCAGGCGCCCCTTATGCAAAGTATTTAATCTCTTTTAGTTGGCTTCCTGATTTCTACAAAGGGGATAATCACAATACATGTGATAAAGCTGTTTCAGAGAGAAAACACAATGGTATATGCAGAACAACAAAAATAATTCCTAGCACATGGCTAAGGATCAATAAATGTTAGTTATCTTTGCATTTATTTGTATTATATTCAAATATTAGAGGTACAGAACAGTGTTGAAATTCAATAAATATTGACTGAGTTTATGAATGAATAGAAATGGATGGATGGATGGATAGATGGATAAATGGACGGACAGACAAAATACATATTCCGAGTTCAATTTTCCTGAATTTCCCCTCAGCTGTTGAAAAAAGTAACACACATACAACAGAGGGAACAGTTGTTGATCAATTACTGGTGATCATTTGTAAGCGGCGGAAATCATTTAGAACTCACTCTGCTGCCCACAATCAGGTTTAGGGCTGGGATTGGGCTGGGAGCAGTGGTGCCTTCTTTCATCCAGGGAAAGTTTGAACCTCCCCCAAGTCTTTACTCTATGGTTGTTTTTACACAAATAACAGCCCCTTCCCACTCTCCTTATGGGAGCATGCCCCCCACCTTGTGGTTTTGTTTTGTTTTTAAGGGTTCCAGTCTCAGCTGAACATACAGAGTGCTGCATACATGTGGGGACAGGACATAGCAAACGGACGTTTTGAGGACCTGTCATCCAATCCTGCCTCTTTCCTTTAGTCCCCCTCTCCTTGGTCGGAGTAAGTCTTTGTGTGAATCTCTTGGTTCAGGGCCGAGAGTCTCAGGGAGACCAGCAACAGGGTGACAGCAGGAAAAAAAGTGATTCTTACCGAAGTAATTTACGGAGTTTCTTTCTCGGGCAGTATAACAAGGGTGGTTTTATTTTCTCAGTTCCAACGATGTCCTATCTAGGCTGGAAGAGAAAGAAGATGGAACAAGACTTGTGCTCTCCTTATATAAAACTTCTGACAAGCAAGAGAGGCCACACTGGACGGACTCCAAAACTAAATTCTAAAACAAGAATAGCTGGGATTCGTCACTGTGTCCAGAAGGTCTACAAACAAGACTTAAGGGATCAGTTTCTCTCTGCTTCGGTGTATCAAGGAGGTGTGGAGGAGGACCCACGGAATGGCCACGCAATAATAAAATGTAATTCACATTTATCAGTGGCTTACAATTTGGGTTTTCTTTTATCAGTGGCTTTTTCATTTATCAGTGGCTTTTTTTGGTTTATTTCATTTAATCCTGATACAAACAAATATGATAAGAATCAGAGGCAGAGAGAGGTTGAGTAACTTTCCCAAGGATACACAGCTAGAGTGTTGCCCTATTTTACTTCAGAGCTAGAGGACTAGGCAATTATGTTAGTTTGGAATATTAGCCAAAAAATAAAATAAAATTATAAAGACAGGTTCCAAATAGTCCTTTATGCTTTGAAAAAGCAAGAAATCACACAAAATATAATTGAATTGTGAAAAATATAAAGTCTTAAGTTTAGGTTAAAAAAAGTAATAATAGAAGCACATAGACTATATATTACTGATACAGATACACAAATTATATAGATATATAATATGATATGTGATAGAATATATTACTTTTACATATTATATAGAAAATATATTATGATAATAATATAAATACTGTATAATACATTGATATGTTTTTATTGCATTATATTTAGGCTATATTTAAATATTGCGATAATAATAGTATATTTACACTAATATAAAATAATACTAATTTTAAGTTTCATATATAATATCATTTAAAAGAATATACAAATATGCTCTAAATAAATTATAAGTATATTATAATAAATAAAATATATTCTAAAAGAATATATAGTGAAAACAGAATGGGAGAGGTTTTTGTTGACAACTGCTTTACTGCAGCTCATATAAAATACACTTAAGAACATGGCTTGTGTGAAAGATCAGTTGGTATCAAGATGATATGCCCCAGAAAAATAGCTGCAATTTTTGGCTGCATTACAGGAAGTAGAGCAGTTTTTAAAAAAAGGGAGATGAGAATTGTTCAAAGCTCACCGGTCATGAGGTTCTGTTTGGTGTGATGTGTTCATCTGAGACTCCAGGCTTTAGGGATGAACAGAAACCTGGTTGTCCCACCTTCTCCTTTCTATGACCTACCCCACCTTCTCCCTTCTGCTTAGCTTAGTGAGAGTTTAATCTCCAGTGAATAGTCTAAAGGGACTATTCCTTAGAAGAGGATGGATATAGGGTATGGGGAGGCCCTGGGCAGCCATGAGGTTGGGGGACAGCTCTGGAAAAGCAACCGGGGATTAACTTTCTCTCTGAGTGGCAGGTGGGGGAAGCCAGGGCAAAATGAGAATGAAGGAGGCTCTCATCTTCAGGAAGGATTTCAGATTTCCAAATGCATTGACATAAACCAAGGTCCTGCCGTGACCCTGGGTTGGAGACCAGAAATTCTAGCCAAACCACAAAGAATGATAGAGACAACCAAGAGAGAAATCCCTCCATTTCCTGAGAAAGGTCTTTGGGCTGAATCTTAACCAATAATACCTGAAATTATTTTGGCCTTGAAACTTCAGAAGAAACATGAAGAAAGAGTAGAGAGGTCATTAATAGAGGCCTTCATGCAAACTCTGTATTTTACAGTGAGGGTAAAGTTTGATGCAGAACAGGAAATCTGGAAAAAGCTCTGAATTACTTATAAAAGGTTTATGAATTCTAACCAAAAACAGCCTACCTGGTTCTCCAGATCTGAAATTCCTCTGGGGAAAAAGCCAAATAAATTCAAAATGCAAAAGCATATGGGGATGAATAAATTGTATGGGCTCTAAGGTGTGCTATCAATTTTTTTCAATAAGGTACCTTTATTGTTATTTTTTTCTTCCATTTTTATTGAGATATAATTGGACAAATAACACTGTTTAAGTTTAAGGGGTATAGCACAATGACTTGATATTCCTACATATTGTGAAATGGTTATCACAATGTTTAGTTAACATCCCATCACCTCACAAAAATTTTTGTTACAAAAAAATTTTTGCCCTTGTGATGAGAACTTTTAAGATCTACTCTCTTAACGACTTTCAAATGTACCACACTGCCTTGTTAAGTGTGGCCATGTGGTCCATCACATCCCCAGTACTCATTTATCTTATAACCGGAAGCTTGTATGTACGACCACCTTCACCCAACACCCCGGCACCCCTGCCTCTCTGGCAACCATGAATTTGATCTCTTATTCTAGGAGTTTGGGATTTTTTTTTTTAGATTTCACATAAAAGTAAGGTCATATAGTATGTGTCTTTCTCTTAGTTCACTTAGCATAATGCCCTCAAGGCCCATCTATGTTGTTGTCACAAACAGCAACATTTCCCTTTTTTGTGGCTGAATAATAGTCTATTATACCATATATATTTAAGAATGTGATATAGATCACTTTTTTTTTTCTCATTCATCCATCAATGGACGCTTAGGTTGCTTCCATATCTAGGCTGTTGTAAATAATGTTTCGGTGAACAATGGGTGTAGATCTTTTTTCAATATAGTGGCTTCCTTTCCTTCAGATATATTCCTAGAAGTGGAATTGATGGATCACCTGGTAGTTTTATTTTAATTTTTTTAAGGAAACTCCATCTTGTTTTCCATAGCGGTTTAAATTCTTTAAAGGCAGCTACTGAGTCCAATGAGAATATCTGCTGCCTGCTGACATCTGGCTCATACATAAATGGAGACAGTAGAGTGTGGAAAAGCAAGAGGCTATGTACAGAGACTACGAGGAAACAGTTGGTACATCTGCAATATAGCAGCTTCCAGCCACATGAAGTAAACTCTGAAGACAAGGCCATGTCCTACACACCAGGAGTACCAGCTGCCATGGGGCTCACTGATGAGGACTGAAGAAGGCATCCCATTGAGAAAAGCATGTTCTGATGGTAGCAACTTCCCCCTAAGCAAATCTGGACATGGCAGGCAGTAAATATAAAACAGTCCCCCAGATCTTTACTAATCCATGAGGCGGCATAATTGGGTAAATGATGGGGCCTTTCATGAATATAGAGACTAGAAAAAGAGGAGTTTTGGGGAGAAAGATAAATTCCATTTTAGACTTACTGAATTCACTTATGATAGGGGTCAGCAACTTTTTTCTGCAGATGGCCAGATAGTAGATAATTCTAGCCTTTGCAGGCCACATATGGTCTCTGTCACATGTTTTTCTGTGTGTGTGTGTGTGCTTACAACTCTAAAATTGTAAAAAAAAAATTTTTTTAAGGCATTCTTAACTTGAGGGCTATACAAAAATAGGCAGAGGAATGGATTTGGCCCTCAGGCTGCGGGCCAAATCCAGATGCTGTTAGTATCTCCTAACTTATGATTTTCCCAGATAAAGATGGCCAGTAACCTATTGAAAGAATTTCTTGAGTCTGAGCAAAAGATTCTCAGACAGACTGACAGAGAGGGAGACAGATGATAGACAGATAGATAATCAGATAGATAATCAGATAGCTATTTATATAGATAGATGATAGATAATTAGATAGCAGAGCCACCCAGGCGCCCCCGATTTTTAATTTTTTGAGGAAGCTTCATACTGTTTTTCATAATGACTATGCCAGCTTACGTTCCTGCTAGCAGTGTATAAATGAACCATGTAGTTCAGATCTTTAGATCAAGAGACTCTTTGCTCATAAGCCCCACAATTAAACAAGTGAGGTCTTTGAGGCAGACAGATCTGGACTTGCCTCCCTGGGCATGTTGCATAAGCAGGCTGAGTCTTCTCTTACTCACTTGCAAATGGCCATCTCTCACATGGGGGTCAAATGGAGTAAATCAGATAAGTCCTATAAAGCCCTGAGCAGAGCTTCGCCATCACTATTAGCTAATGGTCTGACTGCGGCCATAGTTTCCTGAAGCCACAGGGGTGCAGTGGTCACTTCGATTTCTAGTTCGCTGACTGCTACATGTTGGGTCCTCCCTCCAGTAAATTTTCCTCCACCTTGAACGTCCTCACATACGCTTCCTCCAAAACATTTTGTCCCAGTGAGTTCCCAATCAGAAAGATCAAAGCTCTCCTTGGTCACGTCTCCTTTCCCCCCAACAGGAAATCAGCATAGCTGAAAGTCACTTGCACTCGCCAGGATCTATTTCCATTCAGATGTGCAAGTACGGACAAAGGTACCCCTCGTCAGCAGCGCTGTGCTTCGCGTCCTCAGGAATCTGCAGTCAGCAAGCTTCGCTGCCCCTTGCTCCAAAAGCCACTACTTAAGATGGGAGTTTTGAATGGAAAGGAATATGAGCTTCATTCTGTTGGCCAGCCACCTGGGGAGAAGCTGGTAGGTAGACTCTTGTCCAAAGGCCAACTCCAAGGTTTCTGCGTGGCCCAGAGATTTTTTTAAAGGGGTTGAGGGCAGTGAATTCATTAAGGGAGTGCAGTGGTCTGTAATATTTCTTGATTCCATGCAGACTCGCTAGTGCCGGCTACGGATGTTATTGCGGTGCTCAGAAGTTGTGCAAGAGATCTGGTTCCTTGGTGCCCAGCAGGTGGTGCAGGAGAGTTTGGTGAGGTGCAGAAGTGCTCCGCTCCTTCTATCAAGAATGCATGATCGGGGGCGGAGCAAGATGGCGGAGGAGTAGGAGACCTGGATTTCGTCTGGTCTCAGGAATTCAGCTGGATAGGGATCAAACCATTCTGAACACCTACAAACTCAACAGGAGGTCGAAGAAAAGAAGAGCAACAACTCTCTCATCAGAAAAGCGACCACTTTCTGGAAGGTAGGACGTGCGGAGAAGTGAATCCGAGGCGATATTCGGGAGGATAGACGGCGGGGGAGGGGCCTCCGGCGGCCGCTTCTGGCAAGTGATAGAGCCACGGAGCACAAAATCGGAACTTTTAAAAGTCTGCTCCACTGAGGGACGTCACTCTGGTGGCTAAGCGGGGGGTGGAACCCTCCGGGACAGTGTGGTCTCAGGACCCACGGGTCACAGAAAGACCGGGGGTGCCTGAGTGTGGCAGAGCTCCCAGGTATCGGAGCAGGGAAGCCGGCTGCAGAGGCGGAGCCCAGGCGCGGGCTCTCAGCTCGGGGTTGCCATAAACTGTGATCCGCGGCACAGTCAGGCCACTGCTCCTCCAACAGGGACCCAACAAGCGGCAGATCCGGGGAGACTCACCTTCCTCCCCCGGGAGGAGCCGCGCGTGAGTGCACCGCAGGGATCTGCTGGGTTTGGAGACTCCACCCGGGGTCGGGTGCCAGAGATAGAAACGCGCGGTCACAGGCCGGGTGAGCACGGAGTGCGGCTGGAGACCGGGGAGACGGGAGTGACTGACGGCTTTTCTCTGGGGGCTCACTGAGAAACGGGACCCCGAGTTCTCGGCTCCTCCGGGGCGGAGATTGGGAGGCCGCCATTTTCACTCTCCGCCTCCAAAGCTGTACGGAAAGCTCGCAGGGAACAAAAGCCCCGGAGAGCAAACCCCAGCAGATTACTTAGCTGGGAGGGGGCAAGGGCGGGGCAATTCTGCCTCCAGCAAAGACATTTGGAAACCAAGGCAACAGGCCCCTCCCCAGAAGATCAGCGAGAACAGCCAGCCAAGACCAAGTTTACCCATCAATGAGAACGGCAGAACTCCAGCTCTAGGGGACTACTGCACGTAGAATTCATGGTTTTTTTTACCATGATTCTGTAGTCTTTCAAAGTTAATTTTTTTTTTAACTGTCTTTTTTTCTTTTTTTATTCTTTTTGAATTTTTCTTTTTCCCTTTTTCAACCAACATCTTATCAATCCCTTTTTTTTAAAAAAAAAACATTTTTATTTTTCATTTTTAGAGTCATATTCTATCCCTTCATAGTAGTTACCCATATTTTTGGCTTATATATATAAGTTGTTCTCTCTTTAAAATTTTGAGATAGTTTCTTCTAACAGATCAAAATATACCCTAAATCTCTAGTATATGGTGTTTTCTGTTCCCCTGCCTGATCACATCCTCTCCCTTTTTTTTCTTTTTTTAAATCTTCTTCTTTCTTTTTTCAAACAACTTCTTATCAATTCCTTTTGTAAAATTTTTTATAATTTCCATCTTTACAGTCATATTCCATCCCTTCATCATATCAACCCTTATTTTTGTACATATATAAGTTTTTCTTTCTTTAAAATTTTGGGAGGCACTTTCTTCTAAAAGACCAAAATACACCCCAAATCTAGTGTGTGGCACTGATCATATTTGATCACATTCTGATTTTTTTGTTGTTGTTTTGTTTTGTTTGTTTTTGTTTTTATCTTTATCTTTTTCTTTTTTTTCTTTTTCTTTTTTCTCTCTTTCCCTTTCTTTTCCCACTGCTTCAGGTTTTTTCTGATTTGTTTAGAGTATATTTTCTGGGGACGTTGTTACTCTGCTAGCATTGTGTTCTCTCATTAATCTATTCTCCTCTGCACAAAATGACAAGACGGAAAAAATCACCTCAACAAAAAGAACAAGAGGTAGTACCGACTGCCAGGGACCTACTCAATACGGACATTAGTACAATGTCAGATCTAGAGTTCAGAATCATCACTTTAAAGATACTAGCTGGGCTTGAAAAAAATATGGAAGTTATTAGAGAAACCCTTTCTGGAGAAGTAAAAGAACTAAAATCCAACCAAGTAGAAATCAAAAAGGCTATTAATGAGGTGCAATCAAAAATGGGGGCGCTAACTGCTAGAATAAATGAGGCAGAAGAGAGAATCAGTAATATAGAAGATGAAATGATGGAAAATAAAGAAGCTGAGAAAAAGAGAGATGAACAACTACTGGATCACGAGGGCAGAATTCGAGAGATAAGCGATACCATAAGACGAAACAACATTAGAATAATTGGGATCCCAGAAGAAGAAGAAAGAGAGAGAGGGGCAGAAGGTATAATGGAGCAAATTATAGCAGAGAACTTCCCTAATTTGGGGAAGGAAACAGGCATCAAAATCCAGGAAGCACAGAGAACCCCTCTCAAAATCAATAAAAATAGGTCAACACCCCGACATCTAATAGTAAAACTTACGAGTCTCATAGACAAAGAGAAAATCCTGAAAGCAGCTCGGGAGAAGAGATATGTAACCTACAAGGGTAGAAACATTAGATTGGCAACAGACCTATCCACAGAGACCTGGCAGGCCAGAAAGGACTGGCAGGATATATTCAGAGCACTAAATGAGAAAAATATGCAGCCAAGAATACTATATCCAGCTAGGCTGTCACTGAAAATTGAAGGAGAGATAAAAAGCTTCCAGGACAAACAAAAACTAAAGGAATTTGCAAACACAAAACCAGCCCTACAGGAAATCTTGAAAGGAGTCCTCTAAGCAAAGAGAGACCCCAAAAGCAACATAGACCAGAAAGGAACACAGACAATATACGGTAACAGTCACCTTACAGGCAATACAATGGCACTAAATTCCTATCTTTCAATAGTTACCCTGAATGTAAATGGGCTCAATGCCCCAATCAAAAGACACAGGCTATCAGACTGGATTAAAAAACAAGACCCATTGATATGCTGTCTGCAAGAGACTCATTTTCGACCCAAAGACAGCCCCAGATTGAAAGTGAGGGGGTGGAAAACCATTTACCAAGCTAATGGACACCAAAAGAAAGGTGGGGTGGCAATCCTTATATCAGACAAATTAGATTTTAAACCAAAGACTGTAATAAGAGATGAGAAAGGACACTATATCATACTTAAAGGATCTATCCAACAAGAAGATCTAACAATTGTAAATATCTATGCCCCTAACATGGGAGCAGCCAATTATATAAGCCAATTAATAACAAAAGCAAAGAAACACATCGACAACAATACAATAATAGTGGGGGACTTTAACACCCCCCTCACTGAAATGGACAGATCATCTAAGCAAAAGATCAACAAGGAAATAAAGACTTTAAATGACACACTGGACCAAATGGACTTTACAGACATATTCAGAACATTCCACCCCAAAGCAACGGAATACACATTCTTCTCTAGTGCCCATGGAACATTCTCCAGAATAGATCACATCCTAGGTCATAAATCAGGTCTCAACCGGTACCAAAAGATTGAAATCATTCCCTGCCTATTTTCAGACCACAATGCTTTGAAACTAGAGCTCAATCACAAGACAAAAGTCAGAAAGAACTCAAATACATGGAGGCTAAAGAGCATCCTACTAAAGAACGAATGGGTCAACCAGGAAATTAAAGAAGAATTAAAAAAATACATGGAAACCAATGAAAATGAAAACACAACTATTCCAAATCTTTGGGATGCAGCAAAGGCAGTCCTAAGAGGAAAGTATATAGCAATACAAGCCTTTCTCAAGAAGCAAGAAAGGTCTCAAGTATACAACCTAACCCTACACCTAAAGGAGCTGGAGAAAGAACAGCAAATAAAGCCTAAACCCAGCAGGAGAAGAGAAATAATAAAGATCAGAGCAGAAATCAATGAAATAGAAACTAAAAGAACAGTAGAACAGATCAACGAAACTAGGGGCTGGTTCTTTGAAAGAATTAACAAGATTGATAAACCCCTGGCCAGACTTATCAAAAAGAGAAGAGAAATGACCCACATCAACAAAATCATGAATGAAAGAGGAGAGATCACAACCAACACCAAAGAAATACAAACAATTATAAGAACATATTATGAGCAACTCTATGCCAGCAAATTAAATAACCTGGAAGAAATGGATGCATTTCTAGAGATGTACCAACTACCAAAACTGAACCAGGATGAAATAGAAAACCTGAACAGACCTATAACCACTAAGGAAATTGAAGCAGTCATCAAAAATCTCCCAAAAAACAAAAGCCCAGGGCCAGATGGCTTCCCAGGGGAATTCTACCAAACATTTCAAGAAGAATTAATACCTATTCTTCTGAAACTGTTCCAAAAAATAGAAATGGAAGGAAAACTTCCCAACTCATTTTATGAGGCCAGCATTACCTTGATCCCAAAACCAGACAAAGACCCCATCAAAAAGGAGAATTACAGACCAATATCCCTGATGAACATGGATGCAAAAATTCTCACCAAAATACTAGCCAATAGGATCCAACAGTACATTAAAAGGATTATTCACCATGACCAAGTGGGATTTATCCCTGGGCTGCAAGGTTGGTTCAACATCCACAAATCAATCAATGTGATACAATACATTAACAAAAGAAAGAACAAGAATCATATGATCCTCTCAATAGATGCAGAAAAAGCATTTGACAAAGTACAGCATCCTTTCTTGATCAAAACTCTTCAGAGTATAGGCATAGAGGGTACATACCTCAATATCATAAAAGCCATCTATGAAAAACCTACAGCGAATATCATTCTCAATGGGGAAAAACTGAGAGCTTTCCCCCTAAGGTCAGGAACGTGGCAGGGATGTCCACTATCACCACTGCTATTCAACATAGTATTGGAAGTCCTAGCCACAGCAATCAGACAACAAAAAGAAATCAAAGGCATCCAAATTGGCAAGGAAGAAGTCAAACTCTCACTCTTTGCACATGATATGATACTTTATGTGGAAAACCCAAAAGACTCCACCCCAAAACTGCTAGAACTCATACAGGAATTCAGTCAAGTGGCAGGATATAAAATCAATGCACAGAAGTCAGTGGCATTCCTATACACCAACAACAAGACAGAAGAAAGAGAAATTAAGGAGTCGATCCCATTTACAATTGCACCCAAAACCATAAGATACCTAGGAATAAATCTAACCAAAGAGACAAAGGATCTGTACTCAGAAAACTATAAAATACTCATGAAAGAAATTGAGGAAGACACAAAGAAATGGAAAAACATTCCATGCTCATGGATTGGAAGAACAAATATTGTGAAGATGTCAATGCTACCTAGAGCAATCTACACATTCAATGCAATCCCCATCAAAATACCATCCACTTTTTTCAAAGAAATGGAACAAATAATCCTAAAATTTGTATGGAACCAGAAAAGACCCCGCATAGCCAGAGGAATGTTGAAAAAGAAAAGCAAAGCCGGCGGCATCACAATTCCGGACTTCCAGCTCTATTACAAAGCTGTCATCATCAAGACAGCATGGTACTGGCACAAAAACAGACACATAGATCAATGGAACAGAATAGAGAGCCCAGAAATGGACCCTCAACTCTATGGTCAACTCATCTTTGACAAAGCAGGAAAGAATGTCCAATGGAACAAAGACAGTCTCTTCAACAAATGGTGTTGGGAAAATTGGATAGCCACATGCAGAAGAATGAAACTGGACCATTTCCTTACACCACCCACAAAAATAGACTCCAAATGGTTGAAAGACCTCAATGTGAGACAGGAGTCCATCAAAATCCTAAAGGAGAACACAGGCAGCAACCTCTTTGACCTCAGCCGAAGCAACTTCTTCCTAGAAACATCGCCAAAGGCAAGGGAGGCAAGGGCAAAAATGAACTATTGGGACTTCATCAAGATAAAAAGCTTTTGCAAAGCAAAGGAAACAGTCAACAAAACCAAAAGACAACCAACAGAATGGGAGAAGATATTTGCAAATGACATATCAGATAAAGGGCTAGTATCCAAAATCTATAAAGAACTCATCAAACTCAACACCCAAAGAACAAAGAATCCAATCAAGAAATGGGCAGAAGACATGAAAAGACATTTTTCCAAAGAAGACATCCAAATGGCCAACAGACACATGAAAAAGTGCTCAATATCGCTCGGCATCAGGGAAATCCAAATCAAAACCTCAATGAGATACCACCTCACACCTGTCAGAATGGCTAAAATTAACAAGTCAGGAAATGACAGATGTTGGCGGGGATGCGGAGAAAGGGGAACCCTCCTACACTGTTGGTGGGAATGCAAGCTGGTGCAGCCACTCTGGAAAACTGTATGGAGGTTCCTCAAAAAGTTGAAAATAGAGCTACCATATGATCCAGCAATTGCACTACTGGGTATTTACCCCAAAGATACAAAAGTAGGGATCCGAAGGGGTACGTGCACCCCGATGTTTATAGCAGCAATGTCCACAATAGCCAAACTGTGGAAAGAGCCAAGATGTCCATCAACAGATGAATGGATAAAGAAGAGTGGTATATATATACAATGGAATATTATGCAGCCATCAAAAGGAACGAGATCTTGCCATTTGCAACGACGTGGATGGAACTGGAGGGTATTATGTTGAGTGAAATAAGTCAAACAGAGAAAGACATGTATCATATGATCTCACTGATATGAGGAATTCTTAATCTCAGGAAACAAACTGAGGGTTGCTGGAGTGGGGGGTGGGGTGGGAAGGATGGGGTGACTGGGTGATAGACACTGGGGAGGGTATGTGCTCTGGTAAGCGCTGTGAATTGTGCAAGACTGTTGAATCTCAGATCTGTACCTCTGAAACAAATAATGCAATATATGTTAAGAAAAAAAGAAGAAGAAGGTAGCAGGAGGGGAAGAATGAAGGGGGGGAATCGGAGGGGTAGACGAACCATGAGAGACGATGGACCCTGAAAAACAAACTGAGGG